>NC_084580.2:2390000-2760000 GCF_033978685.3 Nerophis lumbriciformis
GTAATTCGTAATTAAAAACAGAATACAATGATTTGCAAAATATTTTCAATTTATATTCAATTAAATAGACTGCAAAGACAATATATTTAATGTTCGAACTGAGAAATGTAATGTTTTTGTGCAAATAATCATTAATTTAGAATTTAATGGCAGCAACACATTGCAAAAAAGTTGGCACAGGTGCATTTTTACCACTGTGTTACATGTCCTTTCCTTTTAACAACACTCAGTAAACGTTTGGGAACTGAGGATACCAATTTTTGAAGCTTTTCAGGTGGAATTCTTTCCCATTCTGGCTTGATGTACAGTTAAAGTTGTTCAACAGTCCGGGGTCTCCGTTGTGGTATTTTAGGCTTCATATTGCACCACACATTTTCAATGGGAGACAGGTCTGGACTACAGGCAGGCCAGTCTAGTACCCGCACTCTTTTACTATGAAGCCACGCTGTTGTAACACATGGCTTGGCATTGTCTTGCTGAAATAAGCAGGGGCGTCCATGATAACATTGCTTCAATGGCAACATATGTTGCTCCAAAACCTGTATGTACCTTTCAGCATTAATGGTGCCTTTACAGATGTGTAAGTTACCCATGTCTTGGGCACTAATACACCCCCGTACCATCACAGTAGAAGCATTTAAGTCCCATCTTAAAACTCATTTGTATACTCTAGCCTTTAAATAGACCCCCTTTTTAGACCAGTTGATCTGCCGTTTCTTTTCTTTTCTGCTCTGCCCCCCTCTCCCTTGTGGAGGGGGGTTGGGGGGGGGGGGGGGGGGGGGCACAGGTCCGGTGGCCATCGATGAAGTGCTGGCTGTCCAGAGTCGGGACCCGGGGTGGACCGCTCGCCTGTGCATCGGTTGGGGACGTCTCTACGCTGCTGACTCGTCTCCGCTCGGGATGGTCTCCTGCTGGCCCCGCTATGGACTGGACTCTCACTATTATGTTAGATCCACTATGGACTGGACATTCACAATATTATGCTAGACCCACTCGACGTCCATTGCATCCGGTCTCCCCTAGAGGGTGGGGGGGCTGGGGGGGTCACCCACATCTGCGGTCCTCTCCAAGGTTTCTCATAGTCATTCTCATTGACATCCCACTGGGTTGTGAGTTTTTCCTTGCCCTTATGTGGGATCTGAACCGAGGATGTCGTTGTGGCTTGTGCAGCCCTTTGAGACACTTGTGATTTAGGGCTATATAAATAAACATTGATTGATTGATTGATTGATTGATTGATTGACAGATACTGGCTTTTGTACTTTGCCCCTATAACAATCCGGATGTTTTCTTTTCCTCTTTGGTCCGACGTCCACAGTTTCCAAAAACAATTTGAAATGTGGATTCGTCAGACCACAGAACACTTTTACACTTTGCATCAGTCCATCTTAGATGAGCTCGGTCCCAGCAAAGCCTGCAGCGTTTCTGGGTGTGGTTGATAAGTGGTTTTCGCTTTGCATAGTAGAGTTTTAACTTGCACTTACAGATATAGCGACAAACTGTAGTTACTGACAAGTGGTTTTCTGAAGTGTTCCTGAGCCCATGTGGTGATATCCTTTACATACTGATGTCGCTTTTTGATGCAGTACTGCCTGAGGGATCGAAGGTCCTTAATATCATCGCTTACATGCAGTGATTTCTCCAGATTCTCTGAACCTTTTGATGAAATTACAGACTGTAGATGGTGAAATCCCTAAATTCTTTGCAATACACCCCCTACTGACCCTCCCCCCACTACTCCTGTTCTCACACCTCCCCTGAATTTCAATACACTAACTCCTTCTCTTTTACCTGCCACAGCCGTTTCTTTCCCCCTTCCCCCCTCCCCCACTTCCACCCCCACTGAGAAAGCCAGCGCGGTGTGTCTGACACCTGGACATGTAAGACGGCAGCTGGAGAGAGTCAATCCAGCTAAGTCAGCAGGCCCTGACCGAGTCGACCCCTGGCTCCTGAAGACTTGCGCTGCTCGGCTAACTGGGATCCTGCACTTCATCTTCAACCTGAGTCTGAAGCTAGAACGGATACCAGTGCTATGGAAAAGATCCTGCATAGTGCCGGTGCCCAAGAAGCCCATCCCATCGGGCTCAAATTACTTCAGACCTGTTGCCCTGACGTCCCAGGTCATGAAAGTCCTCGAGAGACTTGTGCTGGATCAGCTGAGACCACAGGGCGATCAAAAGCTGCTATGGCCAGATGGGGCTACAAAACCGGCCCAACCACCTGCGAATGCGGAGAAGAGGACCACACGATGCAGCACTGCCTTGTCTGTCCTCTGCTACTCAACCAGTGCAGCTTAAAAGATCTCGCAGAGTTCAACAACAATGCAAAAGACTGTGTAAAGAAATGGGAAACTGTCATATAACCACATGCTTCAAAGACACAAAAAGAAGAAGCTGAGACCACTGGTGGCTCCTTCCCTGGATCCTCTACAGTTTGCATATCAGCCCCATGTAGGAGTGGATGATGCTGTTATCTACCTGCTGCATCATGCTCACTCTCACCTGGATGGTGGGAGGGGCACTGTGAGGATCATGTTTTTTGATTTCTCCAGTGCCTTTAACACCATTCAGCCAATTCTGATGAGTGACAAGTTGCTCAGGATGGGTGTCAGTTCATCCATTGTCTTCTGGATCACTGATTACTTGTCTGACAGGCCCCAGTTTGTGCGACTGGAGAGCTCCCTGTCGGATACTGTGGTCAGTGGTGTAGGTGCTCCACAGGGGACCGTCCTGTCTCCTTTCCTGTTCACCCTGTACATCTCAGACTTCCAGTATAGTTCCAGGTCCTGCCACCTGCAGAAATACTCTGACGACTCTTCTGTGGTCGGGTGTATCAAAGCGGGACGGGAATTGGAGTACAGGACACTGATCGCTGACTTTGTGGAGTGGTCTCAGGCGAACCATCTGGTCCTTAATGTGGACAAGACCAAGGAGCTGGTCATTGACTTCAGGAAGAGAGTGACCCCGGTGGAGCCCATCAAGATCCAGGGCCAGGAGGTGGCAGTGGTGGAGCAGTACAAGAACCTGGGAGTCCACTTGAACAACAGACTGGACTGGAAGAACAACTGCAAAGCTGTTTACAAGAAGGGCATGAGCAGACTCTTTTTCCTGAGGAAGCTTAGGTCCTTTAATGTGTGCAGCAAGCTGTTGGAGATATTTTATCAGTCTGTTGTGGCCAGTGCCCTGTACTTTGCAGTGGTTTGTTGGGGGAGCAGCACCAGCAAAATGGACTCAAACCGGATTGATAAACTGATCCGGAAAGCCAGCCAAACTATTGGCACGCAGTTTGAGGCGTTTGTGTCAGTGAGGGACAGGAGGACACTGGACAAACTGCTGGCCATCATGGACAATCCTGCCCACCCACTCCACCTGACAATTAAGGGACAGCGGAGTTCATACTCCAACAGGCTCCTTCAACTACCTTCCCGCACTGTGCGATTCAAGAACTCCTTCATTCCACACTCCATCCAGCTGTATAATCACTCGCCATACAGCAATAGATGACATCTGCCTATTACCTGACACCTGACATGTTAGCTACTTCTCTTTGTTTATAATGTCTATTTTCTATTTCCTGCTGGATCTACTCTCTATTTTATGCTTCTGCTGTCACATATACTGTATATACTGTAATATTGTACATGGTCATTGGTATATATTTTGTATATGTTATAGACATAATATATCTATATATATATTATTCTGTACACATATTATGTATATATTCGTACATATGTTAGGTTTTTTATCGCTATATTAGTCTATTTATACCTGCATTGTCCTTTCCATCCTTACACTTTCCATCATTGTAACTGAGCTACTGTGTTGAACAATTTCCCTTGTGGATGTCAGGCTTTGACGAAGGAAGGGACTCAGATGCAGACATGTGATTCCAAATAAAGCTTTTATTTTGAAAAACTCTTTAAGCCTCCAGAGCAGAGTAAATTCAAATACTATGAAATCACAACAATATAGCGAAAAAATGTTCCAAAAGGGAAAAACCGAAAATCACTCCAAAAGGAGGAAATACAAAAATAAGGACAATTATAATTAGCACCGTATCTGTTATCAAAAACTTTAACAAAAAAAACGCTCCAACAGGAGGAAGAAAATAAAGACTATAAAACTTACTACTCTAATAAATGTAAACAAAAAATCACTCAAAAACTTTGAGGAAAGATCATTAGGGAAAAATTATAACTCACCACTGCGGTAGAAAAAAAAGGCTGAATAACAAAAGTCGCTCTGAGGGAGGAAAAAAAGTTAATTCAAAATTACAGCGTGGGATATTCTGGAAGCAAGGACGTAGGCGTGGGACAAGGCAAGGTATGGACATGAACATGAACATGGAACGCAAGACAGGCACGAAAGCTCGAGACAATCTGGCACAGAACAAGGGGAGGCATGTGCTTATATAGAACATGAGGGTAATGGGAAACAGGTGGAAACAATCAACGGTCAGGAATGACGTCAGACTGGTGACACAAGAGGAAGGACCCGTGATCTGAAACAGGAGGAGTTGCTTTTCAAAATAAAACATGTAAATCACAAGACAGAAAAAAACAAGACAAGAATTCCCTCACCGCGGTGTGACAGTGGATCATTAAAGTTTGTCTAAATCTAAGTCTAAGTCTAATAGCTTGTTGAGAAATGTTGTTCTTAAACAGTTCAACAATTTGCTCACGCCTTTGTTCACAAGGTGGTGACCCTCTCCCCATCCTTGTTTGTGAATGACTCAGCATTTCATGGAAACTGCTTTTATACCCAACCATGGCATCCACCTGTTCCCAATTAGCCTGTTCACCTGTGGGATGTTCTAAATAAGTGTTTGATGAGCATTCCTCAACTTTCTCAGTCTTTTTTGCCACTTGTGTCAGCTTTTTTGAAACATGTTGCAGGCATCAAATTCCAAATGAGCTAATATTTGCAAAAAATAATAAAGTTTTCCAGTTCGAACGTTAAGTATCTTGTCTTTGTAGTCTATTCAATTTAATATAGGTTGAAAAGGATTTGCAAATCATTGCATTTTGTTTTTATTTACCATTTACACAACGTGCCAACTTCACTAGTTTTGGGTTTTGTAATAAAAGCAAAAATAGTGATGTCACAGTATGTAAACATACAAACCATTAAAAGGTTAAAGTTCAAGTACCACTGATATAGGTGTGGTGAAATTATCCTCTGCATTTGACCCATCCCCTTGTTCCACCCCCTCCAGTGCAATAACAGTACTGAAATGAAGGCTAAAAGGGCATTAATGGGATCTTTAAAAAAAAAAAAAAAGTAGCAGAAGTAACTAGTTACTTTTCACAGTAACGCATTACTTTTTGGTGTAAGTAACTGAGTTCCTTTTGAAATAAAGTAACTAGTAACTATAACTAGTTACTGGTTTTCAGTAACTAACCCAACACTGGTTATAATACAGGTTACCGAACGTAAATGAAGTATTGACAGTTTTTGAATGCATTTTAAAGTGATTTAGAGGTAGACTTGATTGCCTCCATTAGCTACTTTGCTAGCTACAAAGAACTAGTATTTTTGTATATGTTAGAAAGCCAAAAAAACCAAAAACCTTTTGTCTTCTTGCCTCTTATGATTGTGAACTACACGCAAGATTAAGAGTTAAATAATAATAATAAAAGTACATAAATAACTATAGCAGTAATAAGATGGGATATTTGAAAAAATAATAATAATTAACACATTTTTATATAATACCGTAATTCTTACCTTACTTAAAACGCTCATATTTGCACTACACTCATAGGCATTCGTGTTCTGTGTCCCTGTCTAACATCTGTAGCTGCTGAAAGGAGGAAAATAGCCTGCAAGACAAAACGATTTGCCCGTGCTTCAAATATAAAACATGATTTGAAGAAAATAATCTCGTATATTTTGGAAGCATCATCGTCGTTACTACTGTATTCATTTTGTAATATCCAATCAATTTGTTATGCAATGCAATTCACAGTACAAATCGAGAGTCATTTAGTTTTTATCTCATTACGTGCTGCCGCCGTTGCCATGGTGATGACGCTCAAACAAACGTCATCAGCCTGCGTGGGCGATATTAATCCTCAACTCAACAACAACGTCGAGGTAAACGCATTTCTCTAAGCCATTTTGCGCAACAAAACCGTTTTCTTTTACGATTTTAGTCTGTACTTATTGTGTTGCTTTTCGAGGGCCAATAGTTAGATTAATCTTTGTTTAAAATGCTACCGTTAATATATTGATATTACACGTCGCAGTTACTGATGAGTCCTATATTGATGTCACTATCGTTCCTTAGGTTATTGTTGCTGACATAATTACAGATTCCTTTTATTCTTCGAACCTTTTTATCATCATTGTAGGAGAGGGAGAGAGAGAGAAAGAGAGAGAGAGTGTGAGAGAGAGAACTATATTTGTATCTATATAGTCTTAAGGCTGCAGGAAACACTTCCACTCTGGCATAGGGTCGGTATTGATAATAATATGTTATGTGTTTGCTGACATTGTTATTATAAATTGACAGCTTTTCAATGTGTGAGGGGCGCTCATCAATATGTGGACCTATACCTCCGGACCCATCGCTGTTTCCCCAGTACTACAACAGACCTGCTTCAGGTTAGTCATGGACAGACATTTCACAAAAGTGAGCACACCTCACATTTCATTCACATTTTACATCGCTTTTACGATAATATTTAGGCAATATAATGTGTTGAGTCAGCCTGACTGGATAGTAAATCTATACTGCTATACAATCCATACGCGGACTACTCTTAAAGTACAAACCCCAAAAACCAGTTAAGTTGGCACGTTGTGTAAATGGTAAATAAAAACAAAATACAATGATTTGCAAATGCTTTTCAACTTATATTCAATTGAATAGACTCCAAAGACAAGATACTTAACGTTCAAACTGGGAATTGTTTTCATTTTTTGCAAATAATAGCTCATTTGGAATTTGATGCCTGCAACATTTTTCAAAAAAGCTTGCACAAGAGGCAAAAAAGACTGAGAAAGTCTAGGAATGCTCATCAAACACTTATTTGGAACATTCCACAGGTGAACTGGCTAATTGGGAACAGGTGGGTGCCATGCTTGGGTATAAAAGCAGCTTCCATGAAATGCTGAGTCATTTACAAACAAGGATGGGGCGAGGGTCACCACCTTGTGAACAAATGCGTGAGCAAATTGTCGAACAGTTTAAGAACAACATTTCTCAACGAGCTATTGCAAGAAATTTAGGGATTTCACCATCTACGGTCAGTAATATTATCAAAAGGTTCAGAGAATCTGGAGAAATCACTGCACGTAAGCGATGATGTTACGGACCTTTGATCCCTCAGGCGGTTCTGCGTGAAAAAGCGACATCAGTGTGTAAAGGATATCACCACATGGGCTCAGGAACACTTCAGAAAACCACTGTCAGTAACTACAGTTTGTCGCTACATCTGTACAAGTGCAAGTTAAAACTCTACTATGCAGAGCCAGAGCCATTTATCAACAATACCCAGAAACGCTGCCGGCTTTGCTGGGCCTGAGCTCATCTAAGATGGACTGATGCAAAATGGAAAAGTGTTCTGTGGTCTGACGAGTCCACATTTCAAATAGTTTTTGGAAACTGTGGACGTCGTGTCCACCGAAACAAATCCATCCGGATTCTTATAGGCGCAAAGTTCAAAAGCCAGCATCTGTGATGGTATGAGGGTGTATTAGTGCCCAAGGCATGGGTAACTTACACATCTGTGAAGGCACCATTAATGCTGAAAGTTACATACAGGTTTTGGAGCAACATATGTTGCCATCCAAGCAACGTTATCACGGACGCCCCTGCTTATTTCAGCAAGACAATGCCAAGCCACGTGTTACAACAGAGTGGCTTCATAGTAAAAGAGTGCGGGTACTAGACTGGCCTGGCTGTAGTCCAGATGTCTCTCACTGAACATGTGTGGCGCAATATGAAGCCTAAAATACCACAACAGAGACCCCGGACTGTTGAACAACTTAAGCTGTACATCAAGCAAGAATGGGAAAGAATTCCGCCTGAAAAGCTTCAAAAATTGGTCTCCTCAGTTCCCAAACGTTTACTGACTGTTGTTAAAAGGAAAGGCCATGTAACACAGTGGTAAAAATGCACCTGTGCCAACTTTTTTGCAATGTGTTGCTGCCATTAAATTCTAAATTAATGATTATTTGCAAAAAAAACATTACGTTTCTCAGTTCGAACATTAAATATATTGTCTTTGCAGTCTATTTAATTGAATATAAGTTGAAAGGGATTTGCAAATAATTGTATTCTGTTTTTATTTACGAATTACACAATGTGCCAACTTAACTGGTTTTGGAGTTTGTATATCCAAGTTCTTTACACTGTTACAAAATGGTTGCTGAAATGTGAGGTGTACAGTACTTATTTTTGTGAGATACTATTCATAAATACAAGCAACAATTATACAATGATCCATCCATCCATCCATCTTCTTCCGCTTATCCGAGGTCGGGTCGCGGGGGCAGCAGCCCAAGCATGGAAGCCCAGACTTTCCTCTCCCAAGCCACTCCGTCCAGCTCTTCCCGGGGGATCCTGAGGCGTTCCCAGGCCAGCCGGGAGACATAGTCTTCCCAACGTGTCCTGGGTCTTCCCCGTGGCCTCATACCGGTCGGACGTGCCCTAAACACCTCCCGAGGCAGGCGATCGGGTGGCATCCTGACCAGATGCCCGAACAACCTCATCTGGCTCCTCTCGATGTGGAGGAGCAGCGGCTTTACTTTGAGCTCCCCCCGGATGACAGAGCTTCTCACCCTATCTCTAAGGGAGAGCCCTGCCACCCGGAGATGGCACTCCACCCTTTTCCGGGCGAGAACCATGGACTCGAACTTGGAGGTGCTGATTCTCATCCTAGTCGCTTCACACTCGGCTGCGAACCGATCCAGCGAGAGCTGAAAATCCTGGCCAGATGAAGCCATCAGGACCACATCATCTGCAAAAAGCAGAGACCTAATCCTGCAGCCACCAAACCGGATCCCCTCAACACCTTGACTGCGCCTAGAAATTCTGTCCATAAAAGTTATGAACAGAATCTGTGACAAAGGGCAGCCTTGGCGGAGTCCAACCCTCACTGGAAACGTGTCCGACTTACTGCCGGCAATGCGGACCAAGCTCTGGCACTGATCATACAGGGAGCGGACCGCCAAAATCAGACAGTCCGATACCCCATACTCTCTGAGCACTCCCCACAGGACTTCCCGAGGGACACGGTCGAATGCCTTCTCCAAGTCCACAAAGCACATGTAGACTGGTTGTGCAAACTCCCATGCACCCTCAAGGACCCTGCCGAGAGTATAGAGCTGGTCCACAGTTCCACGACCAGGACGAAAACCACACTGTTCCTCCTGAATCCGAGGTTCGACTATCCGGCGTAGCCTCCTCTCCAGTACACCTGAATAGACCTTACCGGGAAGGCTGAGGAGTGTGATCCCACGATAGTTAGAACACACCCTACGGTTCCCCTTCTTAAAGAGAGGAACCACCACCCCGGTCTGCCAATCCAGAGGTACCGCCCCCGATGTCCACGCGATGCTGCAGAGTCTTGTCAACCAAGACAGCCCCACAGCATCCAGAGCCTTAAGGAACTCCGGGCGGATTTCATCCACCCCCGGGGCTTTGCCACCGAGGAGCTTTTTAACTACCTCAGCAACCTCAGCCCCAGAAATAGAAGAGCCCACCACAGATTCCCCAGGCACTGCTTCCTCATAGGAAGACGTGTTGGTGGGATTGAGGAGGTCTTCGAAGTATTCTCTCCACCGATCCACAACATCCGCAGTCGAGGTCAGCAGAACACCATCCTCACCATACACGGTGTTGATAGTGCACTGCTTCCCCTTCCTGAGGCGGCGGATGGTGGTCCAGAATCGCTTCGAAGCCGTCCTGAAGTCGTTTTCCATGGCTTCCCCGAACTCCTCCCATGTCCGAGTTTTTGCCATCAAATTAAAAATAGTTTATTCATTTTCAGTAAAACACAAAGAAGAAATAAATGATAAAAATGTATAAGCTGTGTGCAATAAACAATAAAAGACCAGATTCTGCACTAAAAACTATGGTGAATACACTATACAATCTCAAAATGTAAATAGTTAGTTCATTTGCAGTAAAAAGGGATATATCATAAATATATTTATATAATATAATATATATCTTTAGAATATAACAGCTGTGCAATAAAAGCACCAGAGTCGACACCAAAAACATTTCATTTTGACCTATATCCAACCCATCAAAATCCGTCCAAAAACAATATTTTGCTCACCAAACATTGAAACATTGGACCATAACACCCAGTTTTGCTACAAAAACACCCTCCTCAGTAGCGAAAACAATCAATCAATCAATCAATCAATCAATGTTTATTTATATAGCCCTAAATCACAAGTGTCTCAAAGGGCTGCACAAGCCACAACGACATCCTCGGTACAGAGCCCACATAAAAGAACTGCTTCTGCAAAAACAAAACTTAAAATTCAACAAAAACAATAATTTGCATCAATAAATACATGCATTTAAAACTCCCATAGTGTCTTTATTGTAATTATAATATGAAACTAAAATAAATACAATATCAAATTATAAATAGTTGGTTCATTTGCAGTAAAAAAAAAAGGTCATAAAAATCCATCTCCCTTTAGAACATAACAGCTGTGTTTCTGCAAAAAAAAAAACGGACTTGACACCAAAAACACTTCATTTTAATCTAAATAACCCACCTGAAACCGGTCCAAAAACAACTACTGTTTCTAAAAGAAACAACTTATAAATGCATCAAAAACTACATGCATTTGGAACCCTTATCACGTCTTTGGTGATGTAAATACAATTCTAGTTCAGGATACACTTTTCGGAATGAGTGTTGCATCGAACAAATGAATGGGTTTCATTTTCTCCGTCGCCTTCCAGCTCAAGATCTCCGAGAGGGAATCAGAGGCGGCACGTTAGCCCTACTCTCAGGACCCCTGGCTCCGGATCCTGTTCTGCACCCTGATTGCTACAACGCTCGTACCTCAGCACGTCACCCACGTATCAGCCCCAATGCCTCCCACATCCAGGAACGAGGTCAGAGAGGTGTCGTGAGGGAGCTACTTAAACTAGACATATTTCCCACAACAGAGATTTCTAAACCAAGTAAGTTTATTTACCTTACTTCCAGTTTGAATGTTACCGACAACATTGATGTACATATATAACCTTTGACCACTTCAGAAGAACGCAAGAGTGACTTTCGCAAAGAGAATGTCCGTCGTCTTCGGGATATCCAGAGACGTTGTAAAGAACTGGAAGCTGAGAGAGCCCGTTCCACTCCAGTCAAAGCTCTCTGGACTTCACCCAAATACCAGAATGTTCCATCCAAGTTCATGACAAACCTACAGGTGACAATCATAGCAACACAAATGTGCAAGCATCCATTAAGTCAACAAAAGAAAAAAATAGTGTGCTGTAGACGAAACAAATATCCTCCGTGATATAAATGTCAAGTAATTAATGACAGGGCACTTCAATGAAATTTTACCACAAACATATTCTCTCACTGACAGCAATTTAATGGCAACATTTCCCAGACAAGCACAATGGCTCCTTTGACATACAGCTTTAGTTGTTCTTTTAGAAGGCAGCGATACTGGCTTCGAATTCCGGTAGTTTAGGAAAGTTTATACATTTATGGTATAATGTTAAAATTGTAATTTTGTAATTCAAAAATATATTTTTGAACAACATATTTTTATAAATTATTTTTAATACAAAACATGCATCAATTGAATTCTTTTTTGATTAAAAAAAGGATAAAAATCATGTGAAGAACATTTTGTAATAAAGTGGAGTCCTCCAATTAAAAATCTGCCTCGGTCCCCAGTTTAGTCTTCGATGGCTCTTGGAGACCCGCATAAATTTCTGTCCTTCCACATCCTGGGGAGCTTCAGGTTCTGCAATCAGCAGCGTGCACTCTGACCAGAAAGTCGATGGCAGTAAATCACCTTTATTGTAAAGCCACACACAAACACAAAACAGGGCATCTCTCTGCTAACACCTGCTAAACTAAGACCTACTCAGTGGCCTAGTGGTTAGAGTGTCCGTCCTGAGATCGGTAGGTTGGGAGTTCAAATCCCGGCCGAGTCATACCAAAGACTATAAAAATGGGACCCATTACCTCCCTGCTTGGCACTCAGCATCAAGGGTTGGAATTGGGGGTTAAATCACCAAAATGATTCCCGGGCGCAGCCACCGCTGCTGCCCACTGCTCCCCTCACCTCCCAGGGGGTGATCAAGGGTGATGGGTCAAATGCAGAGAATAATTTCGCCACACCTAGTGTGTGTGTGACAATCATTGGTACTTTAACTTTAACTTTTAACTTGTGGGTAGAGTGTCTGCCCTGAGACTGTAAAAATGGGACCCAGTTCCTCCCTGCTTGGCACTCAGCATCAAGGGTTGAAACTGGGGGTTAAATCACCAACATGGTTCCTGAGTGCGGCCACCGCTGCTGCTCACTGCTCCCATCACCTCCAAAGGGGTGAACATGGGGATGGGTCAATGCACTGTTCAGGGCTTAGTCTTGTTGTGTCTATAGGGCGAGAGTCTCTCTCTGCAGGCATCTACGAGCAAAGTTCAACTCTCAGGTGTTATTGGAGGGGGGAGGGATGTCAGGGGGCTATCACTGTGATGTCCTTCAGGGGATGTTTTCAGAACAGCCTTCCTCTGTTGGGAGCAGTGTCAATGCCATTTGAAGGAGTCGAATAGTAGATATGGATCGTTGTTTTCCAAGCGAGCAGGCATTTCAATGGCTTGTCCAATCTAATCATCAATGCTGGGTCATAATTTTATAATTTTTTGTATTTCAATAAGCCTTTCAATGATGTTGTCCAACTTAATCTTCTTTAGGGCCACATAAATCCTGATTGTAAATCTACCATGAGAGTTCACAAACAAAAAAAACCCAAAAGTTTTCAATTGTTAGCTCATAGGCTAAAATATATTTTCTCTCACTGCATTACTATTTTTGTTACAAAGAATTTAATAGATGGTGTAGTTTTACGTCACAGCTGTTGTCTTATGTGCAGGTTTCCAGTCCGACTGTCAAACCGCAGTGTCAGGACTTCCTAAGGAGTCATTCTAACAATAAATGCCAGCCCCTGCCCAGACCACGCTCAGCGTCCTCTGTCAACTTGCACCGCTCCAAGTCTTGCTCACCTATAGGAGAGGACAATTTGCAAGTAAGAAAAGCCTACATCTAAGACCGCCACACCACAAGATTAATTACAGGATATAAACATGATGGGCAGCACGGTGGAACAGGGGTTAGTGCATATGCCTCACAATACAAAGGTCCTGAGTTCAATCCCGGCTCGGGATCTTTCTGTGTAGAGTTTGCATGTTCTCCCTGTGACTGTTCCTCCCACTTCCAAAGACATGCACATGGGGATAGGTTGATTGGCAACACTAAATTGGCCCTAGTGTGTGAATGTGAGTGTGAATGTTGTCTATCTGTGTTGGCCCTGCGATGAGGTGGCGACTTGTCCAGGGTGTACCCCGCCTTCCGCCCGAATGCAGCTGAGATAGGCTCCAGCACCCCCCGCGACCCCGAAAGGGACAAGCGGTAGAAAATGGATGGATGGATATAAACATGATTATGCATAGTTACAGGTTAGAGGTCAGAGCATAGACTTCATCAAGTACAATGCCAAAGCTGCGGGAAAGACGATGCAAAGATCTCAATCGATGATAAACCTTCGAGACAAACCAGTGGCCAGCGCTGTCATAGGCCAGGTGCCTCACTAGTGAGTATTCTTGAGCTGTATTTAACCACCAAAATACTTTTAGTCACATACTCTGACACAGGGTCATTAAACTTGTAGCTTAGAGGAGAGGAAGAAGCAGTGGCGTGAAGAGGAGGAGCGGAGGAGGAAGAACGCAGTAAATCCTTCCATTCCACCTGGTCACACCTTAATGGCTGACAGCGAGAGGCAGGACGCTCTAAAGTCTCTCAAAGAGAGTATGTTTCTCCTCTTCATTTTTAAGTCTTGTTCTTGTTTATATTTAACTTATTAAATCTTGTTTTTTCTCTCCATAGGCCACCGCACTCTAGTGACAGAGCTGCTACTGCTGCCTCTCAAAGCTGACAATCTGGGCGTCCGCACACGCCGGACTCATCTTGATAGGAAACTTTCTGAGATCGAAGAGGCCATTAAAATATTTTCCAGAGATAAGGTTTATGTCAAAATAAATTCCTAACACACAAAGAGGAAGAGGAGGAACATCCCCATCTGCTGGATTAAAATAGTTTATTTGGACGTTGGTGTTACACATGTGGCTGCAAGTGGTCAGTCCGGCAAGGCCTCCTCTGCTGGACTGACCACTATCAGAAGCCCTGATATCCACTTACAATTTAAATTCTGGTATTTTTCCATGAAATTTAACGTATTCCCAACAGTCTATTAATTTCATATTGTAGTGTCATTTTGTAGCATGTCTCTTAACTGCACTGCTTCCAGTATAGTTTGTATGTATGTAAGTGTGTGTGTGTGTGTATGTATATATATATATATATATATATATATATATATATATATATATATATATATATATATATATATATATAATTTTTTATTTTTTTTTTTATTTTTTTGTCCAATCAGATTCCAGCTTCTAGGTGTTGCCAAGTCAATGGTGTGATGTTACATTATACAGTAGGACAAAGTGTTACTCTTACTGAGGATGTAATAATCCACCTTGCAAGAGAAAAGGGCTCAAAATGAGCTTGCGTATGAATATTCACATTTGTACATATACTACCATGAATTGATTTACATGGACCCCGACCGACTTAAACAAGTTGAAAAACTTTATTCGGGTGTTACCATTTAGTGGTCAATTGTACGGAATATGTACTGTACTGTGCAATCTACTAATAAAAGCTTCAAACATACATTATCCATTATAAAGTTTGGGTCAAGTTTCCATCTAGCAATAAGATGTTACTGAAAGTGTGGTGTCTATCGACTTCATGCACTAGAAAATTCTACTTTTTCTAGTTTATTTTAAATAAGTCTCTTTAAAAACGATACTTGTTTAGCTAACCTGATTGATTGATTGATTGATTGAAACCTTTATTAGTAGATTGCACAGTGACATCTATATTGATTAAGTGGTTAATATTTGTCGTTTAGTTTTTTGGGAGAACGTTGGCTGAGAGAGACATGGAGTCGCTCATGATTAAAAATGATAACCGGAAATGTCTGTCTTTTTCCCCCAAAATCATTTTCCAAAATAAATGATATACTGTTGTAAAGATGATAACCGGAAATGTCTTTATCTTTTTTCCCAAATCATTTTCCAAATTAAAATATTGTACTGTTGTCTTTGTCTTTTTTCCCAAATCATTTTCCAAATTAAAATAATATACTATTGGTTTAGGATATAACTAAACCTATTTTTGTTTGACAAGAAGGGGTTTACGTCATCGCGACGTTCAAATTGACGTAACCCCGCCCCTCAAAATGACGTAACCCCGCCCCTCCTTCGTGTCTCGTTGCCTATTTCAGTCATTGTTCATGTGCTAGCCAAAAGGCTAGTTCACAATAAAACACGTTTAAGTTATACCGCCATCAAGTCTCACCGAAATTTTTTACTGAACTGTTCGGAGGATTTGACGGCTGAACCATGAGCAAGAGAAAAGCCCCGCAAGAGTCACTAAACGAAGGAATAACAGACTTTCTTGTGGGTATGTGCACCAAAGCTAACCGATGAGCAATGCTAATGTTTTATTAGCTTAAATGACATTTGTGTTTTTTGAAGACAAAAATATAGATGTATTTTTTAAACATAGGTTGTCTCTTTACCCATAACTTCATTACCCATAACTTCATAATTACTGTGTATAGTAAAACAATTTGAATTGAAAATTTATTTTCTGTTTCTAGAGCTGGCTAACTACGAAAAGAACGTCAACAGGGCAATTCACAAGTACAATGCTTACAGGTACTGTGCTAATAATAAAACCAGACTGTTAACATACCAACAGCACGGTGAAAGAGGGGTTAGTGCATGTGCCTCACAATACGAAGGTCCTGGGTTCGATTCCCGTGCTCGAGGTCTTTCTGTGTGGAGTTTGCATGTTCTCCCCGTGACTGCGTGGGTTCCCTCAGGATACTCCGGCTTCCTCCCACTTCCAAAGACATGCACCAGGGGATAGGTTGATTGGCAACAGTAAATTGGCCCTAATGTGTGAATGTGAGTGGTAATGTTTTGTTTGTCTAACTGTTGGCCTTGCTGGTAGACAGCTGCGTTGACCCTGGATCTCAGGAAACAGAGTGGACCGACACCAGCAGATGACATGGCACCCCAAACCATCACTGATGGTGGAAACTTTACACTAGACTTCAGGCAACGTGGATCCTGTGCCTCTCCTGTCTTCCTCCAGACTCTGTGACCTCGATTTCCAAAGGAAATGCAAAATTTGCATGGTTGGGTGATGGTTTGGGGTGCCATGTCATCTGCTGGTGTCGGTCCACTCTGTTTCCTGAGATCCAGGGTCAACGCAGCCGTCTACCAGCAAGTTTTAGAGCACTTCATGCTTCCTGCTGCTGACCTGCTCTATGGAGATGGAAATTTCAAGTTCCAACAGGACCTGGCGCCTGCACACAGCGCAAAATCTACCCATGCCTGGTTTACGGACCATGGTATTTCTGTTCTAAATTGGCCCACCAACTCCCCTGACCTTAGCCCCATAGAAAATCTGTGGGGTATTGTGAAAAGGAAGATGCAGAATGCCAGACCCAAAAACGCAGAAGAGTTGAAGGCCACTATCAGAGCAACCTGGGCTCTCATAACACCTGAGCAGTGCCAGAAACTCATCGACTCCATGCCACGCCGCATTAACGCAGTAATTGAGGCAAAAGGAGCTCCAACAAAGTATTGAGTATTGCACATGCTCATATTTTTCATTTTCATACTTTTCAGTTGGCCAACATTTCTAAAAATCCCTTTTTTGTATTAGCCTTAAGTAATATTCTAATTTTGTGACACACGGAATTTTGGATTTTCATTTGTTGCCACTTCAAATCATCAAAATTAAATGAAATAAACATTTGAATGCATCAGTCTGTGTGCAATGAATAAATATAATGTACAAGTTACACCTTTTGAATGCAATTACTGAAATAAATCAAGTTTTTCAAAATATTCTAATTTACTGGCTTTTACCTGTATATGTGCGGCTCTAACACACACTTAAGTGAATGCAAGGCATACTTGATCAACAGCCATACAGGTCACACTGAGGGTGGCCGTCTAAACAACTTTAACACTGTTACAAATATGCGCCACACTGTGAACCCACACCAAACAAGAATGACAAACACATTTCGGGAGAACATCTGCACCTTGACACAACATAAACACAACAGAACAAATACCCAGAACCCCTTGCAGCACTAACTCTTCTGGGACGCTACAATATACACCCCCGCTACCACCAAACCCCTCCTCCATCTCCCGAATTCGGAGGTCTCAAGGTTGGCAAGTATGCTCCGTTATCCACAGGTTTATCTATAACCCGTAAAGTAGGCAGGCACGGAGCTATTTCTCAGCGTGTGTTTATTCTAGCCGGCACGTTAATACACTGACACACAACATCCGGATTCCCATCATGCATTGCTTCAAAACTACGACAAGTAGTAATGTCCAAAAACATAACAGACGAAGCAGAAGAACGAAGAAGAGACATGGCGATGACGAGTAAGAAGAAGAAGAAGTATGCTTGCAAGTTCCAAAATGATGGGAAAAAATTATTTCAGTTCATCCAGGACAGCTCGAAGGGGAAGGGGTATGCTGCCTGCAAATTTTATAGATCAGACTTCTCCATTGAACACGGTGACCGAACGGATATACTCATTCATGAATGGATTATTTATATATGCCCCCCGCGACCCCAAAGGGAATAAGCGGTAGAAAATGGATGGGATGGATGGATGGATATATAACAAATACTTGAAAATATATACCCCCCCCCCCTTAACTTAACTTGACAAATAGTTTCATGAGATTGTAATTCACTGTACTAGTTTTATTTTTTATCTAACCAAGTTTCCTATTTCAATGTAGGAAAGCAGCCTCAACAATTGCCAAGTATCCTAATAAGATCAGAAATGGTGAAGAAGCCAAGAAGCTGGTACGTACTTTGTGACTATGGTCATAGTGAAAGACAGAATTATATACACTGTATGTGTAGTAATAATTGATAGTTTTGTCATATGTCATATTACAGATGACCAGTATGGTTATGGTGAAATAGATAATTGTATATGTAGTAATAGGGCTGGGCAATACAGCCGAAAACTGTTCAGTGCAGTTTGTTTGTTTTTCGAACATGCATACGATACAATGTAATGCATCACACAACTCCAGTTGTTTCATTACAGCACGTCCGAAAAGGAGTAGGAAGAAGCAGAGCTTATTTAATCCTACCCCTTTTTATACCATAACAATGTTATCCAATTTCCTTGTTCTCTGTAACAGAACATTGAACAAATAAATAATATACAAAACAAACAAATACATAAATAATCTTTGTCTCAATAAAAAAAAAAGGGTTCAAGATGTTCATCATTATTCTTGTTCTGTGTACTTTGTGAACACTTGTAGTTTGAACAGTCTCTTGAACTGAATCATATTGGTGCTTTGTTTGATTTCTTTGCTTAAGCCAGTCCATAATTTAATTCCACATACTGATATACTAAAGGTTTTAAGTGTTGTACGAACACATAAATGTTTTAAATTAGATGTTCCTCTAAGGTTATATTTCTCCTCCTTTGTTGAGAAGAATTGTTGTACATTCTTGGGTAGCAGGTTATAGTTTGCTTTATACATCATTTTAGCTGTTTGCAAATGCTCCAAATCGTTGAATTTCAATAATTGTTATTTAATAAATAAAGGGTTTCTTTATATCTGTATCACGACAAAAGTTTTTTATATTTGTTGATATCGATTATTTTGTATGACCTATGGAAAATATGGACCAGGAAAAAATGTATCTTAAATAGTATTTTGAATGTAACCTTCCTCTGATTATAATCCCCTCAGATATTAAAGCAGTAAGGAAATCAAATGTCAACACAAAGGAAAACACTCGATATGTAAACAAAATTCTAAAATCACAAACACTTAACAATAACCTCTTTAAATTGATGTCCATCCTGTCATTTTAATGTGTAATTTGAATGTAATTTAATGTGTAACTTTGCTGCCTCTTGGCCAGTACTCCCTTGAAAAAGAGATTTTTAAAATCAATTGGATTTGTTCCTGGTTAAATAAAGGTTGAATCAAAATTAAGGTGTAAAAATAAGGAATATGTAAGAAATTCTTAAAGTGTAACAAAATACTGCAAAGGGTCAAATTATAAACATTAAGAAACCTGACTAGAACAATTTTTTGTAGGTTTACTTCCAGGAAGTTACGTGGTCTGTGTAACATTTAAATTGGTCTGTAATTCTTATTTAAGTATGGAAACAAATGTATGTTACTGTGTAATTATTATTTAAATATTATCGAGAGGGACAAGCAGTAGAAAATGGATGGATGAATGGAGCAAAGTAGCACATTTGTTATATTTTATTTATACATTCCTGAACTTTAGTCCCTATGTCTTGTTTCCGTACATTTGAAAAGGTAACTGACGATGGTTGAAAAGAAAAGATGAGCACGGCAAAGGACTATGATCCTTTTGGAAAAAGTAAAAAAAAATGCCATACTAATTTTCGTATTTTATCAACATTTTTTTCATTCTCTGCAGCACTTATTTTCACTTTCTATATTCACTCCATGCAGAGAATCAACAGTAAGACAGCAAGATGGCGCAACCTAACGATAGTTGATACTGTTATGCGTTTGGCTGTTTAGTCTGTCCCTGCCATTGCTCACTGATCATTTTGTTTTTTGTTCAGTTACCAAACCCCGAGGGCCTTTGTTCATGCAACCAACCATGCTTCATTCTTTTTGACTTCTTCCGACCCCCAAAAATATATGCTTTATCAAACACATTTTTTATTAATATCGATTACATGTCTACCACAATATATATTGATATTGTTTTATCGCTATTTTGATCATTGAAAAAAGAGGCACCACTGTAAACACTTCATGTAGGAATGGAGTTTTGTCTTTGTAAAGATGATGCAAGTAGTCCTCATTTTTTGAATAGCAATTGAAAATGTTGAATGACTTTGTCAAGCCATGGATGCACTCACCACTTCACAACAAAACATCTCATATATTTTGATATTGCTGTTTTTCCACATCTCAATAGGATGGAGTGGGTGCTAAAATAGCTGAAAAGATTGACGAGTTCCTACAGACGGGAACACTACGGAAATTGGAAAAGGTGAGTATTTTTCAATAACATGTATTTTTACGACTGATCTTGTAACTCAAAACACTATGTCAAATCAATGTTGTCCAAATAAATTTTAAATCAATTTAATCTGTGCTTGGCCCCACAGAACACCACAGTTTTAAAGGGGAACTACACTTTTGGGGAATTTTCACAATCATTATGAAAGACATGACGACGGATGAGTTTTTTAGTTTTTTTTTGCATGCTAAATATTAAATAAATGCGATCAAAAGTCCGCTTGCATTGGATCCTATGGGAGCCACTCTATTCTGCTAATAAAGCCCTTAAAAAACATCCAAACACCTCCATTGAGGTTTTATATACATGTTGTAAGTATATATGTAATGTTGTAACGGGCACATTTATAATAACATTTACTATTTACGTATTTTGATAATATTAAGCACACGTTTCAGAAACGCATCACAACGTTTGCTTTTTTTGTTCTTCATCTTTGACTATTCCTCACTGAAGACTTCATGAGAGCCAACAAATATAATAAACATCACTTACTGTGCAAGGTCTGCTGTCAATAGGATGGCGACTGCTAGGATGCTCATATATTCCCATTTAGATAAAGAATTACCTTAATCCTCGCGAAAGAACGGGGTAAGGGTGCGGGGGGACCAAGCTTCTCTTCCTGTCGTTCTCGCCATCTCCAGGTCCGAAAGTGTTGTCAAACTGTACCAATATGTCGGAATACGGTCTCAGACTTCTTCTGTCCAGGTGAGATGCATGATTTATGATCTACAATAAACTTCCAGGGAGCAAGGAAGCGAGGAAGCACCTCGCCAGTCGATCATGTCAAAATTGTACACAGGATTGTAATTATAGCGCTGCTATAAATAGTTTGTCCACGTTAGCGCTTATAGTAACTATCACTAATATTTGGTGAATATTAAAATCACGAAATGATTATTGTTGTAGTTTTTTAAATGGTTATTATTTGGATTTTATGGCCGAAATAGAGGAGCTCCCATTTCATAATGATTGTGAATGATAGGCAAAATTTTTAAAAAAAATGCAGTACACCTTTAACATGTAACATCCATCCATCCATTTTCTACCACTTGTCCCTTTCGGGGTCGCGGGGGGTGCTGGAGCCTATCTCAGCTGCATTCGGGCGGAAGGCGGGGTACACCCCGGACAAGTCGCTACCTCATCGCAGGGCCAACACAGATAGACAGACAACATTCACACTCACACACTAGGGCCAATTTAGTGTTGCCAATCAACCTATCGCCAGGTGCATTTCTTTGGAGGTGGGAGGAAGCCGGAGTACCCGGAGGGAACCCACGCAGTCACGGGGGAAACATGCAAACTCCACACAGAAAGATCCCAAAAATTTAAAATTGAACTCAAGACCTTCGTATTGTGAGGCACATGCACCCCTCTGCCACCGTGTTGCCCTAACATGTACCATGACTAGGAAAATTTACTTTTAGATTAAAATATTGTTTGATAAACCATATACCGTATTTTTCGGACTATAAGTCGCAGTTTTTTTTCATAGTCTGGCCGGGGGTGCGACTTATACTCAGGAGCGACTTATGTGTGAAATTATTAACACATTACCGTAAAATATCAAATAATATTATTTAGCTCATTCACGTAAGAGACTAGACGTATAAGATTTCATCGGATTTAGCGATTGGGAGTGACAGATTGTTTGGTAAACGTATAGCACAGGGGTAGGGAATATGGCTCTCAAGTCAGATGTGGCTCTTTTGATGACTGCATCTGGCTCTCAGATAAATCTTAGCTGACATTGCTTAACATGATAAGTAATGAATAATTCCGCTGGTAATCACAGTGTTCAAAATAACGTTCAAAATATAAAACCGCACCTGTTCAAGAAGTCGCATAAATGGTAAAAAGTATTTAATTTATTATTGGTTAGCTTCAGAATAACAATGTTATTAAAAATAATAAGAGACTATATACTCTAAAAATGTTAGTCTTACTTAAAAATGCACGCCTTCAGTTGTATTCGGTGTTAAAAAATATTATATGGCTTTCACGGAAATACATTTTAAAATATTTGGCTTTCATGGCTCTCTCAGCCCAAAAGGTTCCCGACCCCTGGTATAGCATGTTCTATATGTTATAGTCATTTGAATGACTCTTACCATATGTTACGTTAACATACCAGGCACGTTCTCAGTTGGTTATTTATGCCTCATATAACGTACACTTAATCAGCCTGTTGTTCACTATTCTTTATTTATTTTAAATTGCCTTTCAAATGTCTATTCTTGGTGTTGGCTTTTATCAAATACATTTCCCCAAAAAATGCGACTTATACTCCAGTGCGACTTATATATGTTTTTTCCTTCTTTATTATGCATTTTCGGCCGGTGCGACTTATACTCCAGAGCGACTTATACTCCGAAAAATGCGGTAATAGAAAGTTCAACAAACAACTACAGTAGTTTTATGAATTAATGTAATTATGTTAAGGCGATGTTGCTGGTTCGCGTCGCATAACAATAGGAATTGTCAATTGTTGTTTATGTTGCACACGGACATCTTTCAGTGATGGACCGGAGATCAGAGTTGGCAGCAACTGATATGTATGTCTGTGCGTAAGACTCAGTGAGCAAAGGTAATGGTCGATGGTCCGGTTTGTGGAGTCAGGAGACGGAACAAACTGCAACACGCCGGACACACCATCAGCAGCTTTTACATATTTTCATGATTACGGTAAATGTCCGCCGTTTTTTTCCTCTGATTCGGTAGGTGTTGTCCACTTCTTCTCAGTGCTCTCCTACGCATTAACTTTCTCAGTTCCGGTGGTTGGGGGATACAATTATGTCAAACTCTGGCTGTGGACAATCACCACTTCAACCTGTAGCGTGGAGGCTCAAAACTAAAATTATGCTTGAAACTTAAAGGATGACAAAAAGCAGAGAGACGGATCGCATTTCAAAAAACTTGGAAGTTGGGGTGCTCGTAAGTTGAAGTACCACTGCATTGTATAATAGCAGTTCTGGGCAAATTATGGCTCGTTAAGATTTTCATATCGGCCCGCTGGACGTTACCACATAATTATTTTTAAACCTTTAACATCAAAATTATTATGATGTGTTTTTAAATTACCGCAAGTCTTTAACTATAGAAAGTATTTCAATGGTTGGAATCTGCGCTTTTGAGTGATATGAGGTATTACAGTAATCTACTTCACAGCAGCTCAGACAAGGCACCAAGCATTGTGAGCTGGGTTTGTTTCCACTTAGTGTTTCCAGTGCAGCCAGCGTGAAACGCAGCTGTGAGGGACAGATGCGGAAGCAGATTTTTACAACAGATTTCTGCAGAAAGGTGATATTGTATCAGATTGTATGTGTTTTTTTACCCTTTGGTTTCATATGTGTGATAAGTAAAAGAGGAGTGTTGTTAATATCAGTATTTTATCGTTCATATTTAATATTTTAAATCCCACACTTTATTTTCATGTGTCTCATTGAGTAAAAACATTTAAAATTCCATTCTGTTTTTTGAGGTGGTTTGTCATAACGTTTGTAGCATTTAATCAGACATTGAGTTTTTGTTTTGGTGTTCCTGAAACAAGGGACCAAATCACACATACTGTACAGCAGATTTTTACAGCTATGTGCGTGCGTGTAAACATGTGTATGTGTGTATATGTGTGTGTGTATATATGTATGTATATGTGTAAATATGTATATTTGTGTGCATGTGTGTATATATACATGTTTATAAATGTGTGTGTGTGTGTGTGTATATATATATATATATATAATTAGGGGTGTGCATCTCTGCCTTAAATGTCGATCCGATATGAATCTAGATATACAAGTTACGATACGATTTGCTAACAATACATTTTAAAACATTACGATTAGATGCGATACAATTCGATGCAGATGGAATCTTCGCATTGTTAAAAAAAAAATGTATGTATCAGGTCAGAACAATGTCATTGTGTTAATTTTTTAAATAGACACAGACAAAACACTTTTGGAAAAGCTGCCAGGTTTTTAGTGTAGAAATTCAAATACTTTTTCAAAGTGCCATTCTGCTGTTTCATTCTACTGTGCAGCTAGGTCCTTATCTTTAGCACAAAGAACAGTGAAGAATATGCTGTGATTACCTCGCAAAGTTGGGGCTAAGTTGGGGCTGGAAGTCTTTCAAATCAGTTTCCTTGTCTTGCCAGTTGGTATCTCTGCTAGCATTAGCATCCCTAGCTCCTTCATCACCTGCTTAAGTGTTTCCATGCCGTCACAACAAGTGGGTGCTTTGATTAGTCGTGTTACCGCTACTTTATCGCTGCTTTCCAAACTTCACAAATGGCCATATTTTTATCCAATTGACCATTTTTTTTAAAATATCCAAATGTTTACCACACTTTAGATTTAAGATTCAGGGGTGCATTGTTTGTAAACTCTTTTGGTGCTGTCTGCAATGTTACTCTGTTGTTGTCAGTCGCAAATGAGAACGTTACTCTTGTATTACGTCATCACAGAAGTCTCGCAAAATTAGAGCGGCAATATTTTGTAGCACAGCTCCAACCAACAAATGTATGATTGTCCAACTGGACATCGACTGATCCATACTAGATATAGATCGATCCAGAGGCTCGCCAAACGGTGTACTCATATCTCTTAAGTCTAAATTGGTTTTCAATTTGTACCAATTAATTTTTACATTCCTAATATATATCTGTATTTTACACACCAGCCCCAAGACACATTGTTTTCTCTCAATGTGGCCCCCAAGTCAAAACAATTGCCCAGGCCTTTATTATAGAGACACCTTTTATTTATTTTCAGATTCGAAATGATGACACCAGCTCTTCCATCAATTTTCTCACAAGAGTGACCGGAATCGGGTAAGAAGCTTTGATGTAACAGATAAAAATGACCTATTTTTTAGTTCATGTAACAAAATTCAGCAATGTCAAAATAATTTTCCTTCTTTAAACTTAGACTTTCCTCAATAAGTACCCCACTGTAATAGATATCATGCTCCAATTAATCTCAATGTGTAACTTCCATTTAATCGCCTCACCTCATAAATAGACCCCTCCTTTTTCCTTTCAGTAAAAAAAAAAAAATCAAACATGAGGCAACATCTGATACCCTCAAGTGCGCGCTATTTTTACCCCAACATATTTTAACATAGACTTGCAAATGGGGGAAAAAGGTCTACTAAGATTGTTAAGTTACAGAAAAATGTTGTGTAACAGATTTAGCCTTGACAGAGGGATGTAGGCCATGATGCAACATACAAATGTAAACACACTTGCTCATTCTACTGAATAGAAAAGTGTCTCTAAACTTTTGACTCGGACTGTTCGTATGATCGTTAAATTGTGGTAAAAATAATTGAAAACATTTGTACAAACAAAAGCAACCCTTACATCATAAATAGAAACCTGGTACTCTCCGCAGCTGAGTGAATAAAGGCCATTACTGTATATGAGTATTATTCGCAGGGACGGCGTGGCGCAGTGGAAGAATGGCCGTGCGCGACCCGAGGGTCCCTGGTTCAATCCCCACCTAGTACCAACCTCGTCATGTCCGTTGTGTCCTGAGCAAGACACTTCACCCTTGCTCCTGATGGGTGCTGGTTAGCGCCTTGCATGGCAGCTCCCTCCATCAGTGTGTGAATGTGTGTGTGAATGGGTAAATGTGGAAGTAGTGTCAAAGCGCTTTGAGTACCTTGAAGGTAGAAAAGCGCTATACAAGTACAACCCATTTATTATTTTGTTCAGGAGAGAACACACAATACAAATACAAATAACAGAAGAAATGAACGCATTAAAAAGATGGTTAGAAAAAAACAGACTATCATTGAATCTCAGTAAAACTTAAATAATGCTATTCGGTAACAGCAGACGAGAAAGTCACACACAACTACAAATAGACGGAGTAGATATTGAAAGAGTAAAGGAAAACATTTTTTTTTAATGTAATAATAGATGATCCAATAAACTGGAAAGCTCATGTAAAAAATATACAACAAAGTAGCAAGAAATAATTATATAATTAATAAAGCAGAATATGTTCTGGACCAAAAGTCACTCCATATTCTCGACAGCTCGCTAGTGTTACCATATCTGAGTTATTGTGCAGAAATATGGGGAAACAACTACAAAAGTACACTTCATTCACTAATCGTGTTACAAAAAAGGTCAATTTGGATAATACACAATGCTAGATATATAGAACATATAAATCCTTCATTTATTGAACCAATAATATTGAAATGCAATGAATTGGTGAATTTGCCAACAGCTACAATTATGTACAGAGAAAACGATAACCTGTTACCCAACAATGTACAACAAATCTCAAGGGAAGAAGAGAAATATAACTTTAGAGAACAATTTTACCTAAAACGTTTGTATTTACACACAACACTAAAGTGTTTACAACGTACAAAGAAGAATACTGGTAAATGTTTGAACTTTGGTTAAAAAAAAAAAAAGGAGACATCATTTATCTCATCAAAAGTGACTCACCTTGTTCTGAGGGAAACTGTTGTATTAACACTCCACCGATTGAAATGTGTACATACAGAGCACAGGGAGTGAACATATGTGTAAGTAATTGATATGAAGTGGAAAAGATATAGGATTAAATAAGCACCGCTTCTTCCTACTCCTTTTTGGACACGTTGTAATGAACATTTTAAATTGTGATGCATCACTTTGAAACTATATATGTTCAAATAAATCAAATCTGATTGAGCAAATACAGCAGATGTAACAATATGCCTCTTCTCTGTCTGCACTTAGCCCAGCAGCTGCCAGGAAGTTTTTTGAAGAAGGCGTAAAGAGTCTTGAAGGTAATTTTGCAAAACACGACAATGTATCTCTCAGTCCAAGATCCACACAAATAATGTTTGTTTCTTTCGTTGTTCTATTTTTAGATTTGAAGAAGATTGAACACAAGCTTAACCATCACCAGAAGATTGGACTCCAGTGGGTTTGTTGTCAAGTGGTACAATGTCTCATAGTTCCTGAACTCTTTTCACACACTACTCAAATCTACCTCATTCAGATATTTTGAAGACTTTGAGAAAAGGATTCCGCGAGCTGAAATGGAAAAGATGGAGGTGATGAAGGTTTCTTATAATTGTCACTAACAGGTTGTGTAAAACGTTTATGTTGTCCTTGTTTAGACACTTATTCTTGGAGAGTTGGGGAAGATTGATACAGTCTACATAGGGACAATATGTGGAAGTTACAGGAGAGGTAAACACAAGTTTCACTATACAATGACATTGCTGTTACCGGTACTTCATTAATAATGAGACCCTGACTCCAAATGTTCAGGCGCTGCCTCCAGTGGTGATATTGATATCTTGCTGACCCACCCTGACTTCACCTCTCAGACTGAGAAGAAGCAAGTTAGTATTTATATACAATATGTTGCCATTGAATTGAATGTAACCTGTATGTGTAAACCTGTTTTCCAGCCTAAGCTTCTCCATGCTGTGGTAGAACATTTGGAGTCTATTGGTTTTGTGACCGACACGCTTTCCAAAGGGGACACCAAGTTCATGGTGAGGGCCCCTATGTACACGCTGCATTTTGGGAATACTGATGCAGTTAGAGTCAACATACATGCACACATAAAGCATGTGACAACAATCTACTGATTTGTGTGTTTCTAGGGTGTCTGCCAGCTGCAGCAAGGAGATGAAGATGAGGAAGAATACCTTCACAGGCGCATTGATATCAGGTGCCATGTTTTATATATTTCTGTATTTTAATTTTTTATTTTTTCAAACCAAACGTGTTTTATGGTAACACGTCACTCCGCCCGCTACCTGTAGGTTAATCCCAAAGGACCAGTACTACTGTGGTGTTTTGTATTTCACTGGGAGTGATATCTTCAATAAAAACATGAGAACCCATGCTTTGGAGAAGGGCTTCACACTCAACGAGTACACCTTAAGACCACTTGGGGTCACTGGTGAGTATCATGTCAAAAATAATCAACAAAGGCCACTTTCTAGGCTCCAAACCATTTTTTTATTTTATTTTAAAAAGACTTGGATAACATTTGGACTGGAGGTCAGATCACTTTCATACCTTAATCAAACTTAATCCGAGGGAAGGGAAGGGTTTAAACAGCTCTGAAGTAGCATTTGAATTGTGCCCCAAAATGACCCCTTCAATGGGCTTCTGTAATCTCCATCATCTGTTTGCTGTTGAATTATCCTCATTGGTCTTTGTTGCTTTGTTGTAGGTATG
The DNA here is from genome assembly GCF_033978685.3 of Nerophis lumbriciformis. Taxonomy (NCBI): domain Eukaryota; kingdom Metazoa; phylum Chordata; class Actinopteri; order Syngnathiformes; family Syngnathidae; genus Nerophis; species Nerophis lumbriciformis. The sequence goes on from NC_084580.2 coordinate 2,418,645, forward strand.
GCAGGGGAGCCTCTTTTGGTGGATAGTGAAAAAGACATCTTTGATTACATCCAATACAAATACAAGGAGCCGAAGGATCGAAGTGAATAAAGACAAAGAACGCTTTTAAGTCTTGAAACACATTTGCAACCGTGTGACTGTTATGGCCTGCATGAGCGAAGTGTACTTGAGGGCATTTTTGGTTTATAGGTATTGTACAGTATTTTTGTTATCTATCAGGTTTTTTCATCAAAAGTCTTGGTGTGCACTTCCAAGGATGTTTTAAAATTGTATTTTAACAGGATTGCCAAGACACTACTACAACCTGTAACTCACCAGTCTTGCCCTTGTCTGGCTTAGTAGTAATAATTCATTTTAAACTGGAAATCATTGAGAATATTGAATACATTGGAGATGAGTTACAAAGGAATGTGTATCCAAGTTATTTGTGTTTATTATATATATATATATCTATATACATATATACATACACATTAATATATATGTATATGTGTGTGTATATATGTACACACATACATATATATATATATCCATCCATTTTCTACCGCTTATTCCCTTCGGGGTCGCGGGGGGCGCTGGAGCCTATCTCAGCTACAATCGAGCGTAGGGCGGGGTACACCCTGGACAAGTCGCCACCTCATCGCAGGGCCAACACAGATAGACAGACAACATTCACACTCACATTCACACACTAGGGCCAATTTAGTGTTGCCAATCAACTTATACCCAGGTGCATGTCTTTGGAGGTGGGAGGAAGCCGGAGTACCCGGAGGGAACCCACGCAGTCACGGGGAGAACATGCAAACTCCACACAGAAAGATCCCGAGCCTGGGATTGAACCCCAGACTACTCAGCACCTTCGTATTGTGATGCAGACGCACTAACCCCTCTTCCACCGTGCTGCCCATATATATATATATTATAAAATAATATATATTGTTTATATTATTATAACATAATATATACAATATATATTGTTTATATTTGTGTCCTTGCCCTGATGTGGGATCTGAACCGAGGATGTCGTTGTGGCTTGTGCAGCCCTTTGAGACACTTGTGATTTAGGGCTATATAAATAAACATTGATTGAGTGTGTACAATGGGAAATAAGGCAGTTCTTTGACACAGATTTGTGAATGAGACGTATTTGTTTAGTCAGAATATTTCACTGTAAAGACAATGTAACAAGTGTTTATTTAGTTTATCATTAATGAAATTGGTTCTGAATGGCATGATTCTGCAAAAATAGAATGTATTTGAATTCAGGAACTCCTGAATGACAAATAAAGACTTTCTGGGCGGGAAAAAATTACATTGCCTCATGATTGTATACAAGGAACGGAAGTGGGGACATAAGAAACTGAATATAATTCTAAAGCATATTTCATTCAAGGGTTGAAAAGATCAGACATCAAAGACGATTTATTAAGGTTTACAGTGCTTAAAAAGATAAATGACGTTGGTTCAGAAAAGTTTAATCATGAAACGGTATTTATCCCACCTAATTATATTTCTATAAACCCAAAAATGCAAATTTTTAAAGTAAAAGCTTAATTTTTCAACCCCTGTAAAACAGTTGAATCAGTCACTTTCTTAGTGCTCGCTGTTTCCATGGCAACGACAGTCTCGCAAAGCATCATGGTCCGACATAAAATGCGGGCGGAAACACCGGTGAGATTGTCCCTGGTCGGCCAATCACATCTCCCGGTACGCTGACATCAGCCAATAAGGCACGGCGTGGCGTCCGTGCACTAAGGCTACACACCCACATTGACTCTCGTGTTCGCCACTTTCGGGATTCTGCAGGCAGAAGGTCTCCTCGGTGTCAAGATATCCAAACACCACCAAAACAAGCAACAAGTAGGTTCGTTTGGGAACTTTGAATGCAATATAAAAAATGTTTACGAATTATTAAAAAAAAAAAGAAAAATGCGATACCTCTGCGTTTTTTGAAATGGTAACCACAATAGCTCGATGTTATGGCCTGTCAATGTTAGCATGTACTGTACTAACTTCACATATGTCCGTGTGTTAATAGTGTAAATGTGACATTTTCAAGCAAGCAATTTGATACAGTAGCATTATGTACGTAATTGACTACGTAGCGTCAACAAGGTCAGCTGCGTCAAGTATTTTCTTTGTGGTTTTTTTTTTTTTGTGCGAAAATCTTTAATGACTCGTATCCATAGAAACAAGTAAGCGCGCGCGCATCCACTCAGCCTTGCCACTGATGGAAGTTGTTATGCAACACAAGTCCACACATCCCCATGCCAGTCAATTATATAACCACAAACTTCATTGGTGACAAAAGTAAATGCATTAATTTAGTGATCAAAGCTGTTAGTCACTAGTCTTGTCCATTTTTTTTTATTTGTCTCCCAGGTCCACCATGTCTGACAGGAAGGCGGTGATCAAGAACGCTGACATGTCTGAGGACATGCAGCAGGATGCGGTGGAGTGTGCCACACAGGCCCTGGAGAAGTACAACATCGAGAAAGACATCGCCGCCTATATCAAGAAGGTGAGAAGTAGAAAGATGCTCTTATTGCATGTTCACACTCCCAACTGTTTGACCATAGTCCTTGCAAAATGTGATTTAAAAAGGCCTTTTTGTTGTCAAAATGAGACTTTCAACTTGACTCACTTGAAAGGAGTGTATGCAGACTGATTTAATGGATACAAATATGTAGCTAAAAATAAAGCGGCTTTGTTCCCAAGCTACTTTTTTTTTGAAGATACGCAGTAGCCTTTATGTAGACATGTATGGGGATTGTGTATAAATTGACCCTACACCCGCGTGTGAAGTACCACGTAAAGAATGATGGCGCTTCTCACACATCCAGTAGCAGAGGCGCCGATCCCGTGGGTGCTTCGGGGCCCGAGCACCCACGTGGGATCAATGGCAACTTTCAATCTTTAAAATATTTTTGGGGAAAAATCAATATTGTAGGAGTTAATTTTGTGGCGAGATTGGTCTGTTTTTACAAAATAATAAAGCCACAAATCATATGGGATATTAACTCCGATGAGTGTCTATTTTTTTTAATACATGCACACCGAGCACCCACTGGCAGAAATGTAGATCGGCGCCTATGTCCAGTATAATCAGGAGTTGGAATTAACAAGTTATTTTCCTCCTTCTAGGAGTTTGACAAGAAATACAACCCAACTTGGCATTGTATCGTTGGAAGGAACTTTGGCAGCTATGTGACTCATGAGACCAAACACTTCATCTACTTCTACTTGGGCCAGGTGGCCATTCTGCTCTTCAAGTCTGGATGAAGCACACACGAAACACGCATTGTTACTACTACTACTACTACTACATGTTACTGACTGTTTTGACAAAGGCACTCATCATTCCAAGGCAAGAGGCTGCTGCCTTTTTTCGTGCTTTCTACTTTTGTTCAGGACGATTAAAATAATGTGGCCATCTAAAACAGATCAAACACCCTGTATTTATTTTTGTCTGTTATATTGAAATGTCTTTTTTAATTAAAACATGGCTATAAAGCTTTTTGGATCCTATAATTATTCATTACTATACTGCAGTTCTCAAATAGTGGACACGTACGCAGTTCTATGTCAGGGCCGTGTGATCTCGGGTAGCTTTTTTTTTTTTAAACTACTGGTATGAGGAAGCGCACATATGGCTCGTAGACTGTGAGATGAGGAAAAGTGTTAAGGATACAATAGGCTCATTTCCACTAAGAATTAAGGAATTTTAGGTTCCCGTAGAAGAGTGTGGTTTGGTGTTTCCACCGCATTTCACAGTTCATGGTAGTTTATACAAATCAGGCTGATGTATGGAGGAGTGGCTTACTATATATTTCTATACTGATACCATGTAAATAAATTAGGTCACATTTTACTAAAAAGTAATAGAAATACTAAGCAATAATACACCAAATGATGTATGAAAAAGTGTACCAAATTCTTCATAAATTTGTCCGTCAAAGTCGTCCTGTCTGTAAATGAATTCATGAGGGTTAGGTGATTCCTTGTCCATTTCAGATGTAAATGTCGGGGTTTCTCACACCGACAAATCAAACCCATCGGCTTTAGCGTTGGCTTGCTGAGACTGATAACTATTACATGTAAAAGGAGTTAACATTTGATATTTACAGTCATTCCACTCGTCTGCCTCTTTTCCCCACGTTTTAAGAGTCCATCCATTTCTCATAGCTTCACGTGTCGAAATGCTTTGTAAAAATAAAACTATAGTTTTAAGACTACAGCTGAGTAAAACAACTCAACTACCACTGATTAGCGTTCTTCAGCACACATTTCCTGCATTTCGAAAGTGCCAAGTTGGTGGAAACAAGGGCCAACTTTATTTACCCAGGTCAGTTCCTGAAAAATTTCCTGTGGTGGAAATGGGCCTAATGTTATGTAGAGGTGTACTTACTATTTTATAGACAAATTGCCTCTAGTTGGGGAGAAAGGGGTGCAACAATATATATTCTAGTAAGGGACAAGCAGTAGAAAATAGGTGTGTAAGATTGACTTTATTGACATTTAGAAAACCAGTTTGTGTGGAAAGACCCCATTAGTCAAGGAGAAGGAGCCATGCAGGTATCCTTTCAGCTGAGGAACCTTCTTGATAAGAGGCAGGAGCTGTGAGTCTACAGCCTTCTGGTCCTCCTTCCTCTGCTCCGTCACCAGGTATTTCTACACAAAAAATATATAATGTTGAAGCTGCTATTTCACAAGGCACCAGAAACATTTCAGCATGTTTATTTACCTCCTTTTCTGTGTCAAAGATCTCGCCTTCCTGGTGGCGGGGCTTTCTCAGTCTCTTCTTCTTGAAGTAGACATCTTTGAGAGTCTTGGGGAGCTTCATGCTAGAGATGTCAATTTTGGTGGTGGTGGCAATGACAAACTTCTGGTGAGCTCTGCGCAGGGGGACTCTATTCAAAGTATGAGGGCCTACAAGAAAGATAGTCTTAGCATCTGAATGTATAATGAATAATGCAGTTATATTTTTGAGCACTAACCAGTGACAAGTAGGAGACCGCTTGCAAGCTGCTTCAGGAAGACTACACGCTAGAAAAAGCACAAATAGGATTATAGGACACATCCAAATGGCAAAGTACATTTGGAAAAACTTGCATTCTCCAATCACTTCTTTGTAGCAGAAAATAAATCTTGCTCAAATTTTACAGACATGTGCTTGTCAGTCTCGTGTGTACCAAATGTAATTCTGATTTTATTTAAACACTGAAGGGTTAAGGGTTTCCCCTTGATGTACTTGTGGTGGTGCACCACAGCAACATTAGCAGCCATATTTAAAAATACCGTATTTTCCGCACTATAAGGCGCACCTAAAAACCACACATTTTCTCAAAAGCTGACAGTGCACCTTATAATCCGGTGCGCCTTATATATGGGTTAATATTAATATTAATTTTCATAAAGTTTCGGTCTCGCAACTACGGTAAACAGCCGCCATCTTTTTTCCCCGTAGAAGAAGCGCGCGGTGCATGCTGGGATATGTGACGTTTCATTTCCATTTGTGTGTTTATGTAAAGACCCCAAAATGGCTCCTATTAAGTGTGTTGTCTGTCTAATTATAAATAATGCAGACGAGGCGTGTTAACTGAGTTCTCAACGTTTACTCACAGCGTGCTCATAACCACATTCTAACTCCCAGCATACAACAACGCTTCTCAGGGCTACCGCGCATACTCGTCACTATCGTTGCATGCTGGGTAGTGTAGTTGTTATATTTGCTAGCTCATAACATCACATTAAGAGACACGCTTACGCGCTTAATTCAATACTCGCCGTCATTCCGGGTGGATTGACAAAAGACCTCCAGCCGCTACATATTGGTGTCAACAGGGCATTCGAAGCTAGACTGCTAACTGCGTGGGAACAGTGGATGACAGAAGGCGAACACACCTTCACTAAGACAGGGAGACAGCGCCAGACGACGCCAACATCACCTTCACTAAGACAGGGAGACAGCGCCAGACGACGCCAACATCTGCCAGTGGATCGTAAATGCCTGGGCAGATATTTCGGTCACAACTGTGGTCTGAGCTTTCCGGAAGGCAGGATTCACAGAACTGCTGGACAACAGCGACACTGACTCCGATTACTTCGACGAGACGGAGCCGGCCATTTTGGATCCCACATTCGCCCAACTTTTCAATTCGGACACGAAGGAGAAGAATTCGAGGGATTTATGAATGAAAAATAACTTCAGAAAGTAAGCGTTATGTTTATTTTGTGTGTTGTGACATTAACGTTCGAGCAACATTATGTTGCTATTGCTCTGCACTATTTTGAATTTTACTATGTTTGTGATTGCACATTTGCGTACATTTTGGGAGTGAACAGAGTTGTTAGAACGCTGGTTTTTAATATATTATTAAAGTTTGACTGACCTATCTGACTGTTTTTTTGACATTCCTTTAGCGCAGTTAGATGCGGCTTACAGCACGGGGCGGCTTATAGGTGGACAAAGTTTTTAAATATGCCGTTCATTGAAGGCGCGGCTTATAACCCAGGGCGCCTTATGGTGCGGAAAATACGGTAGTTGTTTTAACATGGAAAAAAGTAATGTCTTGTAGTTATTTAGTATTTAGCTTTTATTGCCAATTGTATGCCAACAGGCCCAATTCCACAAGTATTTCCTCCGTGCACACAAGTCTGTGTGTTTCACTCGACATAACACTTCTTCATTCTCCTTAGATACGGTGCATTGAGACCATGGGAAAAATTATCATAAACTAACATACACATTAACACCAGCAGGTAGTAACAGTATGAATGTAATATATATATATATATATATAGTTTATTTTCACACTATTGACTAGTGACGCATCAAAAACATGGCCGTCGAAAAGACGTAATTTGATCACCGAAACAGTGCTGCTGAAACCGGATGTTGTGATGTCGCACGGGGTTGTCTGGATTGGAGGCACCAATGTCTGCGATGTGGACGTACTTAAATGTATCCGGAATATACCCGCGGAAAGCCATCTTCAAAATTTAAGATGACATTAGCGGCTTTTAATGAGACAAAAGCTTTGAGCAGCGCGAAGCAAGCGTGATGTCAGGCTTGTGCAGCTCGCTCTTCGTCGTGAACAGAGCGACAGAAGTAATCAATAAACACGAAAATATGCTAGATTTGTTGCCAGTCGTTTGTAATAAAGAAAGTGTCACTAAAAGGATTAGAGAAACCTATTGAAGAAAAATATATGTTAATAGATGCATGTTTACATTTGCCTTTTTATAGAAAATATATGCGACCCGAAAGGGACAAGCAGTAGAAATTGGATAGATATGCATCATGGCAAATAATAGAATAGAGTTTTTTGTCATTATTACAATGAACAGGTTCAAAGAACAACGAAATTGGAGCAGATCCCCTAAGGTGCATACACAGTAATTTAGTAATATAAATAGTAAAAAAGAAGATATATATATATATATACACATATATCCACACACATATCCATACATATGCATATATATATATACATACATATACACATAACATTGCACATTATAGTCCGAAAAAAAACAGACATGACGGACACATTGTGCTCACTCAGGCCTGTTTAATGCTACTATATAATATAATTAGGGCTGCAACAACTAATCGATTAAAATAGTTGGCAATTAATTTAGTCATTGATTCGTTGGATCTATGCTATGCGCAGAGGCAATTTTTTATATTTTTTAATAAACCTTTATTTATAAACTGCAACATGTACAAACAGCTGAGAAACAATCAAAGTAAGTATGGTGCCAGTATGCTGGTTTTTTTTCAATAAAATACTGGAAAGGATAGAAATGTAGTTTGTCTCTTCTATCCAATTATTAATCGGCAGATTAATCGACTATCAAATTCATCGTTAGTTGCAGCCCTAAATATAATAAATAGGATGACTTCATATTGACCACACCTCCAATCTAGATAATACTCTGCAGTAGCTAAGTTGTGCTGGAAAAGACAAACTTTAGAATAAAAGACAATTAGAGATGCTACCTCAGTAGAAACATTTAAGTCCCATCTCAAAACTCATTTGTATACTCTAGCCTTTGAATAGCCCCCCTTTTTTTAGACCAGTTGATCTGCCGTTTCTTTTCTTTTCTCCTCTGCTCCCCCCTATCCCTTGTGGAGGGGAAGACACACAGATCCGGTGGCCATGGATGGGGTGCTGGCTGTCCGGGGTCGGGACCCGGGGTGGACCGCTCGCCTGTATATTGGTTGGGAACATCTCTGCGCTGCTGACCCGTCTCCGCTCGGGATGGTTTCCTGCTGACCCCACTGTGGACTGGACTCTTACTGTTATGCTGGATCCACTATGGACTGGACTCTCACAATATTATGTTAGACCCACTCGACATCCATTGCATTCGGTCTCCCTAGAGGGGGGGGGGTTACCCACATATGCGGTCCTCTCCAAGGTTTCTCATAGTCATTCACATCGACGTCCCACTGGGGTGAGTTTTTCCTTGCCCTTATGTGGGCTATACCGAGGATGTCGTTGTAGCTTGTGCAGCCCTTTGAGACACTTGTGATTTAGGGCTATATAAATAAACATTGATTGATTGATAATCATCAAAGCACTAATATACCTAAGTGAGTCGTGGCCATTTGCACCACAAAGTATTACATTTCATAACCGTACACTTTCACAAATGCGCCTAAATTCTGATTTTATGACAGTCCTGTGTGTGTAATTATGCATTTGCACCAAGGAGCATCTTTAAAGAATCCTACCTTTCCACGGTGGCGTCCTGTGAGCAAGATGAGGACAGTTCCGGGGGTGATGGAGGAGCGAAGTCTCCTCTTGTGCTGGCTGAAGGGCTTTTTGCCATGACTCTTCAACTTGCGAGGGACGTCTTCGGTGGGGTAGTAGCGGGGCTACGACAGACAACCACACGTCTATACAAACTCTTCTGGGTGGCATGTGACTACAGATTGTCTTGCATGTTTGCATTACCACACATGGACTGAGATTATTACCATTTTACGCAGCTTGACAACGCGGCTGCCTCCGTTTTTGTCACCACCGACGGTCTTCACAACTGTGGCTTGGGGCCTGGTCTTGATCTTCTTCTCGACCTGCAGGACATGCCAGAGTGTAGTCCTCAGTCATCCAGCACAGATGGGTTTAATATTTATTTGCCGCGTCCTCACCTTGGTCTCAGTTGTCTTGTACTTCCTCTTGTACATAGCACGGCGGGCATACATCGCCGAGCGGGAGTAACGACCGATTCCCCGGGCCAGGACCGGGTTACGGCTCCCGTGCTTCTTCTTGACTGCCTTTTTGTCTCCTTCTGCCATCTGTCAGGAGGAACACATGCGTGTCGTGAATCAATTCAAATCCATACATCGTTACGTGTACAAAACGCGAGAGCCATGCTAGCTAGAATTGAGTGACGAGCTAACTTGGTCTCTCCACACGAAAGATAGCAAGTGGCTAGAAAGCGGTTAGCATATTTAACTGGGAAAAAAAGTCAAAGATAACAGCAAGGTGTTCAACACGCGAAGGCAAGTAAACAAATATTTGTACGACTAACCCTCAAATAATACTTCACTTGCTACACGTGTCTAGAACTCATTGCGCTAATGCTACAGCTAGCTGGCGGCCTCAAGCTGCCGATACATCAATCTATTTATTGCCATCATCGGGACGTATCAGCGAGTAATACCCGCATCTGATATATAATCCAAGCATATGGATTAGTTATGCCACATTTTAAGAATGTAAAGGGTCTTCAATTACACCGATTACGTTAGATTTTATTCTCACAGAAACGCAGAGGCAGGCAAGCCTTACCTTTGCTATGAAAAAGAACGACTTCCGGGAAGTGACGCATTTACAGACGCAGCGTGATGACGTAGCGTCTGCGTTGTAGTCTCTAAAACATGAGTTTTTTGGGGATTTACACTGTATGAAAAAACATTTGAAAATTAATTTTACTTTTGCAACCTCATCATACCATTGGCTAGGTTTTATATTTATAAATATAAGTTTCTCAATACCCGACCTGTTTTTTTGTGCCTTTAAAAAAAAAATATAGAACTTTACTTTAAAACGCTTTGTTCCTCTAACAACCAAAAAGCTGTGAAAACTATGATGCTGTGTTCCAAATTTTGATTATTTACGGAACTTGTGTGAGCCTAAATGGCTTTACATTTTGTTATATATATATATATATATATATATATATATATATATATATATATATATATATATATATATAGCATTCTATTTTAGTTACTTTATTGAGTTTACAACATCCTGGCGCTGTTTTGTACTATTTCTGTACTTGTTTTGATTATTATTATTTCTTTGCTTGTATGTAAATGTTGCATTTTATAAGTAAAGGTTTATTAAAAAAAACATTTATGTTTTTTTCTTATCATGACAAATTTGTGTTTTGTTTTAAAGTTATTAATGTTATGTTATTATTATTATTTATTTGCTTGCATTTATAAAATGTTGCCAATTATAAATAAAGGTTTATAAAAAAACATTTATGTTTTTTTCTTATCTTGGACATTATTCATGACAAATTTACGCTTTGTTTTTAAAATACACAGTATGAGAACAAAATTGAAAAGGAATTTTACCTTTGCAACTTTGTTATACTACTGGCTAAGTTTCATATTCATAAATGTAAGTTTCTCAATGCTCGACCTGTGCCTTTAAAAAAGAATTGGAACTTTACTTAAAAACGCTTTCTACCCCTAAAAACCAAAAAGCTGTCAAAACTGTGATATTTACGGAACTTGTGTGAGCTTATGACTTTACACATTATTACATTTGTTGCATTCTACTGCAGTTGTTTTATTTAGTTTACAACCACCTGGCGCTGTTTTGTACTGTTGTTGTTCATATGTTTATTTGTAAATGTTGATGATTATAAATAAAGATTTATATTTAAAAAAAAAAAACATTTATGGTTTGTCTTTTTGTTGTGTTGTTAATGCATATCTGATATAAAACACATACATACATACACATATATTAAATACATATATGTGTTTTAAATTACTTACAAATCTTTTTTAACGCTATATGTAAACGTTACCTATTTGTTCATCTTATTATAAGACAATCAGACAAAAACAACTTGACTATTGTTGGTATTGTATAATATAGAAAGTATGAAACAAAGTTGTCTGAAAACTACTGTAAGTCACAAACCCTGATCGTAATACAGTATAAAAAAATACTTTTTTAAATTGCCAATATTTGTTGCATTTATACAAACCCCGTTTCCATATGAGTTGGGAAATTGTGTTAGATGTAAATATAAACGGAATACAATGATTTGCAAATCCTTTTCAACCCATATTCAGTTGAATATGCTACAAAGACAACATATTTGATGTTCAAACTCATAAACTTTTTTTTTTTTTTTTGCAAATAATAATTAAGTTAGAATTTCATGGCTGCAACACGTGCCAAAGTAGTTGGGAAAGGGCATGTTCACCACTGTGTTACATGGCCTTTCCTTTTAAAAAACGTTTAGGAACTGAGGAGACACATTTTTTAAGCTTCTCAGGCGGAATTCTTTCCCATTCTTGCTTGATGTACAGCTTAAGTTGTTCAACAGTCCGGGGTCTCCGTTGTGGTATTTTAGGCTTCATATTGCGCCACACATTTTCAATGGGAGACAGGTCTGGACTACAGGCAGGCCAGTCTAGTACCCACACTCTTGTACTATGAAGCTACATTGTTGTAACACATGGCTTGGCATTGTCTTGCTGAAATAAGCAGGGGCGTCCATAATAACGTTGCTTGGATGGCAATATATGTTGCTCCAAAACCTGTATGTACCTTTCAGCATTAATAGTGCCTTCACAGATGTGTAAGTTACCCATGCCTTGGGCACTAATACACCCCCATACCATCACAGATGCTGGCTTTTGAATTTTGCGCCTATAACAATCCGGATGGTTCCTTTCTTCTTTGTTCTGGACGTCCACAGTTTCCAGAAACAATTTAAAATATGGACTTGTCAGACCACAGAACACTTTTCCACTTTGCATCAGTCCATCTTATATGAGCTCGGGCTCAGCGAAGCCGGCAGCGTTTCTGGATGTTGTTGATAAATGGCTTTCGCTTTGCATTGTAGAGTTTTAACTTGCAATTACAGATGTTGCGACGAACTGTAGTTATTGACAGTGGTGTTCTGAAGTGTTCCTGAGCCCATGTGGTGATATCCTTTACAAACTGATGTCGCTTTTTGATTCAGTACAAACAAAGTTTACCAGTTTGAACATTATGTATATGGTCTTTGCAGTCTACTCAATTGAATATAGGTTGAAAAGGATTTGCAAATCATTGTATTCTGTTTTTATTTACTATTACAATTTACAATGGGGCGGTATAGTTTGGTTGGTAGAGTGGCCGTGCCCGCAACTTGAGGGTTCCAGGTTCGATCCCCGCTTCCGCCATCCTAGTCACTGCCGTTGTGTCCTTGGGCAAGACACTTTACCCACATGCTCCCAGTGCCACCCACACTGGTTTAAATGTAACTTATATATTGGGTTTCACTATGTAAAAGCGTTTTGAGTCACTAGAGAAAAGCTCTATATAAATATAAATCACTTCACTTCACAAGGTGCCAACTTCACAGGTTTTGGGTTTTGTATAAACAGGCCTACCCTTTTTGTAAAAATGCTTACACCTGTGCGTAATGGTGTTCATGATACATTCTGCTACCAATTCAATCTATTTACAGTCACCACTCATATGCTGATGAGCACATTCAATATATACTTTATTTTTGATGGACAAGTTATATTGTCAATGTAATGTAAATTAGCAACACTTTCCACAAACAATTTTTTTTTTGGCTCAAGGACGTAACAATAAATGCAATGAGTAAGCTTTTAAAAGCAATACAAACCAGCCACAAACATTACATTCTTTATCAGGTAAAATGTTCTATATTTACAGTATACCTGGAATGATACCCAAAGCGCATCACATTATACGTCACATTCATCCATTCACACAGTAATGGGTCTGAGGCTGCCATGCAAGTCGCTAACCACACCCCGTCGTGAGCAAGGGTGAAGTATCTTGTCACGACGGCCATGACTAGGATGGCGGAAGATGGAATCAAACCTGGAAACCTCAAGTTGCTGGCACAACTGCTCTACCACATGTGCCAGCTTAATATGAATGAAAATGTAAACTTTAAAGTTAATAAGACTCTAAGATAACTTACCTCTTAACCACAAGTTAACAACATTTTGAGGATTGATGCAACTTGTTATAAGTAAAAAACAACAACACATATTTTCCAAAAATTTAATTTATTCAGAAAATCTTGCAAAGAAATCTAAAACATGATTTGTTCTGCTTGTGTAAGAGGTGTTTCAAAAAATAACTGATGGTTCTAATGACGGAGTGGTTCAAATACATGAAGGCAAACATGTTTCTATACACACGTGTGCAGTCACACCCAAACTCATTCATTATTATAGATTTTCAAAATAAGGCAACACAGGACTACGTTAGTTGAAATATACCATCATAACAAATTGTAATGACGACACCACTCAACATTAAAGCCGTCCTTATATCACTGTATGTAATATGTGAGTGTGTACATGTGTGAATGACATTCCTCTTCTTAGGCAGCAAAAACTCAGCACTTTTCAAGGATGATGGCGATACCTTGGCCGCCTCCGATGCAAGCCGATCCCACGGCGTACTTGCCGCCTCGTCGCCTGTCACGAAAAAACATCAATCATTCATAGCGGGAGAAAATAACTCCTGACGGCGGAGCATATTCTCATGACCCAGCTACCTGAGCTCGTGAACCAGGTGAGCGGTGATGCGAGTCCCTGACGCTCCGAGAGGATGTCCGATGGCAATAGCGCCGCCGTTTACGTTGCTTTTTTCCGGATCCAGTCCGAGGGCCTTGGCAACGGCCAAGTACTGTGGGGCAAACGCCTCATTCACCTGTGGACAATCGAAGGACAATCGCGTTTACTTTCTTATAGGGTATTTACCTAAAACACAAAGAGCACGCGGCATACATTTGAAATGGCAGACAATTAAAGAGAGGCTGTTATGTCCAAAATGTAGAAAATTATCATATTGAACAACTTAATTGTCTGTTTGACCTAGGGCTGGGTGATATGGCCTTTTATTAATATCTCGATATTTTTAGGCCATGTCACGATACACGATATATATCTCGATATTTTGCCTTAGCCTTGAATGAACACTTGATGCATATAATCACAGCAATATGATGATTCTATGTGTCTACATTAATACATTCTTGTTCATACTTCATTAATATATGCTCATTTTTAAACTTTCATGCAGAGAGGGAAATCACAACTAAGTCAATTTACCAAAACTGTATTTATTAAAAAGTTATTAAGCAGTGGCACAAACATTCATGTCATTTCAAAACAGAAAGTGCAAGATTGTCGGAGACATTTTAAAACAAGCTATTAGTGCACTTTTGTGACTTTTGTAAGATGACATATCAAAACACTAAATTAAAGTGCACTTTTTTTACAGAACGCCACTACAATATTTCAAAACAAATAAAGTGCACTTTTGTGCATGATGTCACACAAGATATTTCAATAACTGTCAAATAAAAATGAGCTGCACAATAGGAAATCAAATAGTGTATGTCCTTCGCTATGTGGTAGGTTCCTGCGGACATTATCTCCTTCTTTTTTTGACATTTTTGATTATTTTTTATTTTTATTTATCTTTTTATTTTTATTTTTTATTTTTTTAATACACTGTAGTACTTTGAGGTTGTTTACTCAATGTAAAGTGCTTTTTACAAATAAAATCTATTATTATTATTATTATATATGTCGCAATATAGATTTTAGGCCATATTGCCCATCCCTAATCGGTGGTATTTTTGTTTTTCTAGACCACACACCCAGCGACTAGAGGAGACTCTGTTTAAATGAATAGGAGGTACAATGTTGGTCTGCGCTCTGGATTCTTCGTTAAGTACACCTGTATAACATTATCAGATGTTGTAAAAAAAAATGCCTTAAAAAGACAATAAACAGCATCAGGTATTTTAATGTCACAATATGTAACTGACCTCAACCAGGTCCATGTCACTTAGCGAGAGCCCAGCTTTTTTGAGAGCTTGAGTGACAGCTGGGACTGGGCCTGCAGGATTCAAAACAAATATATAAATATTATCCATCCATCCATCCATTTTCTACCGCTTATGCCCTTTGGGGTCGCGGGGGGCGCTGGAGCCTATCTCAGCTACAATCGGGCGGAAGGCGGGGTACACCCTGGACAAGTCGCCACCTCATCGCAGGGCCAACACAGATAGACAGACAACATTCACACTCACATCCACACACTAGGGCCAATTTTAGTGTTGCCAATCAACTTATCCCCAGGTGCATGTCTTTGGAAGTGGGAGGAAGCCGGAGTACCCGGAGGGAACCCACGCAGTCACGGGGAGGACATGCAAACTCCACACAGAAAGATCCCGAGCCCGGGATTGAACCCAAGACTACTCAGGACCTTCGTATTGTGAGGCAGATGCACTAACCCCTCTGCCACCGTGAAGCCCTATATAAATATTAGACAAATATAAATATTAATTCATGTTTAGCTCTATTCTTTACTAGGGAACTCACCGATTCCCATGATGCTCGGGTCGCAGCCCGACACATGATAGGCCACGATTCTTGCCAGTGGAGTGAGCTTGTGTTGACGGAGTGCATCCTCACTGGCGATCACCACTGCAGCAGCACCGTCAGACACACCCTGAAGAGGAGCAAAACATTTAGGTACAAAGCGTTTTAATATTTTATTTCAGTTTGAATAACATCTTTTAGAGGAGGACTGACTGAAGCGTTGGCAGGAGTAACAGTCCCTCCCTTTTTGAAGACGGTGGGCAGTTTGGCCATCTGCTCCATGGTGGTCTGAGGGCGAGGGTGTTCATCTTGAGCCATGGACACTTTGCCTTTCTTAGATTTTAAATCAACAGGAGCAATTTCTGCTGTGTAGTGACCAGCCTCTTGTGCTGACAGAGCACAAAAGATAACAAATCATTAGGGCCACATGGAAAAAGCAAGAAATGCCTTAAGAGAGAAAAAAAAGCCAGGAGATAAGTTGTAATAATTATTTTTTTTAAACTTTATTGTTACTTGTAAGTTTTTACGAAAAAAATAGTAAAATGCAGAAAAAATGTTATGTTCCAACTAGGGTTGTACGGTATACAGGTACCAATAAAGTACCGCGATACTAATTGATTGAAATCAGTACCATTCTTTCATCTGCGGCGATGAGTATAGAGCCGAGGCGCATCATGTTGAGTGTGTCAAAAACGCACACACAAAGTGCATACAAGCAATAACATCTTGGAGAGGAAGAATGTAAAAAAAACCAGCAATTCTACTGGTTAATAAAGAGGGTGTGTGAAGCGCAGTATGGAGATATTTGGGCTTCAAAACTAACGATAAAGGTGACACTTTAAACAAGGAAGCGCTTTAAAACACGCCTCGCCAAATGTGGCGATTAGTATTACCACTTTTGCTTCAAACATAGGTAAACATTGAAATAATAATCATTCAGATCTGCACAAGAAGTTATAAAGAGTGACAGGTAATAATGTACCTTATTTTCCGCACCATAAGCCGCCCCGTGTTATAAGCCGCGCCTTCAATGAACGGCATATTTCAAAACTTTGTCCACCTATAAGCCGCCCCGTGTTATAAGCCGCATCTAACTGCGCTACAGGGAATGTCAAAAAAACAGTCAGATAGGTCAGTTAAACTTTAATAATATATTAAAAACCAGCGTTCTAACAACTCTGTTCACTCCCAAAATGTACGGTAATGTGCAATCACAAACATAGTAAAATTCAAAATAGTGCAGAGCAATAGCAATAACTTAATGTTGCTCGAACATTAATGTCACAACACACAAAATAAACATAACACTCACTTTCTGAAGTTATTCTTCATTCATAAATCCCTCGAATTCTTCTCCTACGGTGTCCGAATTAAAAAGTTGGGCGAATTACGGGATCCAAAATGGCCGGCTCCGTCTCGTCGAAGTCATCAGAGTCAGTGTCGCTGTTGTTTTTCCAGCAGTTCCGTGAATCCTGCCTTCCGGAAAGCTCGGACCACAGTTGAGACCGAAATATCCGCCCAGGCATTTACGATCCACTGGCAGATGTTGGCGTATGTCGTCCGGCGCTGTCTCCCTGTCTTAGTGAATGTGTGTTCGCCTTCGGTCATCCATTGTTCCCACGCCGTTCGCAGTCATGCTTTAAATGCCTTGTTGACACCAATATCGAGCGGTTGGAGTTCTTTGGTTAATCCACCCGGAATGACGGCGAGTGTTGTATTTGTGTGCTTCACTTGTTTTTTGACACCATCTGTGATGTGGGCGCGCATGGAGTCGTATATCAACATGGACGGAGCTGCGTGAAAAAAGCCACCCGGCCTCTTCGCGTAAACTTCCCTTAACCACTCGCTCATCTTTTCTTCATCCATCCATCCCTTCGAGTTAGCTTTTATGATGACGCCGGCTGGAAAGTTCTCTTTTGGCAAGGTCTTCCTTTTGAATATCACCATGGGTGGAAGTTTCTGGCCATTAGCACGGCAAGCTAGAACCACAGTGTGTCGCTTAGTAGGAGCCATTTTGTGGTCTTTACAGATGTAAACACACAAAGGAAATGAAACGTAATACCCGCGCGCTTCTTCTTCTATGGGGGCGGGTGCTTACCTTGACGTAGAAGAAGAAGCACTTCCTCTTCTACGGGGAAAAAAGATGGTGGCTGTTTACCGTAGTTGCGAGACCTAAACTTTATGAAAATGAATCTTAATATTAATCCATATATAAAGCGCACCGGGTTATAAGCCGCACTGTCAGCTTTTGAGTAAATTTGTGGTTTTTAGGTGCGGCTAATAGTGCGGAAAATACGGTAGTTGTTAAACCTGTCCTGCTGTTCTGCGACGGTGCAGACTGTCGTCAAGGAGCACAGGGCAGACGTTCCCTTCAGGGTCGATGTTTTCGTCGGGAGTAACTCTTCACTTTACGATGGGTCTGCTAAGTTCCGCTTTTCGGTCAGAATTCGAGGCTGCCGATTTGTGACATTCTGGTTGCTTTATTATTAGTTTTGCAGGACACAACCAGACCCATTAATTTTTCTACTGCGCAGTGCATGCTCTACATCTCCCTTTCTTTACTCGCCCACTCACTCACTGACATCACTCAGACAACACGTTGCCATTCTCGCAAACACACATACACTACTCTCCTAAGTTAACCAGCTCCCCTGCTGTGCACATATAGATACATAACGTGTAGATACATAACGTGTAGATACATAACGTGTAGATACGTAGATGCGCACACAGCTGCTTGGATTGATGCCAAATATTAGCGGAGTTAGGACCGCCCATCTAACGTCAACTAGTGCAAGTAAAATGACTGAATTTGGTGACAAATTGCTACAATTTGTGTTTTATCTTTAACCTGTGTGTGCGTTTTAGCTGCTACATTGCTTATCTGGGTACATTTATCCATAGTTTTGATTTTAGCACTACTAATAATTATATTTTTCTTAAAACACAGACCAGGATTGGCAACCATAAATCATTAATAATTTAATATCATGTTAATAAAGCCTTTCTATTATATTCTAATCTAATTTTTGATTATGGAAAATTGTAAATAGTTATTTTAGTGCAACAAGAAAAACACAATGTGTTTAATGCCCTTTAATTTATATTTTAACCTTCTAAAATTGTTCTTTGAGTGTAATCGGAAAATTATGTTTATTGTATTGTAGGATTTTCTGTTAAAATAAAGCCAAAATTGAAATTTTTTCGTAGTTCCCTTTATTTGGAAAAGTGTCGAAAAGTATCGATATACATTTTGGTACCGGTACCAAATTATTGGTATCGGAACAACCCTAGTTCCAACAATAAAACTTTTTATTAGAAAAAAAGTCATAGTACATACAGTCATATTGTTACGATAAAAACATTTGTATTATGTAAAAAAATTACTGTACATCATCTTTAAATATTCAAAAACAAAATATGATCAAAACTAAATGTTTGCTTCCTGTGTTGTATTAACAATTTTAAATAATATATTTTATAACTAAAAAATAATCATATTAAATAAGAAATATATTTTAGAAAACAGTTATTTTATTTTATTAGTTAATATTTTTCATTTTCGGGAACATTTGATCTTGCCAAAAAAATCTTTAATATTAAGCAACAAAGTTGTAAGTTGTAATAAACAAAGTTGTATTATCTTTAGAAAAAAAGTTGTCGTTTTAGAAGAAGAAAAAATTCCAGATTATGCAAAAAAAAAAGTTGTATGGTTGTAATATGAGACAAAAGTCAAGTCACGAGAAAAAAAAGTTGTGATATGAGAATTAAATTGTTAAAAATAGAAATGTTATGCAATATATACATTAAAAAACTAATGTTAAGAGGAAACAGTTGTAATTGTAATTTAGCATATTATCACTAAATTCATATTATGATAATACAACTTCAGTCTTAAATGATTATTTTAGTATTTATTGTATTCTATATAGTATTTTATTCCTCTTCAATAACGATACTCGTTTGTACTGTGAGATGGGCATTGTGTGAGATGGCAGCTTCCCTTACCTGCTTTCCACTTTTGCTGAGTGTGATAAGCGTAGTTGTCACATTCCTCTCTTGTGATTTGATATTTCTCTGCCAGGTTTTCTGCTGTGATACCCATTGGGATTTTGATGTGCAGGTCAGTCAAACCCGCCCATAAAGTGTCCTCCAGCTGTCAATCACACCCAGGTAGGCTTAATAGAAAGGTAGCTTTTTTTTTTAAAGTGTACTAAGATGAGAAAGAAAATCAGACCTTGAGATCAAAACCAAACTTTGTACCAAATCGGATGTTGCGAACAGCGTAGGGCGCCTGGCTCATGCTCTCTGAACCACCACACAAGACCACCTCAGACTCCTTCAAACAGATTTCCTATAAAACACAAAAAGGCATGTGAAGAACGTTTTGAAAAAGGATTTGCGTCTTAGGTGCACATTCTTTGTTGCCATCTCACCTGAGCACCATTGATGATGGACTGGAAACCCGAGCCACACAGCCTATTGACAGTGAGAGCAGGCACTGGGACGGGAACGCCACACCTCAGACCAACATGGCGAGCGATGTAAGGGGCGTCAGCTGAACTCTAATAATGTTTATAGACCAATGTGAGATACATTATGAATATCATGATCTGATGAATGTGCCCCTATCATGCAAAAGTGACATGTATAATACTGTAAAACATGCCTTTAGGGCCAGTTTATGAACACCGGACGGTAGCAATCACCTTCCTCACTTGTTTGTTCCATTTTTTTAACTTACGGGTTTTCATGATGTCATTAAGAAAAAACTTCCCTCCTAATGGATCACCACTCACCCGACCGTAGGTTTCGCTACACATCTTACACATAAACAATTTGTTTTTCTTCAGCGAATAGGCTAACCTTGCATGATATTGCCGTTAAAATGTGACTGTATTGTTAGCTCACGTAGCTATGCTAATGTTTGTGTCTTCCTGCCCTACTCCTAAATGTTACATTGTCGTATGTAATATATGGCATCTATTATTTTGGACGAATGCAGAGTATTTGTAAAAAGTGTCTAAATAGCGCTTTTAGGGACACACACGCTGTCTGAGAGAGGTGTGGCGAAACAAAGCTCATTAGCAGGGGTCCACAAATTTTTTGACTCCGGGGCCGCATTGGGGTAAAACAATTTGGCTGGGGGCCGCGCTATATATATATATATACATATACATATATATATATATATATATATATATATATATATATATATATATATATATATATATATATATATATATATATATATATATATACAAAACCCGTTTCCATATGAGTTGGGAAATTGTGTTGGATGTAAATATAAACGGAATACAATGATTTGCAAATCCTTTTCAACCCATATTCAATTGAATGCACTACAAAGACAAGATATTTGATGTTCAAACTCATTAACTTTATTTTTTTTTTGCAAATAATAATTAACTTACAATTTCATGGCTGCAACACGTGCCAAAGTAGTTGGGAAAGGACATGTTTACCACTGTGTTACATGGCCTTTCCTTTTAACAGCACTCAGTAAACGTTTGGGAACTGAGGAGACAAATTTTTTAAGCTTCTCACGTAAAATTATTTCCCATTCTTGCTTGATGTACAGCTTAAGTTGTTCAACAGTCTCCATTGTGGTATTTTAGGCTTCATAATGCGCCACACATTTTCAATGGGAGACAGGTCTGGACTACAGGCAGGCCAATCTAGTACCCGCACTCTTTTACTATGAAGCCACGTTGATGTAACACGTGGCTTGGAATTGTCTTGCTGAAATAAGCAGAGGCGTCCATGGTAACGTTGCTTGGATGGCAACATATGTTGCTCCAAAACCTGTATGTACCTTTCAGTATTAATGGCGCCTTCACAGATGTGTAAGTTACCCATGTCTTGGGCACTAATACACCCCCATACCAACACAGATGCTGGCTTTTCAACTTTGCGCCTATAACAATCCGGATGGTTTTCCTCTTTGGTCCGGAGGACATGACGTCCACAGTTTCCAAAAACAATTTGAAATGTGGACTCGTCAGACCACAGAACACTTTTACACTTCGTATCAGTCCATCTTCGATGAGCTCAGGCCCAGCGAAGCCGACGGCGTTTCTGGGTGTTATTGATAAACGGTTTTCGCCTTGCATAGGAGAGTTTTAACTTGCATTTACAGATGTAGCGACCAACTGTAGTTACTGACAGTGGGTTTCTGAAGTGTTCCTGAGCCCATGTGGTGATATCCATTACAAACTGATGTCGCTTGTTGATGCAGTACAGCCTGAGGGATCGAAGGTCACGGGCTTAGCTGCTGATGTGCAGTGATTTCGCCAGATTCTCTGAACCCTTTGATGATATTACGGACCGTAGATGGTGAAATCCCTAAATTCCTTGCAATAGCTGGTTGAGAAAGATTTTCTTAAACTGTTCAACAATTTGCTCACGCATTTGTTGACAAAGTGGTGACCCTCGCCCCATCCTGGTTTGTAAATGACTGAGCATTTCATGGAATCTACTTTTATACCCAATCATGGCACCCACCTGTTCCCAATTTGCCTGTTCACCTGTGGGATGTTCCAAATAAGTGTTTGATGAGCATTCCTCAACTTTATCAGTATTTATTGCCACCTTTCCCAACTTCTTTGTCACATGTTGCTGGCATCAAATTCTAAAGTTAATGATTATTTGCAACAACAAAAAATGTTTATCAGTTTGAACATCAAATATGTTGTCTTTGTAGCATATTCAACTGAATATGGGTTGAAAATGATTTGCAAATCATTGAATTCCGTTTATATTTACAACTAACACAATTTCCCAACTCATATGGAAACGGGGTTTGTATATTATATGTAAATGTGTGTGTGTGTGTGTGTGTGTGTGTGTGTGTGTGTGTGTGTGTGTGTGTGTGTGTGTGTGTGTGTGTATATATATATATATATATATATATATATATATATATATATGTGTATTCATACATATATATTCTGTGTTGGCCCTGCGATGAGGTGGCGACTTGTCCAGGGTGTACCCCGCCTTCCGCCCGATTGTAGCTGAGATAGGCTCCGGCGCCCCCCGCGACCCCAAAAGGGAATAAGCGGTAGAAAATGGATGGATGGATGGATAGACAATATGATTTGCCTGAGTGGCTAGGAGACGGTAGAAAATGGACTAGTAAGGACAAATTTAAAAAAAACAACAACAAAAAAAAAAATATATATATATTTTTTTTTAACTTGGGACTTCCCGCGGGCCGAATTTTGGACGCTGGGGGGGGGGGCCGTATCCGGCCCGCGGGCCATAGTTTGGGGACCCCTGCTCATTAGCATTAAAGTACCAGTAGAGTGTAAAAACAAGTTGACTTTATATGCTTAATTGCGTTTCATTGTATCCAATAAACCATATCCAATTTCATTTACAATCCGCAAAGTATGTGAAAATACAGTCTGAACATCACAAAATGCCACAAATTCAGTCCGCTCAGAACGTCTTTGGTATTTTCCGGAGAGTGACGACACGTCACTGAAGTAACACTTCTGCATTCTGACCATAGTATCAGATCAGTCATATTGGAAGTACAAATTAGACAGAGATGTGCCGTACACATATGTTTTCATTTTTTTATGCATTCTTCCATCCATCCATCCATTTTCTACCGCTTGTCCCTTTTTGGGGTCGCGGGGGGTGCTGGAGCCTATCTCAGCCACATTCGGGTGGAAGGCGGCGTACACCCTGGACAAGTCGCCACCTCATCACAGGGCCAACACAGATAAACAGACAACATTCACACTCACATTCACACACTAGGGGCAATTTAGTGTTGCCAATCAACCTATCCCCAGGTGCATGTCTTTGGAGGTGAGAGGAAGCCGGAGTACCCGGAGGGAACCCACGCAGTCACGGGGAGAACATGCAAACTCCTAAGTCGTAAATAAATAAATACATAAACTGTCCATCAATTGGGGGGGGCTCTATTTCTCCCACAAAACCTTCTAAATAACCATCCAAAACCCACAAAAAATACTCTATTTACTTAGTGTGAACTGAATATTTATAATATTGTGCATCATGATTAATACTTCATATAAATGGGAAGATATGGACATCCTATCAGTCGTGATCGGAGTAAGAGCAGATGTTGTACAGTAAGCTTTCGTTTTATTACGTTTGTAGTTTGTATTTCTTGTTTAGCACGTAGCAATAACATGATGCTTTGTGTTTCACTAAAGCTGGCTCTATTGAACAGAGCTTCTAAAATGTGTAGGTCATCCTCATATTCAGGACCAACAATATAGGTTTCTGGATAATAGATTTTCCCAAAGTAATTATTGTTGGCTCTCACAAACTCTGCATGATTTGCATTGTTGTTGGTCACGCGATGATGTGTCTGGCTAGCTCATTATCTCTCAAAATGACTTGGGAATCTGTATGAGATTGATACTATTTTGATCATATCTATTCATTCGTAAACTTTGGAAGTCTTTTGGTGTCATACATCATATATATAATAAGATAATGGCTGCAATATAGAGGCAACTTGTTTTTCCACTCTACTGGTACTTTAAGGCCTTTTTTTTAACCTTTGGAATATTCTAAACTTAAATTTCATGAAGGAAGACTGGGCTTTTCTGCTTAGGCTGCTGCCCCCGCAACCCCAACTCAGATAAGCGATAGATGGTGATGGATGGATGAAAATTCTGTGACATCGCAAAGCATGTGAGGATAAATCAGGGTTTTAAGTAGGGTGAATTCCCATTGCCAATTAATGACTTTTATTGCCAATCACAAACGCCGATCCCCTCCGTGGCTGACATTGTATTTATTTTTAGTCCCCCGGCTGACAAGTGGCTGCAGCTAATTATGTACGGTATTTCCATTCACAGTGTGAAGCCGCTCGCCTAGGATAATATCAATCACCTCCAAATAAAGTGCATTTATTAGTATCTTAAGTATCATTAGCAAGTACCATTATCACTGGAGGCCGTGGCTAAACATGTTACACACAAAGAGCAAGCAGGAGCAAGTATGCTAATTGCTAATTGCTAAGCTAGCTTTAAAAACAACACCAAGAAATAAGTCCTTAGTAAACTTTAAGAAGTTTGGATGGAGCAAAAAGTAAGCAGATATCAGCGAAATTAACAAATGTTAAATAAGTATATATACAGTGTATATATATATATATATATATATATATATATATATATATATATATATATATATATATATATACATACATACATGTAAAAGCCAGTAAATTAGAATATTTTGAAAAACTTGATTTATTTCAGTAATTGCATTCAAAAGGTGTAACTTGTACATTATATTTATTCATTGCACACAGACTGATGCATTCAAATGTTTATTTCATTTAATTTTGATGATTTGAAGTGGCAACAAATGAAAATCCAAAATTCCGTGTGTCACAAAATTAGAATATATATACTTGCTGGTAGACGGCTGCGTTGACCCTGGATCTCAGGAAACAGAGTGGACCGACACCAGCAGATGACATGGCACCCCAAACCATCACTGATGGTGGAAACTTTACACTAGACTTCAGGCAACGTGGATCCTGTGCCTCTCCTGTCTTCCTCCAGACTCTGGGACCTCGATTTCCAAAGGAAATGCAACATTTGCATGGTTGGGTGATGGTTTGGGGTGCCATGTCATCTGCTGGTGTTGGTCCACTCTGTTTCCTGAGATCCAGGGTCAACGCAGCCGTCTACCAGCAAGTTTTAGAGCACTTCATGCTTCCTGCTGCTGACCTGCTCTATGGAGATGGAGATTTCAAGTTCCAACAGGATTGGCGCCTGCACACAGCGCAAAATCTACCCGTGCCTGGTTTACGGACCATGGTATTTCTGTTCTAAATTGGCCCGCCAACTCCCCTGACTTAGCCCCATAGAAAATCTGTGGGGTATTGTGAAAAGGAAGATGCAGAATGCCAGACCCAAAAACGCAGAAGAGTTGAAGGCCACTATCAGAGCAACCTGGGCTCTCACACCTGAGCAGTGCCAGAAACTCATCGACTCCATGCCACGCCGCATTAACGCAGTAATTGAGGCAAAAGGAGCTCCAACCAAGTATTGAGTATTGTACATGCTCATATTTTTCATTTTCATACTTTTCAGTTGGCCAACATTTCTAAAAATCCCTTTTTTGTATTAGCCTTAAGTAATATTCTAATTTTGTGACACACGGAATTTTGGATTTTCATTTGTTGCCACTTCAAATCATCAAAATTAAATGAAATAAACATTTGAATGCATCAGTCTGTGTGCAATGAATAAATATAATGTACAAGTTACACCTTTTGAATGCAATTACTGAAATAAATCAAGTTTTTCAAAATATTCTAATTTACTGGCTTTTACCTGTATATATATATATATATATATATATATATATATATATATATATATATATATATATATATATATATATATATATATCCATCCATCCATTTTCTACCGCTTATTCCCTTTGGGGTCGCGGGGGGCGCTGGAGCCTATCTCAGCTACAATCGGGCGGAAGGCGGGGTACACCCTGGACAAGTCGCCACCTCATCGCAGGGCCAACACAGATAGACAGACAACATTCACACTCACATCCACACACACTAGGGCCAATTTAGTGTTGCCAATCAACGTATCCCCAGGTGCATGTCTTTGGAAGTGGGAGGAAGCCGGAGTACCCGGAGGGAACCCACGCAGTCACGGGGATATATATATATATATATATATATATATATATAGAGAGAGAGAGAGGATAATATAACAACAACTGTTTATGTGTCAGCATCATCACAGTTAGTACACCACACGTAATAGGGCGGATTGATGCATACATTGGTGCTGTTGATACCAAGGGTAGTATCAGAATATGAGCAATACAGGAGTGATTATGTTGATATGTTTATTGTCTCAAAATATTTGTTTTTGTTTTTGTTTACAAACTCAGGTAATAATTCCCAGGACACCGATAATATTTTTTGTTTTGTTATTGTGTCCTATTGACTTTGTTTTGATCATTTGTATGAAATAATAGAGAATAATAAACTAGTTTAAATATTGTGTTGATAGCACTCACCAAATACATTAAAAAAAAAAGATCAGTTAAGACATGTGGTCGGTATCTGCATTGGTATCAGACGATCTCAATCATTGATGATTGTATTGCAATCAGAGAGCAAAGGAGAAATGTGATCAATTATCTGTGTTCCAATCCAAACAGTCTAAAAAAAACGCTGAAAATAGTAGAATGTTATTATTTTAAATACCTGCATGACGTTGCCCATGATGACACTGTTTATGAGCTCGGGTGCCACACCTCCTGCAGCCAATGCAGCTTTGGCTGCATGCTCGGCCAGGTCTGTTGCACTGTGGTCCTTCAGAACACCCCCATAGGTACCAAATGGAGTGCGCTTGGCTGCTACTACAAATACGCCTGAGAAGAGGACATTGGACGAGGCAATATGTATTATTTATAATTTGCATTAAAAAAAAAAACCTGCATATCATAAGTCAAGCACAGCGAAAGCAGAGGTGGAGGACAGGTCATGTTTGAGGTCAATGAAAGCCTTTTCAGCCTCTGTGGACCACTGGAGGGCGGCATTAGGGTTGCGGACCCCATAGCGATGTCGACTGACCCTTACAGCAATAGCGACCCTACATTTTATGCAAAATATTCGATATGGGGAAAGCCACAAAATATGCTTATACATATTGACACAAATATAAGAAAAACACCAACCTTTTGACCAGAGGTGTGGACTCGAGTCACATGACTTGGACTCGAGTCAGACTCGAGTCATGAATTTGATGACTTTAGACTCGACTTGACAAAATGTAAAAAGACTTGCAACTCGACTTAGACTTTAACATCAATGACTTGTGACTTCACTTGGACTTGAGCCTTTTGAATTGACATGACTTGACATGACTTGCTACTTTCCCCAAAACCCAAAGATGAAAAAGTTATTCGGGAGCGCTCCGTATTTTTCATTGTGTACTTGTCTATCAGCGTTGCGTGTGTCAGCTGGTGTGCTCTCAGTACAACAGCCAATCAAATTAGATCTACTTTGTTTTCATCACACAGCATTCATCCAATCAAATTGCAGGACAACCAACGAAGAAGACATGTCCAAACCACACGCCAGTGAACAAAAAATGATACCTAAAATAATTTTGTTTGGGTATAAAAATTACGAGGTGGTCAACACAAAACGGTTTGCAGTATGCAACACATGCGGTTCGAAAATTACTGATGGAGAGGCAACAACTTCCAACTTCGTCCAGCATTTGAAGTTGCACAAAGAACGTAAGTTTTGAATGTAAGATAACGTTTATTGGCTAAGTAACGTGACTTTTATTTTCTGTGTAGTTAAATCAGTGAGGCTGTAAACTCACTGCTAACGTTATAACGTTATTGCAAACACGGGAATCTGTTGCAGTTCACTACCTTATTCATACTTTTTATTCAGTGATTTTTTTTTAAGCAGGGTTACGTTAGTCACGTTAGACGGCGGTCAGCAGCACCGCGTATTTTAGCCACCTAAAAAAAGACAAAAATAGTAAAATAAAGGTCAGTTAAAATGTATACTATATTATGAATATGTGTACCGTTTTAGCTAGCTTTCTGACATACTGTTGGTTGTTTACCTCAGTGGTCACCAACCACCGGGCCGCGGCCCGGTACTGGTCCGTGGATCGATTGGTATCGGGCCGCACAAGAATTTTTTTATTTTTTAAATTTATTAAATCAACATAAAAAACACAAGATACACTTACAAGTAGTGCACCAACCCAAAACAACTCTCTCCCCCCTTTTGTTCTGGGCATTGAACATGAAGACTCTTCCTTCACTGTTCCGAGTGGCCATGAGAGTCTTGGCAGTGCCTGCCTCCAGTGCTCCAGTGGAGCGAGTTTTCAGCCATGGTGGCATCATACTACGCCCCCATCGTGCACAAATGACTGACAGACTCTTGGCTAATTTGGTCTTTTGCAAATGCAATGCAGCATAGGGCCCTGACATATAAAAAGTACAACTTTTTTGTTATGTTCACGTATATGTCATGTTTTTTCAATGTTAACACTTTTGTACAAATAAGTACATTTGCACTTTATTTTTCAATGTGTTTGTTCTGTAAAGGAATGAGTTAATGTTTAAAATGACTGGTTAATAGTGCTATTATAAAGTGCAATGTCAGCACAATTTTCTTTCCTGCAATTTAAAATGCACTTGTTTTAATAAATAAATACAGCGTTTGAAAAGCATACACAATCTGTGTTAATATATTAGTCTGTGGTTAAAAGGACTTGAAAGGACTCGAAACTCAAAATGCAGGACTTAGGACTTGACTTGAGACTTTCCAGTCTTGACTTTGGACTTGACTCGGGGCTTGCCTGTCTTGACTCGGGACTTGACTCGGACTTGAGGGCAAAGACTTGAGACTTACTTGTGACTTGCAAAACAATGACTTGGTCCCACCTCTGCTTATGACGGATGCTTTTGCAATGATAATTTGATCTTTCACAACACCTAGTGGCCACAATAATTCATTAAGTCAAGCTCATGGCGCAGAACGTTGAATGATGCGGACACGTTTGTTACTGGATACTTTCTGTCAGACTTCCGTTTTGGAGACTTTGTGTATGTAATAAGCAACTATAAATATTAGACATGCTTAAATGTGCTATTTTAGCTTAGCTGTTGTGTAGCTGCTAGCTCATCGTTGCCTACAGCAGGGGTGTCCAAAGTGCAGCCCATAGCCATGTTTTTAACAATTATCTTAATTATATCCCAACACCATCTTCACGTGATATGCCTTAACCTGGCCTCACAATAATTCATTAAGTCAAGCTCATTGCGCAGAAAGTTGAATGATGTGGACACGTTTGTTACTGGATACTTTCTATCAGACTTTTGTTTTGGAGACTTTGTGTACGTATATCATGAATTGATTAACGTGGACCCCGACTTAAACAAGTTGAAAAACTTATTCGGGTGTTAACATTTAGTGGTCAATTGTAAGGAATATGTACTGTACTGTGCAATCTACTAATAAAAGTCTCAATCAATCAATGAAAACGTTATAATATCGTGAGCTTGCCATTATATTTACACTTTTTATTGTTAGCAAATTCACGTTTGCCTTCCTTTTCAACGTGATTATATATGACATAGTGAATGTGTTTGGTAGTTATAGCTACCTCTGTTAACACCATGACATCACTAATAACAAGTGGTTGCTCATCTGCGTGGTTAAATGAGGTACAGTGGTGCTATAGTGCATACACGTCGTTCTTTTAAAAAATGAATCATAAAATTACACACAAATATAGTAATGTGTACTTTATATTGTGGTTTAGTTTGTTTGATAAGACTATGACGCTACATTATCACACGAACTGTCAAAATGTACTTTAAACCATAGCCTGGTTCTGCAATGCCGGTTTATTTGACATTGATTTGAATTGAAAACATATTTACTTACCTCTGAGGAGTGCCATGGTGACTATTACAAAGTGAAAGAATCAAACTTTTCACCTATTTATTCTCCTGGAGCGTCAAACTCTCCTTGCGGGCATAAAAGACAAATGTTGAGTGCGACCTTTCCCCTCAATCGTGTGGTCGTCTATCTTACTATTTGCAACGGATGATTCGCTACGAATGTTACCATAAAAATATGCAAATATACTATAGTCTTTTAATATATGCATCAATAAATAACTTTTTTTTTTTTTTACAGCCCATAGGAAGATAAATACATTTCTTTTTTTAAGTTTAAGCAAAATACACGAATGTGCTTCAAGGAAATGAAGCGCGACCGGGCGAGTGTTTCATGAGTCATCAAACTGCGCCGCGTCTTTGCGCAGCAAAGTGATGCTAGCACATGTGAACCTTTCTCTATTTTTTATAGTTTCACTAAATTAACAAACATGTCTGTAGTTGCATTTCGCTGTATTAGTAGGATTTTATCCCGACAGACTGCTCCAAGAAGGTAGGTTTTTAAATAGGAGACGAAATTTGATGTAGCTTACAACATGCTAGCCTTGCGTCTAAAGGTTATTCAATGGTCAAATAGATATGTTTGTTTTTTCTTAATGTTTTGTGTTTTTGTGCGACTTTAGTTTTGTGTCAATAGAAAATGCAGGTGTTCAGAATCCTTGGTTTTCTGGAGCAATGACAATAAGGACGTCTGCTCCTCTCAGGTAAGAGAATAATTTACTACTCTGACCCAGAGAACACTTAGTCAATATTCTGTTATATAAGGACAAGCGGTAGAAAATGGATGGATGGAGTAGTCATTCTTAATTAGCGTCTAAAAAAACGTTTGATAACGATTGGAATCATGCAGAAAATACATTTATGACAGAGTTTATTAAAAAAATATTTAATTTATAGGGGTGTAACGTTTCGTTTTAACAACGATTCAATTCAATTCAGAATTTGTGGTTGGCGATACGATTCAGGGATGATATATATTTTATACGAGATGAAATCAATTCAGTAACTTTTTAGCAAAAAATAAATCAAGCAGTTTGACTGTGAAGTAATCACTGGTCAGTGGACACTGCAGGTCAAGTTTCTCTTATTCCTGTTATTTCTTGAAAGGGAATTAGGTATATATATTAGTAATGGATACAAATAAGCGGCTTTTGCAATCGTGCCGTGGCTGAAAGTTTTTGTGTTGTAATTTATGATACTGTCTTAGACTTACACTTAGACACACTTTATTGATCCACAAGGGAAATTGTTCTTCCTTTTGTTCTGTCTTGCGGCATTTTGCGGCTTTTATAACCTTTCTTGATCACCGTAGGTATCCGCCTTTTTTATTTTTATGACACCACAGATGCGCAAAGAGACTTAACTCCTTAAACGAAAAATTATTTAGCCTAAGCCACCGTGTCAGCCACACTAAACCATCGTTTAAGGTCCCCCTCCTTGGATAATTTTTTACACGGGTATTTCTTGAATCTCCGGCTCTTAGCTTTGTATTGACTCATTGATCATTTACAAACTGAGTTCGGAGAGGCAGTGAAGTCAGAAAGACCACGCCCCACACAGGAAGTGACGTCAGAAAGGACGCGCCACAGCCAGCTTCATAACAACCGGAGCTAACCACTGGAAAGATGGAGGCGAGTCATCCAGACATGCCCGTGTTTCTCCTTCTTCTACAAGTACAGACGCTTGTGGAAATCACACATGAATACGTTAAGTGGTGGAAACGCGCGATTTCGGATACTACACATCTCAGACGGCTAGAGAACTTTTGAATGTCGAGGTCAGCTGTGATTCTACTTACCGAAAAACCATGTCCATTTGTCGAAGGAGAGACAACGAGAATGCGGGCTCACGTGGATGTGATAAAAAAGGTAGCGTGTGCTTTGTATTACCTGGCCGTCGAGTGAAGACTACGGAAAAACAGTGAATGCTTTTGGACTGGCAAAGCAGACTGTATCAGTTATTGTCCGCCATGTATGTCGCGGACTCGACGTCTAGGTCCAGAATATATAAAGTCACCAAAAACGAATGTACAATGAAGGTGAAGGCGAAAGAGTGAGGAGTGTCCTGACCAGATATCTTGATCCCCAGTTTGATTGTTGTAAAATGTTCTTCGTCACATTATTTACTTTTACATGTCCATTAAAGAGTTGATTAATTTATAATGTCTCAGGTGTGATTCACTACAATAGGGCCCCACAGCACACTGGATACCAGTTAATTGAAATACCACAACACTGGATATTGTTTAGATAATTTAAATTTAATTTAAGAACTTGCACACAAAGCAACACTGGAGGTGACTATGACGTGCGCATTTTCTGCGCTTGCGTACCAGGTCGCGTTGCGCCGGCGGACGGGGGGGGGGGGTCTTAAAATGACCATTGTGTGTGTGGACAAGGATAAGGTTAGGTGGGATTTACCCTGGATAAACTTAGCCGGCTTAGTGTAGAAGGGGCCTTAACGTTAAATGTCCTTATCGTCCAAAGTGCTAAACTATATATAAAAAAGTCTTCCATTCTTAAATCCAATTTTTTTCCTTTTTCTGGTATCAATAAATTAGATTGATTCCCTCTTAAAATGATCTTTGATCAATACCTATCACCCAGAAGGCCAGCTTGCTGAGCACAGATCAATTTTACTTGAAATTTAGGAATACAAATTTGTCTTTCGATCAATCGTTACGCTCCTATTATTTTATGTGATGGTTATTCGTTTGTATATTGTGTATAATAATAATGCCCAGTTTTGTATTTAATACTAATGAACTATTAACAGGATTATTATTGTGATCATATTTTTGAATAAATGCACAAGTCGTTTTTTTTTTTTTAAGTGCTGAGCCCAAAAAGAAGAAGAAGAGAGTGGACCCCAAAAGAGAGTTTTTGGTGAAGGAGAGGTTAAAGAAAAAACTGAAGAAACTGGAGAAAGTTCCGCCCGAGCTCATTCCCATCGAGGATTTCATGACTCCAATCAAATGTTTGGATGAGACAAGGTGGGTTTTTCTTTTCTTTTTATTGTTTTGCTGATACCTGCAGCAGATCTCACTTTCACTTTGTCAGGTGACTTGGCGGCTTTAAATTGTGCTGATAGGATGAATTATATCTAACAAATAGTGTCAAATGTTCATATTAGTCTTTGACGTATCAGAAGTGTGTTTATGATATGTATACGTTGCAATGTTTGTTTTATTTTTAGGATAGATTTGACAATGTTTTCTATCTACAAACCCTGTTTCCATATGAGTTGGGAAATTGTGTTAGATGTAAATATAAACGGAATACAATGATTTGCAAATCATTTTCAACCCATATTCAGTTGAATATGCTACAAAGACAACATATTTGATGTTCAAACTGATAAACTTTTTTTTTTTTGCAAATAATCATTAACTTTAGAATTTGATGCCAGCAACACGTGACAAAGAAGTTGGGAAAGGTGGCAATAAATACTGATAAAGTTGAGGAATGCTCATCAAACACTTATTTGGAACATCCCACAGGTGAACAGGCAAATTGGGAACAGGTGGGTGCCATGATTGGGTATAAAAGTAGATTCCATGAAATGCTCAGTCATTCACAAACAAGGATGGGGCGAGGGTCACCACTTTGTCAACAAATGCGTGAGCAAATTGTTGAACAGTTTAAGAAAAACCTTTCTCAACCAGCTATTGCAAGGAATTTAGGGATTTCACCATCTACGGTCCGTAATACCATCAAATGGTTCAGAGAATCTGGAGAAATCACTGCACGTAAGCAGCTATGCCTGTGACCTTCAATCCCTCAGGCTGTACAGCATCAACAAGTGACATCAGTGTGTAAAGGATATCACCACATGGGCTCAGGAACACTTCAGAAACCCACTGTCAGTAACTACAGTTGGTCGCTACATCTGTAAGTGCGAGTTAAAACTCTCCTATGCAAGGCAAAAACCGTTTATCAACAACACCCAGAAACGCCGTCGGCTTCGTTGGGCCTGAGCTCATCTAAGATGGACTGATACAAAGCGGAAAAGTGTTCTGTGGTCTGAGGAGTCCAAATTTCAAATAGTTTTTGGAAACTGTGGACGTCGTGTCCTCCGGACTAAAGAGGAAAAGAACCATCCGGATTGTTATAGGCGCAAAGTTGAAAAGCCAGCATCTGTGATGGTATGGGGGTGTATTAGTGCCCAAGACATGGGTAACTTACACATCTGTGAAGGCGCCATTAATGCTGAAAGGTACATACAGGTTTTGGAGCAACATATGTTGCCATCCAAGCAACGTTACCATGGACGCCCCTGCTTATTTCAGCAAGACAATGCCAAGCCACGTGTTACATCAACGTGGCTTCATAGTAAAAGAGTGCGGGTACTAGACTGGCCTGCCTGTAGTCCAGACCTGTCTCCCATTGAAAATGTGTGGCGCATTATGAAGCCTAAAATACCACAACGGAGACCCCCGGACTGTTGAACAACTTAAGCTGTACATGTGCCCTTTCCTAACTACTTTGGCATGTGTTACAGCCTTAAAATTCTAAGTTAATTATTATTTGCAAAAAAAATAAATATTTATGAGTTTGAACATCAAATATGTTGTCTT
Organism: Nerophis lumbriciformis; assembly: GCF_033978685.3. Taxonomy (NCBI): domain Eukaryota; kingdom Metazoa; phylum Chordata; class Actinopteri; order Syngnathiformes; family Syngnathidae; genus Nerophis; species Nerophis lumbriciformis. The sequence continues at coordinate 2,453,351 of NC_084580.2, forward strand.
TGTAGTGCATTCAACTGAATATGGGTTGAAAAGGATTTGCAAATCATTGTATTCCGTTAATATTTACATCTAACACAATTTCCCAACTCATATGGAAACGGGGTTTGTACATACAATATATACAACACGAGCCACGGGGAAATGGCGTCACTTCCTGGTGTGTTTTGACCCACATCAAGCTGACTTTATATTAAAATACCACATCTGTGCATTATTATAGTCATATATTACACTTACAATGAAGTGTACATTATAAATAAAATCAGAGCACACTTACAGTACATTTAGGAGAATGTTGTTTTAATCGCTGGTGTGTGTCATCTGTGCACATGCGCAACTGTCCCTGGGCAAAATGAAACTAAAACTTGTCAGTAAATAATGTCATGTTCTGTCATTAAATATGGTTTAAAACATGACATAATGTTGCACATTGATATACGAGACCGCTGTGATTGATAGCGGAGAAGCCAACATTTCCTCTTATTTCTGAGAAGTGTTTTATGAAGCTTAATGACTAATTGTGACAAATGTATTTGTTAAATCTGTTCTGTTAAACTACTATTGTGTTAACATATGCCAGCACTGTGATCAACGGTGCGGTTTTATTTCTTTTATATTATCTGCAGCAGAAGAAAAGCAAAAAGTTATTTGTTTTTTGATTAATTACTTTCTTTGGACCTGATTTATTTTAGTAAATAAAACAGACTACATTTGTTAGTCTGTTAAAAACAATTTTAAAGCCATTTTTGGCTTATCTTTATAATAATGCAGTGAATTTTGAAAACCCCTTAATGTGAGGACTTTTCTCAGCAAGATTTAAAAGAGATTAATTACAGATCATTATTAATCATTACATTTTCTCAATGGCTGGACAGCATTAATAATTATACTTTGTTTTCCCTGCAAAGGGTACGCGCTGCTCCAAAGCTGTCCTTTGATACAAGTGAAGAACGAGCTCTGTTGCTGAAGAAGTGGAGCCATTACAAACATGTAATACCTCTTCCAAATTTCATTTATCTGGAGGCTGCATTTGACACGCTGGTCTGTGTTACAGGAGCAGCATTTGGCTGAAGTACAGGCGACAAAGCTGGCACTGCAAGCACAGATGGAGGCGCTGGAAGAACTCAAGGCTGAATCTGAGGAGCTTTATCAGGCTGCACTGACACCAGACCTCCAAATGTTCCCTTTCACTTACGAGGGTCCCGCTTACACACCGCCGAATACCACGTACGACGCGCCTGATGGGAAGTACAACGACATCACCAAAGTCTACACACAGTGATGGGGTGTGTAAAAAGATGTTTGTGCGCCTCCTGTTTTTGTCTATTTTTGTTTTGTTTTCTGGAAAAAAAACAAGCGTTACCTTGAATCAAGTGTGAGAACATGTCAAATATACAATAAATGTACGTATTTTAAACAAAAACACGAACAGTTTGATTGGATTTGTTGAAAATATGAATCACAAAAGTGAAGACCATTGTGGAAATCTTGACATAAATTGTACTTTTAGACTATTTACAGAAAGTACTTTGCAAGGCCGTAAACTACTGTTGTTGTTCCATACATTCTTTCATGCTACTTCAATGCTCAAAAATTAATTTTTGAATACACACTTTCAGATTACAGCCACTATATACACTGAATATGCTAAGTTACAATACGCAGTGATGGGCAGTAACAAGCGACATGTAGCTAAGCTACGTAGCGTAACTACCTTTTCCGGTAGCTTTTCCTGTAGTTCAGCTACTTTTAGACCCATGTAGCCAGGTAACTTAAAGTTACAAGCGCCAAAGAGAGGAAATGGACTGCGAATCCAGGCCAAAAAAAAAAATGAAGAAAATACAATGACCTGGGTGAATGAGAACATCCATACGATTGGTTGGTGTTCGTATGATGAATAACAATTGGCTATGGTCAGGACGAAACATTACAGACTAGCCAATCAGAGGCAAGATAAGGCTTGTCATCAAAACTAGTAAGCAAAATCATAACAGTCCCACACTCATGTCACATGACGACGAGGGAGTCGGAGACAGAGGAATGCTTCAAGCTGACTCAAAACAAAAAACATACTTGAAAATGGCAAAAGATTTCTGCCATTTTCAGGAAACCCACAATAATGCGTGTGCCTGTAGCGTGTTACTTAGTAACGCGTTAGTCTCATATGACGTCTTTTTTCATTAACGACAAATCTAACGCATTACTGTTTCTAAACCAGTAGTCTGATTAAAGTTTATTGAACCCAAGTCACGTGCGTTACAATTTTTTTTGTTGTAATTTTCCCTCATAAAAATAAATGTTATTTCTTCTTGCGGTCTTGGAAAGTGACGTCACGTAAGTGACAAGTCACGTCAGCATGAGGATAACACTAATGTGGATCTACTGATCCACAATAGAGCGCAACAAGGCTGCATCGGTTTACAAAAATGAAGAACATTTTCATAAAGTATAACTCTCCAATCTCATCGAGTGCTCCTGTGGAACGGCTTTTCAGTCTGGGAGGTTTGGTCTTCCTGCCAAAAAGGAATAGATTTTCTGACAAGAGGTTTGAGAGGCTTTTGTTAATGAGGTACAACCACTGGTTTACTCGCCCCATGCCCCTCTTTGACTCATAACTTGATTATAACAATAGAACAATTAGAGGTAACGTGGTGTTTTACACGGTTTTGTAAAACCACGCCTCGCTGCTCTGATGTTGTGAACAACAGGTTCAATGTTCATAAGTTAAAAATAATTTAATAGTTACATTTGTATTTGTAGGTTTTGCCATTGCAGTCTTAAGTCAGATAAAAATAAAAATAAATTATAAAAAAACAATTTATGTCAACTGCAGTAAAGAAAAACTGTCGTTATTTCTTTTATAGATAAAACAAGTATTTATGTGCAGTAAAGAAAGACAGTCATTTGTTTCTATGTAAAACAAGTATTTATGTTAAGTGCAGTGAAGAAAGACTGTCGTTATTAATTTTTTCATATGAAACAAATGTTTATCTTATGTGCAGTTGTTGATGTTAAAAAAAGTGATTATTGTCATTTTTATGTTGAGGCTGCGGGGGTAATGTCGGGAGCTGTATTGCTGAATGTAACTATTAAAGTAACTTATAATCTAACTTAGTTACCTTTAAAATCAACTAATCAGTAAAATAACTAAGCTACTTTCTAAAGGAGTAAGTCATTAATCAGATTAGTTTTTCAAGGTAACTGCGGCAACACTGGTCCTTGATCATATTTAGACAAATGTGTTTGGCAGAAGCCTTAGTTTTTAGTTTACTCTGTAAACCAAAATCATTACTGCTTTCTTCATCTAAGACATGAAACACAAATTTAGGAAGAAACACTAAGGCGAGTTGAGTTCATGAAAAGTTTTACTGCACATAAACATTACCAACTGTTCCCAAACACACAAGTCACTGTGGTTTTTTTTGTCAAGATATAGATAGATGCTGTTTTTTTAACATAGGTAGAGAAAATAACTACCATAGGTGTGGGCCAAAGGGCAAACTAAATAAATACATACAGGGAGGTGCGGGTACCCCTAGAGGTAGTTGTATGGTGTCTCCAGCTAAATGACTGATAACCCTAATGGACCCCTGATGGGTCCATTTGTACTCTCAGTAACATAAACATTGATATTATACATGTGGGCCCATTGATATAAATCCGTTAAATGTAGCTTTGATGTAGCAAGCTACTTTTGCTGTGTAGTTTGCTAAAAGTCTCCAGGATAGCTTCCCCTGTCGCTTGTAGCTTAGCTTATTACATTTTCCACATAGCTTGCCCATCAATGTAAATATTATTTAATGAGCTTTTTTCACATACATTACACAACACCCAAACACAAATACCGTAGTGTTTACCACTTGAAAACGATAACACTCATTTGTCGTGAAATACAATACGATGTGTAATTTACAGTTTTCAGGTTTGTCGTTGAGAGGTCAAGAATCCTGAGGTCTTTCCTGGTTGAGGGGCAAGTGCCAATCGCTTGGCGGCTTTTGCCTCAACTCCCACACCGGGGTGAACTTCCTTTGCTCTGCCACTCTGTCCCTTTCACTCCTCTGCAGTGCTTCCTGCAACACATGTGCATACAAAAATTAATGTGTTTGCGTTTATTCGTGAAGAAAACTTTTGAAGTGAACTTTGATGTATTTAGTCGGACCTTGGCTTCACTGCCTTGGTTTTTCTCCCACACAGTGCAGTTGTTGTAGTCCTCTTTCCACTGCATGCAGGACGGGAAGGTACCGTAAGTGTAGTATTGGTGAAAACGATTCGGCAAGCTTTTACAGTGTTTATATTCATTCAAGTAGTCACTGCAGACTCGGGGTGTCTGCGAAGAGCACAAAGGAAGACATGAGCTGGGAAATATTTGCCTAAGCCAATTTTTCTCAACAAAAGAGAAATATAACCTTGGAGAAAAATCTAACTCAAAAAATGTGTATGCACATAAAACACTTAAAACTTTAGCATCCAGCAAAATAATATGATGTAGTTTAAGAAACTGTTCAAACTACAAGTATTTACAAAGTACAAGCTGGCAGAAGAGTTATGATAAACCTCGAACTGCTTAAAAATAAGATATTATTAATCTCATTAGGTGAATTATAACCGACTTAACTAATTATGAAGATAACTGTTGTAATTCGGAGAAATTGATGTTAATTGTGTACAAATTGAGAACAGGAAGTGAACATATGTGTTAGTAATCGCAATGAAGTAGACAAGAGGTATGACTATATTAAGATTAGTTTATTTCAAAAGGGGACAATGCAATTCCATTAAACACATGGTTAAAAAAAAGCCAGAATTAGCCAGAAGGCTAATTTTCATCTGTAGTACCCTGGCCATGATGTAAAAAAAAGGCAAAGAAAAGAAAGAGAGAGAAAAAGAAAAAAAGCACACAATACATATACGATATAATAAAAAATAAAATACAACATCACAACATAACAATTATCTTAGAATCAAAACAGGCTCATGTTTTAGTGCTGGCAGCTGTAGGCGTGATAAGCCACATTTTCCATTTTTTTGTTTAGGCCTTGTATGTTGTGACCAGTTTAACCTCCTCGGGTACTGAGTTCCACACATTTGCACTCCTTACTGACCAGGCCGACTTACTGAGAGTGCTCCTGCGCAGAGGAATATAACAGTCACCTCGGACAGAGCCTGGAGTGAAACGCTCACGGCTGTTTCTTTGGCTGATGAACTCTGCCAGAGGATCTGGAGCCAATTCATGCAGTACTTTATACGTCAGTTTTAAGCCTGCAAATGTGTGAAGACTGTCCCAGTTTAAAATACTGTACTTTTTAGAATGGCACAGTGATGATAGTGCCAAGGTTTTTATCCATAACTTTAATTGCTTGTTTGTACAATATTTCCAATGTTCTTTTTAAACTGACCAGCCTGAGACCAGCTGGTAAGGCAATAGTTGAAGTGGCTGAAAATCATCGAATGCAAATATTACGCCTATACAGGCTCACCTGCACTGGCTTCCTGTGCACTTAAGATGTGACTTTTAAGGTTTTACTACTTACGTATAAAATACTACACGGTCTAGCTCCATCCTATCTTGCTGATTGTATTGTACCATATGTCCCGGCAAGAAATCTGCGTTCAAATAACTCCGGCTTATTAGTGATTACCAGAGCCCAAAAAAGTCTGCGGGCTATAGAGTGTTTTCTATTCGGGCTCCAGTACTCTGGAATGCCCTCCAGTTAGAGATGCTACCTCAGTAGAAGCATTTAAGTCCCATCTTAAAACTCATTTGTATACTCCAGCCTATAAATAGACCCCCCTTTTAGATCAGTTGATCTGCCGTTTCTTTTCTGCTCTGCCCCCCTCTCCTTCGTGGAGGGGCGGGGGGCACAGGTTTGGTGGCCACGGATGAAGCGCTGGCTGTCCAAAGTCGGGACCCGGGGTGGACCGCTCGCCTGTGCATCGGTTGGGGACATCTCTGCGCTGCTGACCTGTCTCCGCTCGGAATGGTCTCCTGCTGGCCCCACTATGGACTGGACTCTCACTATTATGTTAGATCCACTATGGACTGGACTCTCACAATATTATGCTAGATCCACTCTACGTCCATTGCACCGGTCGCCCAGGGGTGGGAGTCCCCACATCTGCGGTCCCCTCCAAGGTTTCTCATTGTCCCATTGGGTTGAGTTTTTCCTTGCCCTGATGTGGGATCTGAACCGAGGATGTCGTTGTGGCTTGTGCAGCCCTTTGAGACACTCGTGATTTAGGGCAATATAAGTAAACATTGAGTGATTGATTGACTGTTTAAAAGGGTATGTATCAAAATGTCGCTACTAGCAGCAGGAAATGCATTTAATACATTTTAACTGCCATTCTTCTACACATTGGCGCGTTATCGGTCTTTGGTGAGACATTGCTAGATCATAACCAGTGTTGGGACTAACGCGTTACAAAGTAACGCGTTACTGTAACGCCGTTACTATCGGCGGTAACTAGTAATCTAACGCGTTATTTTTTATATTCAGTAACTCCGTTACCGTTACTACATGATGCGTTACTGCGTTATTTTGCGTTATTTTTTATGTAGTATCGGCTAGAAACTGAGAAGATCTGAGTGTCGCTGCTGAAGAGGCGACGAAAAAGAGGCGCGCCGCGCGCTGTCTGTGTGTACGTGTGTGTGTGTGGGGGGGAGGGGGCGTGTCTGTGTCTACTATCAAGACGTCATGGCGAACCCCGAAGCCGAGTTTCTTAAAATGGAGATATTTTCAGTACGTTTCTTTTATCGACCACAAAGAAAAGAACATTTTAGCTGAATGTAAGTTTCAAATATGCTGAAACAGCGACAAAAACAACATGCTTCGACGAAGCTAGTAAAGAGACACACTCACCTCCACCTCCAACAGCGGCTGGATTTTAACGAGGCACTGCACACGTGAAGGTACACACACTCTGTCAATTCTCTTATATACTCTTTCATTTTAAACTTTAAGAGTGTTTGATTATCACATCACTCTAAATGTTTAGACTATAAAGTTCACAAACCTAAAGAGGGATACTAGTGGGCCAGGCTAATATTTCCTTTTCTCTAAACTAAGTGGGGAAATGTGTAGAGTGTTCTGGGCTTCAGACATGATTTTATTTCAGAATTCCTTGAGAAAACGCCTGGTTAGGCTTTATGTATGTAGTGTGTGCCTTTCTTGTTTTACAGCTATGTTGTTATTATGCTGTTTGTTACTTATGTATGTTAAGTTGCAGCTACTTAAAATAGTTTTGTCAATTTGTTCTGGTCTGAAACAAATTGGCCCTTTAAAACATATCTTTGTCTTTGTGTGTTGTATGTAGAGCACATTGCTTAGCAGAGTTCAATGATGCAAATGCATGTCAAGTTGAACAACAGATTGTATTATTCTCCAGTGCAATAACAGTACTAAAATGAAGGCTAAAAGGGCATTAAATGGGGCCTTAAAAAAATTAAAAAATATATATATAAGTAACTAAATAGTTACTTTTCACAGTAACGCATTACTTTTTGGTTTAAGTAACTGAGTTAGTAACTGAGTTACTTTTGAAATAAAGTAACTAGTAACTGTAACTAGTTACTGGTTTTCAGTAACTAACCCAACACTGATCATAACGTAGGTAGCAGTGTTGAGCTATTTCGCAGGACTAGCCAACTTTACCGTGAACATTTTCAACCTAAACTAAGCAACATTTTAGCTCGAGTTTAGAACATTACAAACGACATTTAGTTAAATGCATAAAACTCGTAAGGTCGGTGTTTAATTTACCCTCCAAAAGGTCTTCTGGGGGTTCTCCATTGGTAGCGCTGCTACGTGCAGACGATGGATTCATCCACTTCTGGTTGCTTTTCAACATTAAAGTCAGGTTTCCCGTGATTAGGAGGGTTGCATATGACGTCACATCCGCCTTTTCTTCTTCGCAGCTTTAATTTACACAATGGTCAAGTAGCTAGAGCGTGTCGTTAAAAGATCCGTTTGCTTTTCAACATTAAAGTCAGGTTTTCCGTTATGAGGAGGGTAGCACATGACGTCACGTCCGCTTTTCTTCTTCACAGCTTTAATTCACACGATCGTCAAGCTGCTAGAGCGTATCGTTAAAAGAGTGAGTGTAGAGTTTAAATATAAAATGCCGTATTGCTGTTGTGTTATTGGGTGTTACAGTCGTTCAAATAAAGAGATAGGAAATAGCTTTCATATAGTCCCGAAAAAAGTGGTTCATAAAGGTAATGAAGTCAGGAAAAAACGAAAGTGCGTCGAAGGAAATATCACTTTCATCCTCTTGTGCAATTGTGTCTGCAGCGATAATTTTGTAAAATTTTTGTTTGAACTTTTTGATTTGTTTGAATAACTTTCTGTGATACAATCGACTTATATTAGTAGTGTTCGATAGCCGAAGTAAACATAAATAAATGACAATAGATCGCATTTGTTTCGTTCTTTTGTGGTTGCTATACCTAAATGTAACTACGAAGACCTGGTTGTGCAAGTAAACGTCATGTTAAGTCCTAGTAATAAATATCCTATTGTTGGTCCAATCCACCGTATTGTTGTCGATTTTGATAACAGAAACTACAAGCTTAGTTGTTGTGCAGGAAGGCCACATTATAGCGTCTTTGGTGATATTTGTTAATATCAATAACATATCCTTAATAGTATTAATGAAGTAGATGAATACATCTGTGGTATGCTCAACATATACTGAATCTTGATATCGCTAGGAAACATTGCTGAACAACAGGGACATATATACTAGGGCTGCGAATCTTTGGGTGTCCCACGATTCGATTCAATATCGATTCTAGGGGTCACGATTCGATTATAAATCGATATTTTTTCTCTCTCGATTCAACGCGATTCTCGATTAAAAAACGATATATTTCCGATTCAAAACGATTCTCTACATAGGATTTCAGCAGGATCTACCCCAGTCTGCTGACATGCAAGCAGAGCAGTAGATGTTTGTAAAAAAGCTTTTATAATTGTAAAGGACAATGTTTTATCAACTGATTGCAATAATAAAGTAAATTTGTTTCAACTATTAAATGAACCAAAAATATGACTTATTTTATCTTTGTGAAAATATTGGACACAGTGTGTTGTCAAGCTTATGAGTTGCGATGCAAGTGTAAGCCACTGTGACACTATTGTTTTTTTGTTGTTTTTTTTAATAAATGTCTAATGATAATGTCAATGAGGGATCTTTAATCACTGCTATGTTGAAATTGTAACTAATATTGATACTGTTGTTGATAATATTCATTTTTGTTTGACTACTTTTGGTTTGTTCTGTGTCGTGTTTGTGTCTCCTCTCAATTGCTCTGTTTATTGCTGTTCTGAGTGTTGCTGGGCCGGGTTTGGTTTTGGAATTGGATTGCATTGTTATGGTATTGCTGTGTATTGTTTTGTTGGATTGATTAATTAAAAAAATAAAATAAAATAAAAATAATAATTAAAAATCAATTTTTGAAAAATGAGAATCGATACTGAATTGCGATTTGAATTCGAATCGAATTTTTCCCCCACCCGTAATATATACAGCTAAATAATGCAATAAAATATGAACTTCACATAAAAACAACTGCAAACATGAATTGGAGACAGGACTAATAATTGTAGCAGGAAATCCACTTAAAATGTATCCTTTTTCTCATTATAGTCACGATCACAGCAGAACAGCCCTCGTTATGTCAATCAAATACGGTACTTAGCAATGCACGGATCCAACTTTTGTCTTTCACAGATTAATGCTTCATTTGTTGACCCCTCAAAATTAAATACATGATGTGCCTCCAATCTTTTCTTCTATAAATACCGTGAGTGTCAATAGTGACGTACGGTAGCAGTAACCTAGCTCTTGGTAATGATAAATGGTTTAAATATTTTAAAAATATATTTTTCTTAACCCTTGAGTAATGTTCATATTGTTGTTACTCAGCCAGTGTTTGTGGGTCTGATGGACCCGTTGCAATTTGTGACTTTTAATCAAACACTTTTATGTTAAAATACTGAACAGATGTTTACCATATCCCAATAAACATCTGTTCAGTATTTTAACATACAAGTGTTTGACTTACCTTATCCCAATAAACATCTGTCCAGTATTTTAACATAAAAGTGTTTGACTGTGAGGCATTAAAAGCCACAAAATGCAACGGGTCCATCAGAGCCACAAACACTGGCTGAGTAACAACAATATGAACGTTGCATGGAAATTTCTCTGCCAGTTTCTGCATCCCACAGGGATTCTTCTTCTGTGTTTCTGCACCTGCGGTTCCCACACAAGGTTGCAACATTGTTTGTCAACACAGTCTGCTCTCATTTTCTCACACATTTGACCCTCTGATGTTCTGTGTACCTACACTCTGTCCTCCTCCTATCTAGGCCTGCTGTGTGTGCTTGTGTGGTACACAAAACATCAATTTCCACACTTCTATTAGCCCCTGGTCCAGTGAACCCAGATATCTTATATGTAATAGAAATGTGTAGGGGGGGTGTATGGTCTGTGGTCATTAAATATGTATTCTGATATATGTTCTTCACACAAAATGAGCCAAAGCCAGTGAGTCTCTGTTTGAAAAATTAATTGTATCATTTTTCTTTTAATAAAAATCGAAAACGGGTCCCACAGACCCGAACACCACACAAGGGTGGTGTAATAATGTAAATATCCACTCTAACCCATTTTAAATATTTTGTCACGATCAGTTTTATAGTTGCCTCTTTTAAACCTTTCAAAATTAGCCTAAATCTGCACGTATGCAGGTAAACAAACAGCCTAATGGGGTTTAAAACCATCACCTGAAATCCAGAAGTGCCCGGATGTGTCTCTTGGTCACGTGATTGCAACACACCTATGGTTTGTCACACAACACACGTGTCAAGGCAATGGGTCTTGTGGCATTTTACAGTTTGAACAGAGAACACAAGAATAAAGAAATATGAACTAAAGAACAAGGCAGTCTTGAGATCAGTCTTATTTTTGTTAGGCATAACATCCAGGAAAAACAACTTGTGGGGTATCAACGTGTACTATATATTGGGGTATCAACGTGTACTATATATTGAGAAACTGTCACAACATTGCAAAAATACTGTTATTTTAACAGTTGAATATAAACACACCAGTGTACCTGCTATGTATGGACATGTTTTATTTTTTATGGTGTGCTTAATGGACAACACAAACAACCAATTTTGTTGGAACAATCATTTATTTATCTATAAATAATCCAAATAATCCCTACAATGTCTCAGAAAAAAAACATTTTGCCATTATTATCAAAAAACTAGGTCAACAAATTTTGCAACCATTTTCTTACAATAATAAGTCATAACGGGAACAGCATGTTGGAAGTGGAATGATTTTTCCCCCCAAATTAATAATTATAATAAAATTAGGTCAAGTAAACTTTCAAATCCAATAATGATGCTTCATAAATTAACCTTGGTCATGTTTTGCTATAAGAATCCAAACCAAGCACTGGCTGCAATTTATGGATCTTTCATTGAGCAGAAATATGACTGCCAGTTTTAACACGGCATTTAGCCCAACTCCACAGAACTGCAATTTCAAAAGTGATGGGAACACAACATCCCTGTGCACCTGAAAGAATGCTTTCCCTCTACAAGTGTAAGTGACAATATATATGTGTGTGTGTGTGTGTGTGTGTGTGTGTGTGTGTGTGTGTGTGTGTGAGTGCACGCGCATTTGAATGAAGTCCTGTTGGAACTCATCATGGCTTTCTTCCTTTCTTGCGTAATAATTGTCCTTCTCCGGAAAAGGCGATGAATCTGTTCATGGCGTCATCCTGAGAAAAATAGTTTTAACAGCGGAACGTGATGACATTAATGGTATTTTAGGGAAATATTAAACACATGGACTTACATCATCAAGCATTTTCCTAGGCTGTGGCCTTGAGTTTCTGATGAAGGTGATTCTGCCGACTTTGAACTCATAGTTGGGAATACCTCTGTATGGCAAGATAAAAACAAAAAAAATGTCTAGCTATCTTTTTATACAGCGCCTGTATTCGCTTGTGTAAGTGGAAGGTAAATAATGAACATGTTTTATTTAACCTTTTAATGTCGTTGGCGGTCAGAGGAAATGGGCTGGGCTCAATCCCTTTCGTTTTACCATCCAAACGATTGCCAGAGCCGGTGAAAGCCTGTAGAGTCGACTCAGTGTGATCACATAACTACATGAAGACATCTCACCCTCATTGTTAACAACTACTTACTCTGAATCCTAGATCCATGTCAAAGTAACTGCTTGGATCTGCCTCTTCCTCCTGTATGGATAAAACAATCGATGAGGAGCTCAGAACAGAAAAATACATGTTTTAAACGTGGTCCTCACGGTTGGTTCTTCGTGGTTCTGAGGCCGGCGCTCAGGCTCTTTGTAACCCAACGGAGCGTCAAAATCCACCTGTGTGAGTGATGACACCAATATTGAAGTATTACATGTGGCACCACATTGAAAAAAATACTGCACATGGAGAAATACTTACATTCATGTCACACTCAATAATGGATACTGCTTTATCAGGCTTGGTCTCCATTACTCGCAGCTCATAAATCTGAAATAAGTTTGTTCTTGTTAGTGGTCAGGCTTCAAAAAGGCCACTCATATTTCAGCAGCCATTTTTCAAATTATATCTTCCCTAGGGACAATGATTTAGAAATGAAACTTGGATATACTTCAGAGTAGTCAGTGTACAGTTGGTACAGTAGCAAAGATTTACTATCCACTGAAAATGACTAAGAACACGGTCATTATTGTGTAAAAAGCAGGTGTGGTGGCGGTAACGTCATTGTACAAAAACCACTTAAGCATGTTGGTGAATTCAATGTTCTACCTTTTCATTGTAGTTGATGGCTATGACATCACCAGTGGTCAAGCAGGCAAAGTTCCGCAAAGCATTCTCCAGCCTGAAAAAGAGATGTTACATTATCATGTGACAGAGATCTGTTTTATGTCCCACACAGCTTTTTTCCTTACACTGCTTTTGGGTTTGTAATGTCCAAAAAGTCGGGACTCTGTGGCTGGAACTTTGAGTAGGTGGCCACCATAAGGTTTACACTCTCCACCTGGACCAGACCACCTTCCTCCAGCAGCAGATTCTGCATCATCTGTAGGGGTATGTAGATCATGTCAATATCTTATACTGCCATTGAAAAATATTAGATCTAGTGAAAGGCACACATGTCAACATTTGCATTTGAAAATAAAATACATTTCCTTGAAATAACAGTAACAGGGAAACCAACCCAACCCCGCGGACCAGTATCAAATGGTCCCGTCAACTAATGCTGTTAACATTTCTACATGATGTAGCGTAAAATAATATGGTTTGATTGAGCCACGTGACGCGCGACTTGATGTAAAAAAAATCCACCTTTACCATGAAATGTTTACTTTCCACCCACAGTCTGAATGCTTCTGTATATATGTATATAGTATAATATTTAAACAACACATTCAGAACATTTGTTCTCAGGACTGGACTGTGCACCTTACCTCCTTTTGCACTATTTTTCTTTTCTTTCCTTCCTATGTTTTGCATATTTGTAGACTGTCGCACTGATACTGGAGTTGCTTTTAATCTCATTGTACTTGTGTATAGTGACAATAAAAGGCATTCTATTATATGCTATTCTATTCTAAAGCATCACTATCTATTACTTATAATAAAAAATTTTAAAAAGTACTGGCCCTACGATGAGGTGGCAACTTGTCCAGAGGGCAGAAGTGTGATTTCAACTTAATGAAAATGCTTTAGATTTGTAGCAAAAGGCGTGAAACAAGTGACTGCCACTGCAAAATTTATTTTAAAAGGCAGCAGCACAACAAAGTTATTGCAGCATCCGAACAGCATCGAACTGAGGGGAAACGCAACCCTTTACAAGACTGCAAGAACAACAAATTCCACCTAATAGGCAGCTTACTGTGGTGAAATAATTTACACAAGGTACTATGTACAGTATGATTAGAAAGGAAAACAATGCACAGAACGATTACTACGCAGGAGTGCAGCTGCAAAACTCTCGTGGAATTATATAGCATTTAAACATCAATATAGTGATATTTTACATGTGCAATGAAATGTCTTTAACATCAGTACACACTACACAGGAACCCAGGATACTTCAAGGAAAAGTCTGTGTTTATCCACCAACTAAAAATACAGAGTCATCTCAATGTTTTACCTGATTATTTGCATGCAATGTACAATACTACAATTTTATTTACAGTAATCTTTAATTTAAAACATAAGTTTTAGGTTTGCATTTTATTCATCTGATTAAATTGTATTACTACTTAATGATTATTGGTATCTTTATTGATTGATTTATTGATTTGCATGCAATGTTACATTTTTGTTTACAGAAGTATTTTTATCAAGACAGAAGTTTTAAGTTTGCACTTCATTAATCTCAATGTTGATGCATGCAATGTACAACGCTTAGGGGTGTAACGGTACACAAAAATGTCGGTTCGGTACGTACCTTGGTTTAGAGGTCACGGTTTGGTTCATTTTCGGTACAGTAAGAAAACAACAAAATATACATTTTTTGGTTATTTATTTACCAAATTTGTAAACAATGGCTTTATCCTTTTAACATTGGGAACACTATAATAATTCTGCCCACGTTAATCAACATTAAACTGCCTCAAGTTGTTGCTCAGATTAAATAAAATGACAAAACGTTTCTTCTACATATAAAAAGTGCAACATTAAACAGTTTCAAGTCAACTCATCATGCTTAATTTATTACAGCATTTGGGAAGCCTGTAGTTGATTTTTATTATGTAAATGTTATATTTTTATCAACATGTAATAGCAGGGACCCTGCCATTCAAAACTAGGCTGCTCCATTACTAATGATTAATGTAACTATAGCTGAAAAATAGTACAATAGCAATAGGAGAGACTATTCATCCCTGAACACCATGGAGTTCATGTAGGCTTTATGTTGCAGTTACATTATTATATCAACTATCAGAGACAGAAACTCTTCATTTAACATAATGTCCTTTTTTGCTGCTTCAACACAGCTCAATCACCACAGAAAAAGGTACCGTATTTTCCGCACTATAAGGCGCACCGGATTATTAGCCGCACCTTCTATGAATTACATATTTCATAATTTTGTCCACCAATAAGCCGCCCCGGACTAAAAGCCGCGCCTACGCTGCGCTAAAGTGAATGTCAAAAAAACGCTGCGCTAAAGTGAATGTCAAAAAAACAGTCAGATAGTTCAGTCAAACTTTAATAATATATTGAAAACCAGCGTTCTAACAACTCTGTCCCAAAATGTACGCAAATGTGCAATCACAAACATAGTAAAATTCAAAATGGTGTAGAGCAATAAATAGCAACATAATGTTGCTCGAACGTTAATGTCACAACACACAAAATAAACATAGCGCTCACCTTCTGAAGTTATTCTTCATTCGTAAATCCTTCGAATTCTTCGTCTTCGGTGTCCGAATTGAAAAGTTGCGCAAGCGTGGGATCCAAAAATGGCCGGCTCCGCCTCGTCGAAGTCATCGGATTCAGTGTCGCTGTTGTTGTGCAGCAGTTCTGTGAATCCTGCCTTCCGGAAAGCTCGGACCACAGTTGTGACCGAAACTATCTGCCCAGGCATTTACGATCCACTGGCAGATGTTGGCGTATGTCGACCGGCGCTATCTGCCCGTCTTAGTGAAGGTGTGTTCGCCTTCGGAGCTGTGTGAAAAAAGCCACCCGGCCTCTTCGCGTAAACTTCCCTTAACCACTCGCTCATCTTTTCTTCATCCATCCATCCCTTCGAGTTAGCTTTTATGATGACGCCGGCTGGAAAGGTCTCTTTTGGCAAGGTCTTCCTTTTGAATATCACCATGGGAGGAAGTTTCTGGCCATTAGCATGGCAAGCTAGAACCACAGTGAAGGACGACTTCTCATTCCCTGTGGTGCGAATATTCACCGTACGTGCTCCCGTTCCACAGGAATATCAGTTGCTGTGAAATACGGTAGTAATCCGTGTGCGGATGGAGAGATTGCGTCTTTTTATGAACCGGATCCTTGTCCTTTGTAGGAGCCATTTTGTGGTCTTTACAGATGTAAACAGGAAATGAAACGTACGGTGATATCCGCGCGTTTTTTCTTCTTCTTCCGGGGGCGGGTGGTTGCTTAAAGCGCTTCCTGTTCTATGGGGGCGGGTGCTTTCCTTGGCGGTTGCTTGCGTAGAAGAAGAAGCGCTTCCTGTTCTACCGGGAAAAAAGATGGCGGCTGTTTACCGAAGTTGCGAGATCGAAACTTTATGAAAATTAATCGTAATAAAGCGCACCGGGTTATAAGGCGCACTGTTAGCTTTTGAGAAAATTTGTGGTTTTTAGGTGCGCCTTATAGTGCGGAAAATACGGTAAAGTAAAATGACAGACAGACAGGGCTTTGCTGTTCGTAACACACACACGCACCGCACAATGAGCAAACGTTACGCTAAAAGCGAATTAGCCTTCACCTCAAGCCAGGACTGCGAGCGAGCTGAGCTGCAGTTTATATTTCTAGAAGATCAACGGGCTCATAGTGATGTTACTAGTAGTTGACTGGGAGGTGTTTATTATAATTTGGGGAGAGTCCGCTGCCTGATGCTTACCTGCTAAACGCTAAGCACTGACTACATGCGCTCTGAATACGCACTGCTGATTGGCTGTTACCGCTCTGTTTGCAACCAATCAGATGGTTGTGTGGGTGGGACAATGCTGGGTGCTGTGTACTGACAGAGACAGGCAGAAGGAAGCGGAGCAGCTTGTTAAGACTTTAGCTTAGCTTAATATGTTCGTGTGGAAACTCGTTCGGTACACTTCCGAACGGAACCGAACCCCCTGTACCGAAACGGTTCAATACAAATACACGTACCGTTACACCCCTAACAATGCTACATTTTTGTTTGCATAAGTATTTTATTCAAGCAAGAAGTAGTGCCTCCCAGAGGAAGCTCTTAATTTAGTTATTTGATAATGATTGCATAAAAAGGTAAAATTTATGTGTGGTCTAAAAATAACAACATTATACAAATGAGAATTTTGCTAAGAGTAAGTAAGATGCAGTGTATGCAATATCATTTCAAACTACTAGTTTTGATCAAATAAAAGCAAAACATGTTTTGAATTATTTCTGTCATTTGTATTCATTGGTAGAATTGATCGCTTTGGGGGAGTTTAAGTCCATTTTAAAAGATCGAGATACCAGTTTTCTTGGGAAATGTACTTGCTTTTAAATTGAATTATTACTTAATCGTTTTAACATATTTTTGACCTGTTGTGGTATGACTGCTGTTGTTCTGTTGTATTATCTTGTTGTAATTATTATTGTAACTTTGTTTGTGCCGCCCTCTTTGTCAGGTCGCTCTTGAAAAAGAGATTTTAATTTCAATGGTTAGATAAAGGAAATTGTTTGTTTCTTTAAAAAGAAGGGGGAAAAAATTGGAAACAATTGTAAATCTAATTTTTTAAGCCCAGGCCGAGTTTCTGCCCTACATGGAAGTAAAAAAATATATAGGAACAGAGTTTCTCTGAGAAAACGGGAGGGTTGACAGGTATGCTGGAAGGCTGGAAGGCATATTCCTTTTAAGGTTCAGTTTTCATAACAAATCTGTTTCTCACCCAGTGTGGCAAGTAGCAGATTCCCTCATCGGCCACAAACTCCAGAACCCCACAGTGTGTCATTCGATCTGAGTTCTTGTTGGTCAGCTTGAATAGCATAGGATAGGTGATGTTAAGTCTACCTGTGCAGGTGGACAACACAGGAGAGTAAGGAATTAGGGGGAAAAGGTAATGAGAGAGTTTTTCTGAGAGGATGTGCACTTACTGAGTTGGTCAAGTGCTGAAGGTGGCATTATAACTGAGGGAAACAAATCAGCCAAATTAGTAAGTAAGTACATTTTATTTATAAAGCGCTTTTCACAGATAAAATCACGAAGCGCTGTACAAAACATAGGTAAAGTAAAACAACAATTCAATTTAAAACCACAGGGGCAACATAAAAAGGATACAAAGTGGATTAAAAATGATAGTTAAAAGGTGCATTAACTAAAAGCTTTAATATACCCTAAAGAAGTTTTCAAATGTTTCTTAAAAGTTTCAACACAGTCAAGATCATGAAGGGACTGGTGCAAATTGTTCCAGAGTCTGGGAGCTATGAGGAGTTAGGAGGAATGCCAGGTCTCCACGAGTTTTAAAACAAGTTTTCGAGATCCTTCAGGACCCTGGCCTGAAGACCGCAGGCTGCGCCCTGAAGAGTAGGGGCATAGCAAGTCAGTGATGTACTGATGCAACACACGGAATGTCAGGACTAAAATTTTAAACTCAATGCGGAATTTGACTGGAAGCCAATGAAGACTGGATAAAACGGGGGTGATATGGGCTGTTCTGGGTGCACCGGTCAAAGGTCTGGCAGCTGCATTTTGTACAATCTGAGGTCTCTTTAGCGTTGACTTGTTGAAAAGGGTGAAGAGAGAATTGCAATAGTCAATGCGAGACGAAATGAGCGCGTGAATGATCATTTCGAGATCCAATTTTGACAACAAATTTCTCACTTTAGAAATATTTCTGAGATGATAAAAACAGTTTTTGGTCAGTTGACAGTGACCCTCCAAAGACAATGGACTGATCCAAAGCAACCCCAAGGTTTCTGAGGCTGCTTTTAACAGATGCACCCAGAGCACCAAGGGAGTTCTTGATCAGCGGGATCTTTTTATTAATTATCAGAGTTTCCGTTTTGTTTGAATTTATCTGGAGGAAATTTGAGGACACCCAGTTTTTAATACAGGATACTCAGATAAAAAGTGAAACTCTGAATCATTGAAGGAGTTGAATATCATCTGCATAGAAATGATAAGAAACATTTTGAAAACTACCGATCAACCTCCAAAGCGGGATCAGATACAACAAAAACAAAACAGGCCCCAGAACTGAACCCTGGGCCACACCACATGACAGGTTGGACACAGTGGACATTACATCATTAATAGTTCTCCCATTTATACAAGAAGTAAACCACTGGAGAACTGCACCAGAAAAATTAGAGTGATGAAATGGAAGATGTTTCTTAAGTTTGTTGACAGTTCTACATATTTTATTTTGCAATATTATTCCATCTTACTTTTGCCTCCTTTCTCCACATCAGAGCGGTCATTCGGACCAGCCAGCATCGACACCGAGTAGCAGCGGTACTGGGTGGAAAAGCGGTTCTGAAACCCGCGAGACATTGGGTGGTCGAAGACGTGAAAAGAAAACTGTAAAAGAAAACCCAATGTGTTATGAGCCAGAACATGTCGGAAAGGAATAAACACATGATGGCGGTTTGTTCATGTTAAGTTTCATGATGACGGTGCGTGATTCTTTGTGGTGTTGTTGGCAGCAGCTAGCTCAACAGCGTCGACTTTTTGTTACATTTTGACGGCTTCGTCAGTGGTTGTAGATGAAAGCAAGTGTCACCTTACCATGTCTACGTGTTTGTCTTTGTTCCCTTGAACAAGCCAAAAAAAATTTACAAGCTTCTGTTACGCTATTTTAACATTTACACACGAGCCGTTTCGCTCCTCTCTGTTGTTTTCTGCTCATACCGGAAGTACACTGGATGACGTAGGCGATGACGTTTGTGAATCCAACCAATCGTAATGTCTCATTTAAAACACTTTGATGTAGGCTTTTATAACTAAAATAATTCTGTCGGAATATTCATGACCAACTTTGTGCTTTGTTTTAAAGATGTGCTATTTGGATTTACACTGTATTAAACATTTTTTTTAAAGGAATTTACCTTTGCAACCTCATTATACTATTGGCTAAGTTTTATATTCATAAATGTAAGTTTCTCAATACTAGACTTGTTTGTTGTGCCTTTAAAAAAGAATTAGAACTCTACTTTAAAACACTCTCTACCTCTAACAACCAAAAAGCTGTGAAAACGATGATGCTGTGTTCCAAATGTAAATTATTTACGGAACTTGTGTGAGCCTATACAGCTTTACATTCTGTTAGATATATATTTTTTGGATTCTATTTTAGTTACTTTATTTAGTTTACAACCCCCTGGTGCTGTTTTGTACTGTTATTGAACTGTTTATGTACTTGTTTTGATTATTTTTATTTTTTGATTGTATATAAATGTTGCATATTATAAATAAAGGTTTATAAAATTAAAATAAAAAAATAAATAAATAATAATAATTTTGTCTGTATTTCGACACTACGTGTCGATCGAGAGGGACAAGCAGTAGAAAATGGATGGATGGATAGTCTAAAGCGTGCATTTTCTGTAATTTACAAGAATTGATAATAAAAAACAATGGGGTTGTATGATCCTTGCTGTTGGGGTCAAAGGTCATTATTAGGATTGCTTGTTTTTTTCCGAATAATCCAAGCTACAGATGGCATATACATGGTAAAGACTACAGTACTACTACAAACAAAAGCAAAAATAAAAAAGTATTTTTAAAAAACGAGAGTTATTTTAGAGATTAACGAGGCATTAAACTGCTGATAAATACGATGTAAAATGTAGTTAACAATGAAATCACTTCAATTAAAATGAGTTTAAACTCATTATAAAAACCAATCGTGTTAACTCAAAGCGCTTACAAAACACACAGATCAGTCTTAAAGTTGGGGTACCTAAGTTATATTCTTTCACAAAAAAATCTTATTAGCATCATACAGTATATCTTAGCAGTAATTATTTCTGAAAAAATTGTACGTCTGAATGGGGTGTATGCCTTATAATTAAGTATTTTAGTAAATAAAACCCTGAATGACAAACTTTAAAAAAAAAGTATTTATCTATCTTTGATACTATATATATATATATATATATATATATATATATATATATATACATACACAAACAAGGAACATAATGTGCGAAGGATAACACTAAAATAAAAAAAAAGCAAATAAAAGTATCAGGCAAAACATTTAGATTTTATTTGATGGTGATCGTTTTATAAAAAAAATTAGAACGTAGGTTATCATGGTCCTTTTGTTTTCTTCTTTAATTATTGAGTTATACAAATATCTTAATTCAGAATAAAACAAAAAAATATTTGGTTTGCACGCTTACCCGGAAGACAAACTCATTTGTCTTCCTGTCGGTCAACCCATAGACATCTTCTAAGGGTACGCAGCATCGACCGCTACTGCCTACTGGCGCTGACGAGACGCGGGCCGCCATCTTGGAGTGGTGATCCGCTCCATCCATCCATCCATCCATTTTCTACCGCTTATTCCCTTTGGGGTCGCGGGGGGCGCTGGAGCCTATCTCAGCTCTCCACTCAGTGCAATTCATTTGGCAGGAGCAATGAACTGTCAGCGCATTTAATTCATCTTACCTCACTGAATACCACTGATTTTCACGCGTTTTTTTGTCATACGTTTAGCTATGATAAAGGACACATGTTTTGGCGTGTTTTTTTATTCTTAGTTTGCTTAACAGTAATAGAATATTCTTATATGCTATAAATAACCAGACGTCCGAGATCAAAACTGGGAATATAATCCCAGAGAAGGGGAAAAAAACGGTCATCTATTTTTAAATTCAAGATTAGGTAATATATACATGCGTATATCCTACATAAACAATGTATGAATATATTAGATATCTATATATCTTAGGGATCTATAGACTGTATCTCTGTTGTTGCAGCAGCAGAGAGTTTATTCTATCTTGACACTTTGTATTGATATTTTGTATTACATTCTTCCCTTAAATGACAATGTTTACAGTGATTGTTTTATATGTATTTTTTTATGTATGTCACTTTGGATAAAAACATCTGCCAAATACTTAAACATAAACATATATAAACACCTGAGAGTCTTTATATCAGCTAAAACTACCAATCTGTTTCACTGGATTCAGAATAAAATCAAATTCTGTCTTACAATCTTTATGTTCATCATTTATTTCAACTTTATGTTCTTCAAGTATGACATTTTTAAATGTAATTAATTTCATTGACAAGCAATTCTATTATGGTCATAGTCTTGTTTGCTAGCGGCTACGATTTCAGTACTATTGAAGATCTTTGCTCCTTCTCAAATCTGTGGTAATATTCTTTTCACAAAATAGAACCAATAGTACGTTAATGTTAAATCTTACTTGTGAAAAGTAATCCCCCGATACCTATTTTCAACAGTCCGCTCATTTGAGCAGGAAAACGCTGAACACCATATTTGTTGTCTACCTGTCAACTATCCATCCATCCATCTTCTTCCGCTTATCCGAGGTCGGGTCGCGGGGGCAGCAGCCTAAGCAGGGAAGCCCAGACTTCCCTCTCCCCAGCCACTTCGTCCAGCTCCTCCCGGGGGATCCCGAGGCGTTCCCAGGCCAGCCGGGAGAGATAGTCTTCCCAACGTGTCCTGGGTCTTCCCCATGGTCTCCTACCAGTCGGACATGCCCCAAACACCTCCCTAGGGAGGCGTTCGGGTGGCATCCTGACCAGATGCCCGAACCACCTCATCTGGCTCCTCTACTCTCTATTTTATGCTGCTGCTGTCACATATACTGTATATACTGTAATATTGTACATGGTCATTGGTATATATTGTATGTATGTTATAGACATAATGTATCTATATATATTATTCTGTACACATATTATGTATATATTCGTATATATGTTAGATTTTTTTATCGCTATATTAGTCTATTTATACCTGCATTGTCCTTTCCATCCTTACACTTTCCATCATTGTAACTGAGCTACTGTGTTGAACAATTTCCCTTGTGGATCATTAAAGTTTGTCTAAGTCTAACTGTCAGTTTAGGCTGCTCGCCGGCTCCTCATCACCACTTCAAGGTGGCGGCCGAATTTCTCGCGTCACAGCAGCCAATGCTGTGTCTACTTATAAGACGTCAACCTCTTAAGATCCAATCACAGGATTTAAAGAAAGGAGGGGGGAGCAGAGCCCACGAAGGAGCCTCCTCATTGGCTGACGCAATATATCGTGACGCGCGTGCACTGCGCGGAATTGTTTTCAGTAAAGCACGGCTGCAAAACACCCACATGCGCTGCTAAAAAGAACCAAAAAGAGGAAATCCGAGGAAGAAAAGAAAGACGCTGTACGTCTAAACAAACAAAGAGCCAAAACTCGAATAAATATTGGTCCGGCGTATTCAAGATGGAGGGCATTGCGGGCCAGTCTTGGACTAACTTCGGAAGCGCAAGCGGCTGTTTTCCTTCTAGACAGGTCATCTCGTGTTCCATTTTCCTATATTTGGTGTCTATCTTTTTGCGTGCTGACACGATTGCTGTCCCGTGTATTGTAAGCGGAGACATAGTTTGTGGTTTTGGCATTTAGGATCTTTGCTAAATCTTTGTATAATATATGGTGATATTACAGCTTAGCAACATAAACATTTTATAATTAGAATAAAGAAACACGTACCTGTGACGACGACATTTTCTGCAACAAAATAGGAACTCGGCGATCCTCCGGTACTCTTCAGACTGTCAACAATCTATGCGCGTGCACGTACAGCTCTCGTGCACTTCCTGAGAGGAAGAAACTGGGCGGGACTATTAGTGAGGTGTGCAAACTGGGGGGCGGGATTTACAGTTTGAATTCTGCCTGGTGACACAAAATTCATTTACCCCAAGTTTAATACTTTAATGAGTCTTATGAAGACTAAATCAAACGCACATGGTTGACAGGAGCACAATTAATTATCTGAGTCCTAACAGATGGTTTTACCACAAGATGCATGTACAAAAATACAGAGTAGTGAAAATGGTCATTCTTGTCTTCTGCACACTTCCGTTTTTTTCAGGCCAGTTTTCATAGCGGAGGCCAACTCTTGGCAATGTCCTCATGCATTGCCTCAGGTAGCCACTGACAGTAAGGAGACAGCAGAACTGTGCGGGTATAAATACAAAGGTTAGGTGAAAACCTAAAAGCAGACAAGTTTTGGCAGCGTCAACAAATACGCACATTTATCTTCAGTCTTCCACAGGGAGAGCAGGGCGTCTCTGCAGTCGACTCTCTGTGACACGAGAGCCCCAAGCACGGCTTCCGTCCTGGGCTGCAGCCTGTCAAAGAAGAGTGAGAAGTCGCTCGTTTTCTTTCTTTTGAGAAATTGTAAGTGAGGGCATTGACCTACTTAGACCACATTTTCATCATGATGGATGGATTGGACAGCAGATGACTCCTGTGGGCCTTCAGTTTGGGACACACCTGCACACCGGACAAACATGAACACTGAAAGGCCAGACCTCCACCAATACTTGAATATTTATTACATATGAAATCAACGGAAATAAGGACTTCACACTTTTTTCTGGGTACACGGAGAAAAAGTAAATACAAGTAACTATTATCCATCCATCCATATTAACTACTTATATGAATAATTAAATATCCATCCATTTAATTTCTATACCGCTCATAAGGATTAGAGATGTCCGATAATGGCTTTTTTGCCGATATCGTCCAACTCTTAATTAATTCGAACCAGGAACCCTGAAGTTGCTGGCATGGCCGCTCTACCACCCGAGCTACGCCGTCCAAAATGGTCAACCTTTGAGTTCTTTGCATGTAATAAAAATTTTACATTACATTTTAATTTTAATAATGAAAAATATCTACAACAAATTCTGTGGAAAGTTACATGAGACATTTCAGTGCCAAAATGACAGCCAAAAGAGGTTGGTGGATGAGAATAAATCTCAAGGTAAAATAAAGTGTGGAAATCCACCCAATTGCAGGATATTTAGTCTTGATTTTACAAATTTTCTTTGGGGACTGCATGGCAGCACTTTGTGCCGATATAAAATATCTACAACAAATTCTGTGGAAAGTTACATGAGACATTTCAGTGCCAAAATGACAGCCAAAAGAGGTTGGTGGATGAGAATAAGTCTCAAGGTAAAATAAAGTGTGGAAATCCACCCAATTGCAGGATATTTAGTCTTGATTTTACAAATTTTCTTTGGGGACTGCATGGCAGCACTTTGTGCCGATATAAATGTTCCTCTTTTTTTCTCAAAGGGTGCTCACATGCCTGAAGATGGAGCCTATGCCAAGTGACTTTAGGCGAGACGCGTGGTACTCCCGAGACTGGTTGCCAGCCAATCGCAGGGCACATATAAACAGCAACATATAAAATAATATGAATAAAAATAACCAAACAACTACATTTATGACAGCAATGTAAGCATGTAAGCATTATTGTAGAGTTGTATGTATTGCAATGACAGTACAGTAAATGCATTCTATAGTATTCAATTTACGCAATGAATATATGCAACCTGGATTTGATTTGGGATGAACTTTGCTATAAAGATTCAGACCCTGGGCAATAATAGAAATACTTTTTTCTGTAATAAAAATGATAGGGATTTTAAAGGCTGTGCTGTGTGTGTAATAATAAAAACAGTTAAATTAATGGAAAAAAATCCAGATTAATATTTTTTACAGATTGTAGCCAGACACTTCAGAAAGGACAAACTACAACTACAAACATGTAGTGATTAAACAGTATTTAACCATAGATTGTTTAGTAGTGCAAGAAAAAAATCTGGTGTGGATTTGGAAGAGATTTCTAATAAAATGTTCTAAAAAATGTTACTACAACCGTGTAAATGCGATCCACCCTGCAGTACCTGTCCCTCAAGAAGAAACTGAGCAAACAGTTTGTATCGCTCCAGACCGTCTGGATATTCCATCTCCACAGCAGGCAG
Organism: Nerophis lumbriciformis; assembly: GCF_033978685.3. NCBI lineage: Eukaryota > Metazoa > Chordata > Actinopteri > Syngnathiformes > Syngnathidae > Nerophis > Nerophis lumbriciformis. Next base: position 2,479,066 of record NC_084580.2, read on the forward strand.
CTGCCATGCCACTCGGACTACAAGACAAAAAACACGGGAGTTGAATTTCCTTAAAATGAGGGAAAAAGTTAAGCTACATACAAAAGGTGCTTGAGCGGTGACATCGAATGGTGCCTGTGGAGGAACAAAACCACGGTGGCGGTGTCTCCTGAGGAGAGCTGAAATGGCAGTACTGTGGCAGGAGCTGGGGGACCCACTCGGCTTCCACCGCGGACACACCTGACAGGAACAGGAAAGCACAGACATTGGCTATTATACTAACAAACACTCAAGAGTCCACAACCTCGAATCAGCGGTCTACACAGGCGCACCATAATGGGTGGCGTAGCCTGACTTTAAACTGCATACTAGTCTTTATATAGTGTAAATTAGACATGTAAAATCAGATTTATGATCGCTAATGTTCACCATTACTTTGTAAATCATGTTTACTGCTCCTTTATATGCGCTTTTAGTGCAGGAAACCAGCCCTCTGAAAGTAAAGTCGGCACTAAAACATGACACCACTTTCTTATTAGCGAAAAAAAGCGCTTCATCAATCAATCAAAGTATTAGAGGCTGTTTCGTTGCTGAGGTAGAAGGGTAAAAGTAAGCCAACATTGCTATCGGTTTTACAGTATTTTCAGCTTTTAGAGTTGGACAAAAACACTTTTTTGGAATTTAACACTATTTGTTGTGGACTAAATGTGTACATACTGTACATTTTTAAATCATACACCTGATATTCACATTTTTAGTAATAAGGGCTCATTACACGAGACATTTTTACAGTAAAACATTCTTCACTCTACTCAGATTTGAGGTTTTAGTGTGATTTTAGGCCCAATGTGGTATTCCACTATGTCAAAATTAAAACAGTATAGTCATACACTTGAAGCTGTATTGAAACAAAGGAAACCAACCTAGGCCAGATCAACAGTATATATGGGGAAATATAAAAGGTAAACACAAAATAATGTATAGCTGCTAAATACTACCCTGGACTCTGAAGGCTTAATAAGGGTTCCATTCCATGAAGATTTTAGAGAGCCCTACAACATATACTTACATTGTTTTGCAATTTGTTGTCCGTGTAAAAGAATACACTAGACCAGGGGTCGGCAACCCAAAATGTTGAAGGAGCCATATTGGACCAAAAATACAAAAAAAAAATCTGTCTGGAGCCACAAAAAATTAAAAGCCATAGTGTGTCATGAGATATAAATTGAATTAAGAGGACCTAAAGGAAACTAAATGGCCTCAAATATAGCTACAAATGAGGCATAATGACGCAATATGTACATATAGCTAGCCTAAATAGCATGTTAGCATCGATTAGCTTGCAGTCATGCAGTTACCAAATATGCCCGATTAGCACTCCACACAAGTCAAAACCACCAACAAAACTCAACTTTGTGCATTCACGCACAACATTAAAAGTTTGGTGGACAAAATGAGACAGAAAAAGAAGTGGCATAAAATACGTCCTACAAAGTCGGAGAAAGTTATACATGTAAAATTACGGTGAGTTCAAGGACCGCCAAAATTAGTAGGACAAAACGGCGCTCGCCAAATACCCGAATCAGTGAAGCATGTTTAATATAAACAGTGTGCTTTATAACAATTAGGGAGGGTTGTGTCATGTTTGTCCTCCTACAGAAACCATATTAAAACAAAAACAATTTTTTTTCCCCCCCTCATCTTTTTCCATTTTTCATAAATTTTTGAAAAGGTCCAGCGAGCCACTAGGGCGGCGCTAAAGAGCCGCATGCGGCTCTAGAGCCGCGGGTTGCCGACCCCCGCACTATACGAAGGCCTAACACAGGGGGTCGGCAATCCAAAATGTTTGAAGAGCCATATTGGACCCAAAATACAAAGATAGTCTGTCTGGAGCCACAAACAAATACAAGCCTTATATAAGGCTTATAATGAAGGCAACACATGATGTGTCTATATTAGCTATAATAGCCTACTATCAAAATGATTATGTGTCACAGGCTGACGCAAATCTTAATTTCCCCTCTGGAATTAATAAAGTATTTCTGATTCTGATTCTGATTGACAGACGTGTTGAAATGTAATATTTATTCTACACATTTTTACAGCATTGGAAAACATTAATACAACTGATATTTCTCAGAGGGTGAGATAACTCCTTGAAATTACTGGCATAGAGTGGCCAAAGTTATAGATGTATGTCCAAGTTAAAGGAAATGGTAGGCTGTCTTCTACTAATGGATTTATTACAATCTTTGCAAGCTGGTTAACGTTTGCTGTGGTCTATAACATAAACAACTATCAGAAATGCAGCCAATATTACATACAGATAATGTGTCATGAGACATGCACATATAAATTAAATACAAAAAGGACATGAGTAAAGGAAATTAAATGAACTCAAATATACTACAAATGAGGCATAATGATGCAAGCCTAAATAGCATGTTAGCATTGATTAGCTTGTAGTCATGTGCTGACCAAATATGCCTGATTAGCACTCCAACAAGTAATAACATCAACAAAGCTCACCTCTGTGGATTCATGCAGAGCAAAAAAGGTTTGGTAGACATAATCAGACAAAGAAGAAGTGGCATTAAACACGTCTTTCTGTGCCTGCGCCAGTGTAAGTTGTACATGTAAACAAACTACGGTGCCAAAAACAAAATGCGCTTGCCAAATACTCTCAACAGTGAAGCATGTTTAGTATAAACAGTGGGCTTTCTAACAATTAGGAAGGTTTGTGTCATGTTTGTTCTCCTACACAAACCATATTAAAACAAAAATTATAATTTTTCCTTAATCTTTTTCCATTTTTATACATTTTTGAAAAAGCTCCAGGGAGCCCCTCGAGTGGCTCCAGAGCCGCGGTTTGCCGACCCCAGGCCTAACACACTTGCGCAATATTGTACTGTATGTAAAAAAAACAGAACATAAAATACAGTACAAGTTTGTACATATGCAGACTAACCTCTCATGTACATCTTGGTAGTCTCCAAGATTTCTTGGTAGACGACAAACTCAGGAAGTGTTTTGAATAGTGGCGACGTCGGGTGAATGAACACCGGGTCGTCTATAAGCGGCGTCTGGGGATGGGGGGAAAATGTAAAGCGGTGTAGGAAAGTGATACCAAAACACACACAAGGGGCTCACCTTGTAAGCGTTTATCCATTTTGGATCTAACAATTCCTCCGCCTGCACTCTTCTTGCCAGATGGTCCCCGAGTCCTGCTAAAGTGATCTGTCGCAAGCACACCACCTGGTGCTCTGTAGGCGGACTCATCTTGGGGTTGACAAACATGCCCAGCTCTGGGCACACAGCGTTCACTGGGAAAAAATATTATATGATGATGTGTGCTTCTAACACAGGTGTTCACATCTTTGCATTTAGGCACATTTCATATTAACTACCTGCATTAGTAAGTTGACTTCTGAGCCGCCTGATCTCCACCATGGCTTTGTATCTCAGCCCGTTGTCTTCGCAGAATTTGGCCGTGCAGCCGGTGAATTCGCACGCACCGACAGCACCTGCAGTGAGACATGCAGACTATAACCAGTAGGTATGGGCAATATGGCCTAAATTCTGTATCACAATACACTATATATTGCAGCCTCCTGGGATAACGACATACAGTATGTCACAACATATTGTTTGGTATGTAAATGATAAAATAACCAATAAAAAACGGGTTACAAATGTTTACTCAAAACAAGTAATAATATAATTGTTAATTTTGTATTAATAGTTGGTTACTTTCAGCTGTAATGTGGTTTTATATACCGTTCTGTTGAAATGTAACAATACCTTATTCTTCTGCTGTTTCAATTCTTAACATTGGTTTTAGGATATACCACACGTTTGGGTGTCAATCCAATACTAAGTAGTTACAGGAGCAGTATTGTTTATATCAATGCTTACTGATACTTAAAATTTTCAAGATCATTGAATGACAACATTTTTTAATCACAATTATAATCAGACCAAAACACAGGAGGGCTATGTAACATTATCAAGCCAATAATAGGACATTTGTAGATTTTTTAGGAATGTTTAAACTAGTTCTTACTATTGGCATTGATTTACAGTAAAACCTTTGGTTTTTGCACTTAAAGCCCTCCTGTATCCGGGGACTTATTTCCTGAGTTTCTAAACTATAACAAAAACGACAAAAGATTTTTTGATTCCCAACAATAAGTGAAGTGAATCATATTTATATAGCGCTTTTCTCTAGTGACTCAAAGCGCTTTACATAGTGAAATCCAATATCTAAGTTACATTTAAACCAGTGTGGGTTGCACTGGGAGCAGGTGGGTAAAGTGTCTTGCCCAAGGACACAACGGCAGTAACTAGGACGGCGGATGCAGGGATCGAACCTGCAACCCTCAAGTTGCTGGCACGGCCGCTCTACCAACCGAGCTATACCGGTAAGCAATATCGGTGTAAGCACTGTAGTATCGACCTTAATGTATACTGATACTTTACTTTGTCTCGGTACGGTCAATATTTGTATCAATCCGCCCACTTTGTTTACATTCAAGAGCTCTCGCTTGCAGTTAGCGTTATCCTTCTACAGTGTGTTGTGTAACATAATAAGCTTTTCCAGGTTTGATACTTGTAAGAAAATAAGCTTATTTGGATAGCTGACTTAGAAGTGTCTTTGTACTGTGACGTGACATGGCCACTAGCGAGAATACTACATTGTGTTGAGGATGTAAATGTGTGCTTGTCGCTGTCAAATTTGTGGGACACTGCTAGAATGTGTCATCAACATGCATTATCACGATATAACGATAGTATTAGAAGCTCTATCGTCGGCCAAATTTATATAATTTATATCAGTGTTTCTTAACCATTGTTGGGTCGCGTGCGCCCTATAGAGAGCCGCCAAAAAATATCTATTTTTCAATATGGGTCGCAGCGGTACACAGTTCTAAAACACTTTTCCACCACTTGTGGCAGTAATGACTATATCAAACAAAGAGAAGAAGTCTGGAGCTAAAGTCATAGAGAAGTTCCTTAAGCGCAAAAATTATGACGGAAGTGGTAAGCTGTATTTTCATTTGCACATATATTTTATTGACAGTTTATTTAAGCATAACCATATATTATTATTTATTATTAATTTATTTAGAGTGTATTTATTTTAGCACTGCATGTTTGTATGTACCTCTTTTTTTTATGAGCTAAGCCTTGATAATAATCTTTGTGATTAAAGTTAAATTTAAAGTCCCAAAGATGGTCACACACATACACTAGGTGTGGTGAAATTATCCTCTGCATTTGACCCATCCCCATGTTCACCCCCTGGGATGTGAGGGGAGCAGTGAGCAGCAGCTGTGGCCACGCTCGGGAATCATTTGGTGATTTAACCCCTGATTCCAACCCTTGCTGCTGACTGCCAAGCAGGGAGGCACATGGTTCCATATCATTTGACAAGGTGTGGCCTGTTAAAGTGTTCGTACTGTAGGTGAGATATAATTATAGAATATGATTAAAATTACAAGTAAGATTACTATTTCATTGTTAACATTTGAGTGGGCCCCAGGTCCGAGGTCAAAAAGGTTAACAAACCCTGATTTATAATCGTAATCGCACAACCCCAGTACCCAGACTTATGCCTGCAGTGGATGCCACCCCAAACAAAACAAACTTACCTAACATGACCATGAGATCCCCAAGCAAGAGTGAAGCCCCTTGCCCTGCCCACAACCTCCTCATTTGGGCCAGACGAGCACGACGTTGGGAGAGCTTGGAGTTCTCATCTTCACTACCTGCAGGTCTGAACAAGAATCATAATAACCATAATATATTTACTTTCGCCATCTAATATAGGCACTGTATATTTCAAACCGAATGCATCCTCACCTATCGAGGTCTTCGAAAAGCTCCCTGACTGTCATGGCAGCGACCAAGGCGATGACGTAGGGCAAGCACTCCTGCTGCTTGCCGAGCGCCAGCATCTTAGCGTAGCGCGGCGCGACAGGGAAAGAGGCCATGGCTCTGCCCAGCGGCGTAATAGGCGAGCTCAGCCTGGCTTGCTCCATCTCTTTTACCCTGGAAGAAGACAGATAGCTTTTAAAAAACGTAAAAAGTAATCAATAAATATGGCTGATGACATCAATAAATGTCGTTTAGCATTAGGGGGATAATCGAGTATGTTGAAAACAGAGGGGACTATACAGCAATTTAAAACAACACACCAATTTACGGTACATATGTTTACATCTGACATGTTAAATACTGCTATCCGGTATAGTATAACCAATAAATATAAATATAGGCAATCTAATCTTTTAACTGACTGAAATATTTCCAATATAACGACGGGAGTGGAAAAAGATAGTTACCTCCCAATGCGAGGCGGCTGTTTGAGTGCTCCTAAGGAGACGAGCAACTGTTCCGCTGCAACAAGAGCTTCAATAGGCGGAGGAGTGGGAAAAGGAAAATTGACCACCTGCAACCACAATAAATACTATTATTATAATTATTTTTTTTCAACATAAGTCAGCCGATGATCTATGAAGGGACCTTTTCTATGTTGAGATCTTTCATCTGCAGGACAAGATCGTCTACAGGCCTGCGAGTGATCTCTGCTTCAGAGAATGGACTGAAGTCGCAAAACACCGCAGACGAGTACAACCTGCAGAAGGGTTACATAACTCTCATTAAGAAACACATTCTCCTCAAGCAGACACAACAATAACTCGTACCTGTAACAGTGTCCCGGCTCCGTTCGCCCAGCTCTACCCGCCCTCTGATTGGCTGAGGCCTGCGAGGTCCAAGTCACCTTAAATGAGGACACGCCCGTCACACGGTCATAGAAACGCTTCTTCACCCGCCCGCAGTCAACCACATATTTGATGCCAGGGATTGTCAGCGAGGTCTCAGCAACATTGGTGGCGACCACACACAGACGAGTGCCAGGAGGAGGAGGCCTGAACACCTGGGAGAGAATGACACACTTTAGGAAATTTTGTAAAATAATTGCAAGTAAAAAACACAATTATCACATACGGTACATACAGTGGTACCAAAATAATTCAGACCCCTTTAAATTTGTGTCTCTTTGTTTCATTGCAGCCATTTAATAAAATCAAAAAAGTTCATTTTATTTCTCATTATTGAACACTCAGCACCCCGTCTTGACAGAAAAAAACAAATGTAGAAATTATTGCAAATGTATTACAATTAAAAAAAACTAAAATATCACATGTATTCAGACCCTTTGCTCAATACTTAGTTGATGCACCTTTGGCAGCAATTACAGCCTCAAGTATTTTTGAATACGATGCCACAAGCTTGGCACACCTAGCTGTGGGCAGTTTTGCCCTTTTGTCTTTGCAGCACCTCTGAAGCTCCATCAGCTTGGATGGAAAGCGGTGATTTTCGCGGTTAAAATAAAAGAGCGCTTAAAATAATTTGCGTGATTAATCTGTTAACGCATACATTTTGTGATTAATCACACAATTAATGCATTAAAATTGACGGCCCTAATTTTATAATTGATTTTATGATAGAGTTGTGGACTCTTGGTAATATTTGTTACCTTGTATTTCGAAGAAATTCGGGATTTTGGTAAAATTTTCTTTTAGCTATTTATATTCTAGATCAGGGGTCCCCAAACTACGGCCCGCGGGCCGGATCTGGCCAGCCAGCATCCATAATCCGGCCTGCGGGAAATCCCAAGTAAAAAAAAAAAAAAGTTTTTTTAAATCTGTCCTTTCTAATCCATTTTCTACCGCTTGTTACTCTGTGTCTCCTAGCCGCTCAGGCAAATCATATTGTCTAATAATACATTTTCCCATCGATAACATGACTTCATCGCCAGGAACAGTGGACAAATCTATACAATGAGCAAAAGCCTTAACTTTTTAATTTGCCAGAAGTTTTAAGCCATACATTTGGACAACTAATAGTACTATCACTATATAATAGTACTATTTTTGGGAGGCGAGGCTATATGCCTTAAATAAAGACTTCCTCTTTTGATATTATTATGATAGGAGTAAAAATAGACTCATATAATCTTCAGGTCAGTTTGTTTTGTTTGTTTACCTTGGCCTGCTGTTCAGGAGCCAAAAGAGAATAGAGCGGGAGGACGTACATGGGGATGGACGGGTCAGCCTTCTCTTCTACGAGAATAAAACACAACATAACTTTTCAGCTGATAGGTTTCACATCCCTCTACTGTTGTGAAATTAGTGCCAAGGCTCACCTGTGTCGCCGGGATCATCTCCGATGTCCAGGTCAGAGCCTTCGTCCTCGTCTTCTGCAATGCCTGCTTCCCTGTCCTCATCTCCTTCGTCCACAGGCAAAGCAGAGTAGTTGTCCAAGTCGATACGAGGCAGTGACTGTAGGCAAAGAGACCACAACATTGTCACAATGTAATCTGGTTAAATGTAGTTCAATGATACACAACATAACAGTCAAACATACAATTGTCTTCTTATGTTTGGCCTTCTTGAACTTTTTCCCTGCCTCTGAGTGATCTGCCCCCTCCTCATCATGGCCTGGACAGAAAAACAAAAATCAGGCAAAAACTTGCTTGTTTTAAAGTGCAAATGTATAACACACTTACCAGTGGTTGTGTTGCCCTTCCTGAAAGGGAACGCTTTTCTCAGTCGTCTGCAAAGGCTGTGAACCTCGGCCTGACCGGTAAGGAACACCAGGATACCCCCTGAAGCATGGACAAATGACAATGAGTTCACAAAGACTGTCCACTTGGGCGCAACAAAGAAGCAGTAAAAATACATTTGCGCACCTGAAGGCAGCATCCGGTGAATCTTGCAGGTTTTGTGGAAGGCCTCTCCTGTGTAATCATCTAGTGGGGTGCGTTTGTTGAAGTGTATGGTGACAGGGAATTGGCGTGCATCCACTTTAATGGTGGGTGGGGGCATTTTAAACAACTTTTGGTTGTCGGTGAAGTCCTCCACACGCAGAGTAGCTGACATCACCAGCAGCTTCATGGGCAAACCTTTCTGCAGACAGAGGATACACAAAACAGCAAGTTAACATTACTGCAGCATAAGAAATGAAAAGGTCACACTCAGACAGACACACGCTGCTTGTTACCTTGTTTCTCAGTGGAACAATACGAGAAAGCAGTCCGATCAAAATGTCTGTGTACACGCTTCGCTCGTGGGCCTCGTCTATGATGATAGCGCTGTAACGCTGCAGCAGGAAATCCTAGTTACACAGAAAAAAGAATAAACCCCTTTTAATCAATATTCTAATTTAAACTTTTTTTTTTTCCCGGATGGATTTCCAAGTTATACTAGCACTTAAAAGCTTCATATACACAAACATGTACAGAGGACTGTGCAAAGGACTGAGGCCATAACGACAGTTCTCGTTTATGAATATCCCTTTTCGAGTCTCTGTGTCATGGCTGCATTTTTCCAGATTTGTTTGTGTGAGTGACAGGAAAATAAAACAAAAAATTGCATGTACAAACTGTTTTTACTTTTAATATAACAGGTGGTTTGTTGCTCAAAAAAAACACTACATCCTAATTTTCAAGCGCTTTCTCAATATCTCTACATAAAAATAATTATTGGATAAAAACAAATTACCAATTTAAAACAGATCCATGGAAAAAGGGATTAAATCTAAAAACTATATATTTAAAAAACTTAACTAAAGCAAACAACTGGACGTAACCAGAATGTAAATAATTAAATTAAAGAACTGCAGTTCTGTAGAGCTTCTACCTTCTGGATCTCCTTCAAAAGAACACCATCTGTCATGAACTTGATTTTGGTTTCATCAGTCACATTCCCCTCATATCGGATCTGATAGGACACCATTCTAAACAACACAGACAAAAACAATGTAATAAAGTTGAACATAATATTAGCATTAGTGCATGTGTGTTACCGTGTGGACACGTTCATCTCTTTTGCCACTCGGTGGGACATACTGATTGCTGCTACTCTTCTTGGCTCAGTGATACCAATGATGCCTGTGTCACTGGGGGGAGGAAACACGACCCACGTCAACAATGATCTCTAAGCTTGTAGGTGCACTACACACAGAAAGATGGGTTCCAACCTGCCGTAGCCGGCTTCATACAGAAACTGAGGCACTTGCGTAGTTTTTCCACTTCCCGTCTCTCCACAGATGATGACACAGGGGTTCTCGCTCACGGCCTCCATGATCACCTGCTCCTCTGCCAAGATGGGCAGCTTCAAACGAGCCTCCTACAAGCCAGAGACACAAAATGTGTTACTTAGTTTCAAAGATACCATGTGTACACTTCCCACATTTCATCAACGATTTTAAAAATTACCGTACAGTAGGGGTGTAACGGTACACAAAAATTTCGGTTCGGTACGTACCTCGGTTTCGAGGTCACGGTTCGGTAAGAAAACAACAAAATATAAATTTTTTGGTTATTTATTTACCAAATTTGTAAACAATGGCATAACATACATATACACACAGGGTCCATTGCCAGGGTTAATGTGGTCAACATATATAAAATCAAAACTAAATAAGATAAGGCTCAGAATGGTTTCTTAACAAAACCTTTCTACATATAAAGTGCTTTTTTTGATTGATTGAGACTTTTATTAGTAGATTACACCGTACAGTACATATTCCGTACAATTGACCACTAAATGGTAACACCCGAATAAGTTTTTCAACTTGTTTAAATCGGGGTCCACGTTAACCAACATTAAACTGCCACAAGTTGTTGCTCAGATTAAATAAAATGACAAAACTTTTCTTCTACATATAAAAAGTGCAACATTAAACAGTTTCAAGTCAACTCAGCCTCAGATTAACTTTTCTTCCCCCCCCCCCCGCCTGGCTAACTTGGCAGTAAGAGGATATATGGGCTCATTGTTCTTCCGCCATAGAAGTGGGTCAAAATCTAGTTCTTAATGCAATATGGACTTAAATCTGCTGCTATAAAAACATTTGTTATTGCTTTAGCCCTGCCTGACTCGCCGAGGAGAGGCTGCTTGAATGCGGTGGTGACGCTTCAAATGGGTTAGCATGTTTGACGTGTTGGCAGAAGCATACCTGCTGCTGCTGAACAATGTTGGCATACCTCCGTCCTCCATTGTTGTATCGCACTGAAGTGTTCCCAAGCGGGAAATATTAACGAGGCAAGAGGGTCTTCCAGCTCTGGCATTTACATGTTGTCGTATCCCGGTCGTTGCTAGCATGCCGTGTGTTGTACCTCGGTGTGCATTGTTTACACAACGTGCGGTACGCTACTTAATATGTCCGTGTGGAAACTCGTTCGGTACACCTCCGAACCGAACCGAAACCCCTGTACCGAAACGGTTCAATACAAATACACGTACCGTTACACCCCTACCGTACAGTTTACCATACAGTCAGTACACAGCTTGTATTGCAGTATGAGGAATAAGAATGTTAGTCAGCAGAAAGCAGACCGCAGTCCACGGTGAATTTGTGCATTAGTTTGTCAGTTAACAGGCTACTTCCTGGTAGAGATGGACGACATTGCCAAAAATCTATATTGCAATATACATTGCAACCTCCTGCGATACGATATATATCACAATATATTATTAGGCATTTAAATGTTAATCAAACAATTTCGTATGCGACGTATGCGATAACATATTGCGTCATTTCCAGTTGTATTATTTTCTCAAATCTATTATCAATAGCTGGTCCTGGTTACTTTCTGTTGTAACATGGTTCTACCTACCCTTGTGTTAAAATGTAAAAAAAACACTTATTCTTCTGTTGTTTGGATACTTTACTTTGGTTGTGAACGATACTACAAATTTGGGTATTGATCCAATACCAAGTAGTTACAAAGGCAGTATTGGTCCTACCAATGTTCATACTTAAAATGTTCAGTATAATTAAATTATTCAATTTTGATCACAACTGTAATTGTAGCTGAGATAGGCTCCAGCGCCCCCCGTGACCCCGAAGGGAATAAGCGGTAGAAAATGGATGGATGGATGGATGTAATGAGACTAAAACACAGAATGGCGGTGTAAAAATATGAATTAATATTTAAAAGATTTCCTTATTCCCTTTTAAATATTAAAATAAAATCAATAGTTCAAAATAACTAAACAAACTAAGCAAGAAAAACTAAGCAAAAACTACTATTGGCTCCGAAATGAATTATTTGGATTTGCCCTTAAAGTTTTCCTGTCTTCAGGTACTTGTATTTTAAAATATCGATGTAATCACTTCAGTATCGACCATACACCGATCCGCCCACTCCTATTTACATTCAAGAGCTCGAGCTTAGGAATTCGTAGCTCCGATAACGATTCAGGAGCTACGATCCGATTAAAAATTGATTGTTGATGCATCTTTAGTTTATGTATATTAACGCAGTATTACATTTTGTTTCGTTTCACCAAATAAGCGTTTATCACTTGCAACTATAAAAAAAATAAATTTGGAATAACAAACAGTTAAATTAATTCCCACATTTATTAAATGAATACAATTGTGTGCAAAACTGGACCATAAGTGTCCGATAATAAAGGAGTTGGTCGGATCTCTTGGTGAGGTGGCTCGCTGCAATCAGCCAAATTTTACAACCGTCTGCATTACTTTATTTACAACAAATAAATCGATTATTGACGTTTACTAATCAATTCGATTATCTTCCATGTCAAAATTGCTAATGCGATGCATCTAAAAATCTATTATTTCCCCCACCTCTAGCAATTAGCATGACTTATTACATCCTCCTACTGTATGTAGTGTAGCATGTTTAGCTATTCTTCATCCTCAAGTGATAATGTTACGTGTGAGAAACATAGTCTATTTGTCTCCATGGAGACGAGGATTACGGTAGTTTATCACTAGTAAGAACGTTACAGTGTGTTGCTGTTGCTGTCAAATTTACGGAAAAACACCTGTCATCAACATGCATTATTCCGATAGTATTAAAATCTCTATTGGAAGCCAAATTTAAATCATCCATCCACCCATCTTCTTTAATATTATATATCGTCTGTATCGCAAAAACTTACTTCCTGGTTTATGGAGGATGGCAATCCTGTGGGTAGTACAATTATGATGCAGATTACTATTTGGCTAATTAAAACAGCAAAACTAGAGCTGGCCTAACATCTTGCACAATAATAATAAGGATAAAGTAAAGTGTAATTTTCTCTTACCTGTATTTTCGGTAATCGATCAACTGGGATGAAGACAGATGGCTGCAACATCCTATTCAACTGCTTCTTCTCATCCTGTGCTTCTTTGACCTCCTCTTTGGAGTCCTCACTCAGAGTGCTTATTTCCTTGCACTCACTTGCTTCTGCGGTTTTGTCCACCGCATCATCTTCCTTCTCCTTGTTATCATCATTATCATCATCATCATCATCATCAGATGAACCTTCACTACTCTCTGCTTCTTCCGCCTCCTCTTCTTCTTCTTCTTTCCATTTTCTCTTCCTGTTGGCCCCACTGACACTGCTGATCTTTGAGCCAGAAACTTCATCTTTTACTTCATCCGATGACCTGAAAGTTTGAAACAAGTGAGTGATCTGCCACAGAAAAAAATGTCGATAAGTAGTTTATTCATCTTCTATACCAGTGTTTTTCAACCTTTTTTGAGCCGAGGCACATTTTTTTCATTGAAAATATCCAGAGGCACACCACCAGCAGAAATCATCAAAAATTAAACTCAGTTGACAGTAAAAAGTTGTTGTCGCAATTATAAATGATAAATGATAAATGGGTTGTACTTGTATAGCGCTTTTCTACCTTCAAGGTACTCAAAGCGCTTTGACACTACTTCCACATTTACCCATTCACACACACATTCACACACTGATGGAGGGAGCTGCCATGCAAGGCGCTAACCAGCACCCATCAGGAGCAAGGGTGAAGTGTCTTGCTCAGGACACAACGGACATGACGAGGTTGGTACTAGGTGGGGATTGAACCAGTGACCCTCGGGTTGCGCACGGCCACTCTTACACTGCGCCACGCCGTCCCTTTGTTGGATATGACTTTAAACTAGGGCTGGGCGATATATTGATATATCGTGGGTTTGTCTCTGTGCGATACAGAAAATGACTATATCATGATATTCGAGTATGTGTTCTCACGCAGTTGCTTTTAGCTGCTGGCATTACACTACAGGCTCTCATCGCACTTTCCTGTGTCTCCTTCTCACAGACAGACAAGCGCACCTTCTTACACACGTCACATTCTGTCACGTCATACGTCACATACGTATACGCCCTCGCGCAGCAAAGAGGTAGCAGCAAGGGTAACGTTAGCTGTGATGCTAGCGGTAATACGAGAGAAAGAAGGTGCGAATCTGGTAACATATGAAGGAATAATTAATTCCCCCAAAAAACAGCAGGGGGTCCATCGTCTGGCGGTGGTTTGGCTTCAAGTGGGAATATGTCGAACAGACAACCGTAATATGTCAAGTGTGGGGCGAAAGCGTTGCTATAAAAAGTAGAATTACTGCTAATATGTAGCATCAGTAGCATTACTGCTAATATGTAGCATCATTTGAAAAGTCTCCCGCTCGAGAATGAACAGTGCTTACTCCGCACGTCAACATCTCCGTTCGGTGCCACACCAACAAAATGCCGAGGCAACCATTTCCACATCAACACCGTATAAAAAAAAAACGACATAAGGAGATAACGTCCGCCGGAACCTACCACATAGCGAAGGACGTACACAATTTGATTTCCTATTATGCAGCTAATTTTTATTTGACAGTTATTGAAATATCTTGTGTGACATCATGCACAAAAGTGCACTTTATTTGTTTTAAAGTATTGTAGTGGCATTCTGAACAAAAAGTGCACTTTAATTTAGTGTTGTTTTGATTTGTCATCTTGAGGACATCAGGCACAAAAGTGCACTAATAGCTTGTTTTAAAATGTCTCTGACAATCTTGCACTTTCTGTTTTGAAATGACATGAATGTTTGTGCCCGTGCTTAATAACTGTTTAATAAATACAGTTTTGGTAAATTGACTTAGTTGTGATTTCCCTCTCTGCATGAAAGTTTAAAATGAGCATAAATTAATGCAGTATGAACAAGAATGTTTTAATGTAGACACATAGAATCATCATACTGCTGTGATTATATGCATCAAGTGTTCATTCAAGGCTAAGGCAAAATATCGCGATATATATCGTGTATCGCGATATGGCCTAAAAATATCGAGATATAAAAAAAAGGCCATATCGCCCAGCCCTACTTTAAACCATAACCAACCATGCATCACTATAGCTCTTGTCTCAAAGTAGGTGTACTGTCACGACCTGTCACATCACGCCGTGACTTATTTTGAGTTTTTTGCTGTTTTCCTATGTGTAGTGTTTTAGTTTTTGTCTTACGCTCCTATTTTGGTGGCTTTTCCTGTTTTGTTGGTGTTTTCCTGTACCAGTTTCATGTCTTCCTTAAACGTTATTCCATGCATCTGCTTTGTTTGAGCAATCAGGACTATTTAAGTTGTTGCAATCCTTCTTTGTGGGGACATTGTTGATTGTCATGTCCTGTTCGGATGTACTTTGTGGACGCCGTCTTTGCTCCACAGTAAGTCTTTGCTGTCGTCCAGCATTCTGTTATTGTTTACTTTGTAGCCAGTTAGGTTTTAGTTTCGTTCTGCATAGCCTTCCCTAATCTTCAATGCTTTTTCTTAGGGGCACTCACCTTTTATTTATTTTTGGTTTAAGCATTAGATATGACGACAAACCCTTGTCGTCTCATGCAACGTGTTCCTGACATCTACAAAGCAATTAACTACCGGCTGCCACCTACTGATATGGAAAAGTATAACATGGCTACGCTGCCGAGCTCTAGACAGCACCGACACTCATTTGTAGATTATAATTACTGGCTGGCAAAAAATATTTTTAACCCAAATAGGTGAAATTACATAATCTCCCGCGGCACACTTGAAAAACACTGTTCTATACATACTGCTTAGTGTGGTAAATCTTGTCCCCAAGACCCAGTCTGGATGTTGTGTACAGTAGCTTCAGTTCAGATTCTGGAACCTGCACTTCCGCCAGTCGGGTCAGGATGTCAGCCCTCTGAACAGAACACATCGGTGTCAATCTTTACTAGTTACTAATTCACTTGGAGGTTGTGTACAGCAGCATTAGGAGCTTATTACCTGGGCTTTCTTCTGCTTCTTCTGTAGAACTTTCTCCAGTTCCTTCCTCTGCTTCTTAGTGAGAGGCTTCTTGGTGGAAACAGGAGGCACTGAACATTTCTTCTTTTTGGCTTTGTTGGCTGGGAGCACCAAGGCGTTGCTCTCATCGACACCCTTCAGTCTGACTCCATCTAGGAAAGCACAACACTACTTATTAACTGCTGCTAAGCTCCACTAAAAGC
The DNA here is from genome assembly GCF_033978685.3 of Nerophis lumbriciformis. Classification (NCBI taxonomy): domain Eukaryota; kingdom Metazoa; phylum Chordata; class Actinopteri; order Syngnathiformes; family Syngnathidae; genus Nerophis; species Nerophis lumbriciformis. The sequence goes on from NC_084580.2 coordinate 2,495,374, forward strand.
GCCGATCACGTCGTTTTAAGTCACCTCGTATTTCGATGGCGATTTCATTTTTTTCTACGTTTACTGCTTGTTTAGGGTTGCCTTTCTGTCTTCCTTTCCAGTTGTGTTTCTTTCTCAGGTTGCCCATCGCTACCTGAGAAAGGGGAACCATAAATAATAATAGGCGGCGACTTTGGTAACAATCGATTTAAATCAAAAACATATATAAACATCAATTCTCGTCAACAAATACTATTAAAATTACAAACCGTTGATTTTCAGTGTCCAAATAATGTCATTGATATTTTGACACTTTTCTGTACAGAAGCTTGAGCGAAACCTCACGTGTAAACACAACCGAGTCCTTGTACATAATGTGTCCGTGGTGGAACTGTTCCTCAAATATTGGTTCCGCTCATAAAAGTCACATTGAATTTTGTGTTTTTGTTTTTAAAATTGTATTTTTTTAAATGTATTTAAAAAAAATGAATTATTCTCTTTTCATGTTTAAAAATCAAAGTTTTCCATTACAATGGGATGAAATCAAAAAAATAATGCATTTTCTACATTATTGCATGTGCATGGTATCCACGATTGTGTCTTTATTAGGTGTTCTGTAAATTACTATGTCTTTGTATAACTGCTTTGCAAGTAATGAAGAAACATTTTACTTTTTTCACATTTCTTTATTAACACGTTATATCAAATTGCAAAAGGTGATGACACATCAATTAAGCATATTTTGACGAAACACACATTGAAATACATTATGGCACAGATATAACATTCTAAAAATACTCTATTTTGTTTCGTATGATATTTTTATAGGCACTTTTCAGTACAGAAGCCTGAGAGAAACCTCACGTGTAAACACAACTGAGTCCTTGTACTTCATGTGTCCGTGGTAGAACTGTTCCCCAAATATTGGTTCCGCTCATAAAAGCCAAGTTGAATTTGTGGTTTTTTTTTAAAATGGTATTTTTATGAATTAATTATTCTCGTTTCATGTTTTAAAAACAACGTTTTACATTATAATGGGATGAAATGAAAATTTATTTTTTTTTCTACATTATTGCATGGTTTGTGCATGTGCATGGTATCCACGTTTGTGTCTTTATCAGGTGTTCTGTAAATTAGTATGTCTTTGTATAACTGCTTTGCAAGTAATGAAGAAAAATTTCACCTTTTTCCACATTTCTTTATTAACACAATGTTGTATGAAATTGCAAAAGGTGATGACACATCAATTAAGCAAATTTTGACGAAACACAAATTGAAATACATTATGGCACAGAAATAACATTCTAAAAATACCCTATTTTGTTTTGTGTGAGATTTTTATAGGCACTTTTCAGTCTCGCTTTAATTTAAATAAATTATGATTTAAAAAGGATTAAGTTTTTGTGTTTGAGTGAATTGAAATCTGATGGCATCACAAATAATAATGATGATCATTGTTAATACAATTATTATTATTGTAACTTGATTTCTATAGAAAATTTAAAATAAGGTACTCTCCAAACAAAATCAGTAAGTGACTTTGTGGTTGGGTAAAAAAATAATTTGACAAAAATTGACAAAAAAATATTTTGATCACACACCCAATTAAGGCATACTTGCCAACCTTAAGACCTCCAATTTCGGGAGGTGGGGGTGGGGGGTGGGGGGCGTGGTTGGGGTGGGGTGGGGGGCGTGGTTAAGATATATATATATAAAAAATATTTGACTTTCAGTGAATTCTAGCTATATATATATATATTTTATTACATATATATATATATATAATAAATTATTATTTATTTATATATATATAAATCATTTCAGTGTTCATTTATTTACACATAAAACTCATCTACTAATTGTTGAGTTAAGGGTTGAATTGTCCATCCTTGTTCTATTCTCTGTCACTATTTCAGAACACACACATTATACAAATATACATTATAAAATCAATAAGAAAACGGGAGCTCTAATTTGGGAGTCTGAATTAGGATCAGAAGTTCCTATACAAACATTGCGTACTCACGTCGCCTTTTTGTATTGATTACTGCAGCTGTGCACTGGATTCATTCACAAATACAAACTACAACTCACAAACACTTTAGAGTTAGGCTCCACCATCAGAATGTGTACTTTTAACTTATAAAGATCACATGGATATTATTCAGTGAGTTGATTCACCAAAACTAACCTGTTATACAGGAGGAAAAAGCACACAGGACGTTTCAATTGTTCACAGACTGGTCGCGCTCATCAGAATGACAAGACACTTCCGGTCTGCAGGTGATAGCATTCAATTGGGAAGAAACGCCCTACTGCCCCCTACTGACCAATGTGAATACTGATAAATGTGGAATGACAGCTCCAAAAACGAATTCAAACCACAAAATAAAATAAATAAATCAACACAAAAATGTGACACATTATGGGTGGGTCACATATGCATGTACAGTAGATGGCAGTATTGTCCTGTTTAAAAGTGTCACAACATTGCTGTTTACGGCAGACGAACTGCTTTACGTAGACGAAATGCTGTTGTTGTGTGTTGTTACCGTGCTGGGAGGACGTTAATGAAACTGCCGTACAATAAACCCACATAAGAAACCAAGAACTCGCCCTCGATCATTAGCTGTTTAAATTGTGGGAAAGCGGACGTGTGAACAGGTTGTCAACACGTCACTCAGGTCCGCATGGAGCTGGAGGGGGCGTGGCCTCCAGCTCCGCCTGAATTTCGGGAGATTTTCGGGAGAAAATTTGTCCCGTGAGGTTTTCGGGAGAGGCGCTGAATTTCGGGAGTCTCCCGGAAAATCCGGGACGGTTGGCAAGTATGAATTAAGGTGCATAATTAGTATTTGATGTTCAATTTAAATGCTCTAAAATTGGAGATTCTCTGCTATTTTTGAATTACACATTAGTACATGTTATACAGAAATGACTGTTTTGGTTGGTTCTGTTATTTTCAAATACAGCACACTTACTGTGAGAATAAATCTATTATCTTCAGTTCCAAAGCCCCTTCTTTATTATACACATAACATATTATTACTGTGTGTCAATCAGTAAGCCAATTAGCACAGTGTTCCACAACCTTTTTTCCACCAGGGACTGGTTTAATGTATGCATCATACACGGACATACACGGATATACATCACGGACTGGCTTTCTACGTGTAAATTAGCCTTTGGCCACAATCTGGCACATTAAAATGTTATGTGTCCATTGATATGCATTGTCCCATGTACTATAAGTTGTAATATACATCAATTAACAAGCTTATTGGTGTGTTTAGTGGGACAGGCGAAAGTTAAGTCTGAGAAAATGCGGTAGTTTATAAATTGATTAAAGTTTCTGTGCGGACCGGTAGCAAATGCATCACTGACTGGTACCGGTCCCCGGGCCGGTGGTTGGGGAGCACTGAATTAGCACATTGAGTAAAGATAAATTCACACAAAATATAGTCTATATCAGGGGTCTCCAACCTTTTTTGCACAAGGGACCGATTTAATGTAGGCATTATTCTTAGGGACCGGCCTTCCACGTGTGGCGGATAAATACATGTATCGCAAATAAGTGCATGAAAAATGTATACATGAAAAATCTCACCCAAAAATGTTGAATTAGTGGGAGCCCTTGGCCTTTTGCCTTTGCAAAAAGCTCTCCATAGACTTTTGTTTTGTACTCATTTTTGCTAGTAGTAGGCTTTGTTTTGGCTTTAGTATCCAGGGGCGCCGCTAGGGATTTTGGGCCCCATGAAAAGAATCTTTACAGGGCCCCCAACACAGTGTCATTATTTTTTCTGTATTATAATTTCATCATCATTAGGGGCCTCTCTGGGCCCCCCTCCATCATGGGCCCCTAGAATCCGTCTCCTTTACCCCCCCCCCCCTTTTTGGCACCCCTGTTAGTATCTGATGAGTTATAGGTGATACATCACATTCAAGGACAAGAGCATGGATATATAAGAAAGCTAGAAATACTTGCCATTAGTTACAATAGATTTCTGTCTATTTCCATTCTAAAAGTTATGTATTCATATTTTGTGCAATATTTCATCCGTAGACACAATAATGTTAGCTTTTTTTGCTCCAATTTTCCACGCGTAAATACATCTGTTATTGCTGAGTACTTGTGTAATAGGAGTATACCAGCACTTTAATTTACTAGGCCAAAGGAAATGTGTATTTTCTTCTTTCAGCACAATTATTATATGCAACAATTTAGCACTTCTCCATCTTTAACTACTGTGGCCACTTTGTTCCTGATCCGCCCTCAGCAATCAAACAATGCACTAATATGATCCACTTCAAGAAACTCTTCAAACTTAAAGTGTTTACAAAGTACAAAGAAGAAGAACTATGATAAACATTCTGAATTTATTTCATCCATCCATTCTTTCATTCTCAAAATAATCTTACTTATCTCATCATATGAAATATGACTTACTTCACCAATTATTATTTATTTATTTATTTTTATTGTGATTACTTATGGAGTATATTGTGAATAAATTGAGAACAGGAAGTGAACAAAAGTTTTAGCAACTGTTATGTAAAAGAAAAGGGGTAAGATTAAATAAGCTCTGCTTCTTCCTACTCCTTTTCGAACATGTTGAAAAGAGAAACTGGAAATTGTGATGTATCGTGTTGTATGCTTGCATGTTCGAAATAAACTCAAACTCAAACTCAATCTTTGGTCATCAACCTGCCGCGGACTGCAGATGGAACCTAGCTTTTGATTACACTTTGGCACCTTTACATTTTATATGCTCATTATTTTGCATTGTCCCATGTAAGAAAGATGTAACAAATATAGCAAATGGCGACTTCCTATCAGGAGTTTTATAATACATTATTGGTGTGTCTCGTGGGACAGACGAAAGTTAAAGTGGGAAAAAATGCGGTCGTTTATAAATTATTCAATGTCTCTGTAGCAAATGCGTCACGGACCGGTGCCGGTCCCCGCACCGATGGTTGGGAACCACTGGTCTATATGGTATATAAAAGTTGATATTTGTATTAAAACAGGGCACTTTCAGCTGTTATGGTCATTTATACACACGCATATACTCATTTTCCATAAGGGCCTCCCCAGCTGTAAGGCTCTCCTCCATGGTCCTCCTGGCACTTTTGGAGAGTCTTTCAAACCTCCTGAGGAACACGATGACTGCAACAAGCAGTGCGGCCTGCAGCAGCACAAACACAAAGAGGCACACCTGCGAGGCCAAAGCCAGGTCGCAGTACCAGTAGTGACACGAGTCCAGAACTTCCTCCTCGGTCAGATACACCACCAGCCTCCCTCTCAGGCTAGGAGGGGAGCTGCAGTTGACGCCGAGGTGGGACGAGAGCCCCCCTACCGGCTGTCGTCTAAGCCAACCACGCAAGTAGAGCACGCCGCAGTCACACGTCCACGGGTTGCCGTGCAGGGAGACATGGCGGAGTGAGGTGTGCTTGTCCAGCAGGCCGTTTGGGAGTGTGGTCAGCAGGTTGTTGTAGAGATGCAGCTCGGTAGTGCCTGCCGGGAAGCTGACGGGGAGCCAAGAGGAGGTGAGAGACCTGCCGCTGCAGTTCACCTGGCTTCCATGACAGGCACAGGGGTGGGGGCACGCAAATGACCCTTGACCTCCAAAGAAAAGCAGACACAGGAGCTGGAGCTCCTTCATTCTTAAGAAAATATGCTGTAAAGTAAGAATAGGTTAACAGTCATGGAACACTTTTGAATCTCTAACTGTTTAAAGCGTTATTTACCGTCAGCGTCGTGTGGCTCCACTGAATGAGTATCTTTTCCTCGTCGCCTGCAGCCTGAGTGTGCTGCCGGCAGCTGGTCCTCGCTGATAAAGACTTTGAACAGGATGTGTGCACTATCTCTCTACATTTTCATGCCAATTCATATCCTGATACGTCGCATGGAGGCGTAGGGCCTGATCTACTAAGATCTCAAAAAACAAGTGCTAAATAGCGTCTCCTAACTGTAAAATCATGTGTACTATTATGCAAAGACTGCACGCACAATTGAAAGCAAGTGCAAAAGTCATGCATACCATATTATGTGTGTATTACCGGCGGTCACCATGGAGACATTCTTTTCTTGCACATCTAACCTGTGGTGTTGTGCCATGTTGTGGAAAATGCAGCACATAACTATAATCTGGGCATTGTAGAAGCATCTAGACAACAGAAACTATTTTAAGCATTTAAGTCCCATCTGAAAACTCATTTGTATACTCTAGCCTTTAAATAGACCCCCTTTTTAGACCAGTTGATCTGCCGTTTATTTTCTTTCCTGCTCTGCCCCCCTCTCCCTTGTGGAGGGGGGGGCAGGGCGGGCGGGGGGGGGGGGGGGGGGGGTACAGGTCCGGTGGCCATGGATGAAGTGCTGGCTGTCCAGAGTCGGGACCCGGGGTGGACCGCTCGCCTGTGCATCGGTTGGGGACATCTCTGCACTGCTGACCTGTCTCCGCTCGGGATGGTCTCCTGCTGGCCCCACTATGGACTGGGGGGGGGGTTCACCCACATCTGCGGCCCTCTCCAAGGTTTCTCATTGTCATCCCACTGGGTTGAGTTTTTCCTTGCCCTGACGTGGGCTCTGAACCGAGGATGTCGTTGTGGCTTGTGCAGCCCTTTGAGACACTTGTGATTTAGGGCTATATAAATAAACATGGAAAACATGGATTTTTAGCACCGCGACAGTGCACTCTGGGAGACCGCACGGCCAGTAATAACTTGCTGGAATGATCCAGGGGCAAGAAAATGTATGTTGCAAGAAGTTTTTTTCAAAATGGAAATATACTATATTAGTAATATATCAGGAATATACTGAACATCCTATATTGTGCATGTGAAAAAGTGCAATATATTTTCTGTACAGTAATCTATTTATTTATTTATATATATTTATATATATTTATTTATTTTATATATATATTTATATATATTTATTTATTTTATATATATATATATATATATATATATATATATATATATATATATATATATATATATATATATATATATATATATTATTTATATATATTTATTTATTTATATATGCACCTTATTGCTTTTTTTTATCCTGCACTACCATGAGCTTATGTAATGAAATTTCGTTCTTATCTGTGCTGTAAAGTTCAAATTTGAATGACAATAAAAAGGAAGTCTAAGTCTAAGTCTAATATTAAAAAATGAAGGCAATTAAAAAAACACCAGATGACACCATCGTTTTGGTGTCTCTCCATCGTCTGTCATGTTGCAGTGATCGCCTCCTTCTGAACGCGCCACACACATTTGTGCGTGACTGTGCCAGTTTGTACGCACCTTCCACCCACCTTGCTAAAATAAGCCACAAAACAGTTCAGGCTTGATAATTCACATTGTGAGCACCAAAGAATAACATTTGCATCTCCTCCTCCCAGAATTCTGAGCGTTCTGATAAACAGTATATCCATCCATCCATCCATTTTCTACTGCTTTTCCCACACTGGGTCGCGGGAGTGACCTTTTCCATGGCCAAATTCAAGCAGTTTTTAAGGACTTTCAAGATAATTTTCCAGTTTTTCTAGTCCCCTTCAAAAGGTGAAAACCATTGTGAATCACTCCATAGCCTTGTTGTTTGAGGTCACCTAATGCTATCCCAGCTGCATTTGGGCAGAAGGTGGTCAACACCCTGGACAAGTCGTCACATCATCGCAGGACCAACACAGATAGACAGACAACATTCACACTCACATTCACACACTAGGGCCAATTTAGTGTTGCCAATCAACCTATCCCCAGGTGCATGTCTTTGGAGGTGGGAGGAAGCCGGAGTACTCGGAGGGAACCCACGCAGTCACAAGCAAACTCCACACAGAAAGACCCCGAGCCTGGGGATCGAACCCAGGACACGCACTAACCTCTGTTACACCGTGCTGCCTAGTCAGTATATATTCTTATTTTGTAAATATTTGTTTATTGCATTTTTGACATATACAGTCCAGAAATACAATTAAACACCTCAAATGTTCTTTTTTCCCTCACTTTTCAATTGGGGTTAAATTAGAGATCAGTCACTTTTACATATTTTTGGAAACCACCCCATATTTCCTGAAATATCACAGAACAACCGTTCAATGTCAGCCTAATTTACTCCAATTTAAGAAAATAAAGAACATCTTTAATCTAGTGGGTGTGGCAGGGAGGCAATGAGCACTGTGGATTGATGGATAGACTTTTTATTTATCCCACAATGGGGAAAATACCTGATAACAATGAGTCTTCTGGCTAACAAAGTAGTGAATGCTTCCAAATTCTTTTTGGATTTGCTAAGAGAATATGACAGAGGGGCTACCCCAAATAGTCCTCTTAGAGGATTTGGTTCGATCGTTTCGCCAAGACAAAGTATTAAAAATGTAAGTCCCATAACTGCACAAGGATAGGCAAAACCAAAACATATGTCTTAAGTTAGCTGGAAACTTGTGACACCGATCACATAATACCAATATTTTGTAATATATCTTAGCCATTCGGACCTTGGTATCTGTCACACCTGGGTGAAGTCTTGTCTGGGTTTCGTCTGTTGTCATGTTGTCTTGCCATTTCCTGTTTTATTTTGAAAGGTTAACTCTCCCTCTCGTTTCAGGTCACTTGCCCTTCCTCCTGTTTCACTGGTCTGATGTCTCTCCTGATTGCCTGATTGTTCCCACCTGTGTCACACTCCCTCATGTGTATAAATGTCTCGTCCTCCTCTTGTCTTGTGCCAGAGTGTCTCGTTACTTCATGTGCGTACCTCCAGCGTTCCCTTGCCATAGCATTGTCCACAGCCACGTTTCTTGTATCTTTTTTGGATCCATGGGAGTATTTTGATTTGTAAGTTTTCTCAGGTAAGATTAGCTTCCTAGCATCACCTCCATTGGAGCGGTTTTTGTTATACTTAGTAGTTTTTTGTTCATAGCCCCTTTTTCCCTCCGTAGACGGAGCGTTTTTGAGTTATTGATATTTTTGTTAGTTTAGAGCTCAGGTCAGTTGTGTTTTTATAGCCTGTTTATTTCTCCTGTTTTGGACCCCTTCCCTTGTGCAAATAAATATATTGTCTTAAAATCCTGCATCTGTGTTCAGAGACCTGTTCTGGTCGTGACAGTACACTCTGGCCAGTATAGACACAGCAGGATCGAAGCAGTGGGCCGCGACCCTTCATGCGCAGGAATCCCGCCTCTCCGCTCATGAGGAGCAGGTGGCAGTCTTGGTCCAGGTAATCCAGGGGATCGCCCGAATCCAAGAGAACTTTCAGACCGCTGTTACCTCCCAGGTGGGCCAACTTGCGGAACAGGTGCAACTTTTGCTCACCCAAATGACCAAGCCTGGTCCCGCACCCACTGTGCCTGAGCTGCAGCCAGCCCCCATGACTCAGGTACTCCCCACCATTCATAGTGGGGTGGGAGCCCGATTGGCCCCTCCAGAACGCTTTGCGGGCGAACCCGGACAATGCAAAGAATTCATCATAAACTGTGAGATGCATTTGGAGCTCTCGCCCCACGCCTTTCCCACCGATCGTACTAAGGTGTCTTTTATGATCTCTTATCTGGCGGGGAGAGCAAGGAAATGGGCCATGGCTGAGTGGTCCAGGGGCTCTCACATATGCAGCTCACTCCAAGACTTCACAGAGACTCTCCAAAAGACTTTTGATCCTGTCTCAACTGAGCGCGAAAGGGCCAGAGAGCTAAGTAGGATTTGTCAGGGGAAAGAATCAGCTTCTGATTATGCCATTCGTTTTCGAACACTGGCCGCAGACAGCGGATGGAACACTACAGCACTCTATGACGTCTTCCTCAAGGGGCTGGCCGGCCCCCTTCTGGAGCGACTTCTACCCAGAGACCTACCCGCAGGGCCGGCCCGTGGCATAGGCCGTATAGGCAAATGCTAAGGGCGCTGTCCATCAGGGGGCGCCACGCCAGTGCCACAAATGGAGACATTTTTTTTTTTATAAATAAATACTATTATTTCTAAATACAAAAAATAATCCCACGTTAATTAAAATGCAAAGTAAAGCCTATATAATAGAAATATTGTTTGTTACAATATTACGCCCCCCCCCCCCCCCCCCCCCCCCCTTTTCTACCTTTCTAAGGAACTCATAGCGCTTTGACACTATTTCCACATTCACCCATTCACACATTCACACACTGATGGCGGGAGCTGCCATGCACGGCGCTAACCAGGACCCATCAGGAGCAAGGACAATAATTCATGCATTTCTTCACCTGCTAGTAGACAAATGTGACCATGGACCCGACACTCAGGTCCACTTTCACGTCCCCCCAGATGGTGAAAAAGATGCTTGTTGTGACAACTTTTTATTAACCCTTTGTGAGGATTGCGATTGAATCTTCATCTAAATGGAATTATGTGAGCGTCCCGTCGGTCGGCATCCCAGCAAGAGTGGAAATATTACAGTAAGTGTTTGTTTTATTATGGTTGGTTTTAGGCCGATAAGTACAGTACTCCCACCTTACATTCCTCAGGGACATTTGTATTAGATCTTTTAAGCAGGTGTTATTGCCTTCTGGTTAGCTGTTTGCCCTGCAGGTAATAGTCACTTTTCCACCCCTTTATATATTAGGTATAGTTGTAAGCCTAGTTGTTAAAGTGCACATCATTAATGTTAATTAAGCAATATGTATGTAAAAAATATTGTATTTCATATATTCATTTTTTATTTTTTGCATTCATTTATTTATTCATATTTTTTTTATCTTGTTAACTATTCTGATTGTTAATTTGCTTTCTTTAAGTTAAAAAAAAAAAAGGTCAAAGACAAAGCTATTCCGTTTCTTGTGAGTATATACACTTCACTGCCGATGTGGGGGGGCGCCACCTAAAATCTTGCCTAGGGCGCCAGATTGGTTAGGGCCGGGCCTGCCTACCCGCGAACCTGGACGACCTCATCACCCTCGCCATCAGGACAGACCAACGACTACAGGAGTTCAAGTTTCTCCAAGGAGGCCGTCCGACGGATCCAGACCACCAGCCGCAGTTTTCCCTCACCGCCAGTTCTACTCCAGGTCCTCAACGAACAGTACGGCTTCCCTATTCCCTGCCTGAGAGGGGAGAGGAGCCCATGCAGTTGGGCCGGGCAAGACTCCCTCTGGTAGAGCGCCAACGTCGCCTCAAGGAGGGGCGATGTTTCTATTGTGGGGAGGTGGGGCATCTCGTGGCCGCCTGCCCTTCCAAGTCGACCCAGGTGAGGGATCAGAATCCTGCCTCAAGTGCTACCGTGCGTACCTTGACACCCATTAAGGTAACCAATGACTCTATTAGTGTGGTTATGCATGTTTTAATTGACTCTGGGGCCGATGAGAGCTTGATGGACTGGGGTTTAGCCAAGAAATTGGGAGTAAAAACAAGGGCCATCACACCCCCCCTTAAGGCTAGCGCCCTTAATGGTAGCGCTTTATTCACGATCACCCATGTCACAGAACCCGTAGCCATAGACATTGATAATCACCACGAACTATTGAACTTTTTTTTGTTTCACTCACCAGCACGCACCCTGGTATTGGGACATCCATGGCTCATTTACCACAACCCCCACATAGACTGGCCCACAGGCAAAATCAGGGGCTGGGGAAGGAACTGCGTGGGGAAGTGTATGAGGGTTAGTGCCCCAGCAAGAACCACCACGAATATAAACTCTGTTTCTTCTCACTTTACCATAGAACCACAGCACCCAGATTTGACGTCCGTACCTCCTTGCTATCACCACCTGAAGGAGGTCTTTAATAAGGTAAAAGCTACATCGCTCCCACCACATCGTCCTTACGATTGTGCTATAGACCTCATTCCCGGATCTACCATCCCCAAGGGGCGCCTATATTCGGTATCAGGTCCCGAAAAACATGCTATGAAAGTCTACATACAATCCTCACTTAAAACGGGACTCATCCGTCCCTCATCGTCACCTGCTGGAGCAGGGTTTTTCTTTGTATCCAAGAAAGACGGCACCCTGCAACCATGTATAGACTATAGTCCCCTCAACGACATAACAATAAAGAATCGGTACCCTCTGCCATTAATGTCATCAGTTTTCGATCAGCTCCAACAGGCCAAAGTTTTTACCAAGCTTGACCTACGCAATGCTTATCACCTCATTCGCATTAGGGAAGGTGATGAGTGGAAAACCGGATTTAACACCCCTAGTGGCCACTACGAATATTTAGTAATGCCTTTTGGTCTCACTAATGCACCTGCCGTTTTTCAGGCTATGATTAATGATGTGCTGAGAGACTTTTTGGACAATTTTGTTTTCGTCTATCTTGACATACTAATTTATTCTGACAATCTGGACATTCACAGACACCATGTCAGCCAGGTTTTGCAACGGCTCCGGGAAAACCACCTGTACGTAAAAGCTGAAAAATGCAAATTCCATGCCGACACCATCTCCTTCCTGGGCTTCATTGTAGCCCCTGGAAGTGTACAGATGGATCCGGCTAAAGTTAGCGCAGTCGCCAAGTAGCCAACACCTGATAGTCGTAAGAAGGTTCAGCAATTCCTCGGTTTTGCGAACTTCTACAGACGATTTATCAGAGGCTTTAGCGCAATAGCTTCCCCTCTCCATGCTTTGACTTCTCCACAGGTGCGCTTCCACTGGTCTCCGGAGGCAGAGAGGGCGTTCCAGGATCTCAAGCGCCGCTTCACGACTGCACCCATCCTCACGCTACCAGATCCACAACGCCAATTTGTGGTCGAGGTGGACGCGTCGAACGAGGGAGTTGGGGCGGTCTTATCCCAAAGACTGGAGGCAGATGGCAAGACCCACCCCTGTGCTTTTCTGTCTCGCCGGTTGAGCCCTGCAGAACGTAACTATGATGTTGGGAACTTCTGGCGGTCAAGGTAGCGCTGGAAGAGTGGCGACATTGGTTAGAGGGGGCACAACATCCTTTCATAGTTTGGACTGACCACAAGAACTTGGAATATATTCGAAACGCCAAGAGACTGAATTCACGTCAGGCCAGGTGGGCATTGTTTTTCAATCGTTTTAACTTCACTTTGTCTTACAGGCCGGGCTCCCGCAACGTCAAGTCAGACGCTTTGTCACACCTCTACGACCCCGAGCCTGCTGCCAAGGTACCAGAACCCATCCTTCCACTGAACTGTGTGGTTGGAGCGGTCACTTGGCAGATAGAACGAGAGGTAAGGCACGCTAATGGTGAGACTCCTCCACCTAGTGGGTGCCCAGAGAATCGCCTGTTTGTCCCGGTCAGTCGGCGCCCAGCACCTGATTACCGGCCAGGACAGAGAGTATGGCTATCCGCCAAAGACCTGCACTTCAAGGTTCCCTCCAAGAAATTAGCGCCCAGATTCGTGGGTCCCTTCTCCATCACCAAGGTCATCAATCCAGCAGCAGTACGCCTCCGCCTACCCAGGTCGCTCCGCGGCCACCCTACTTTCCATGTCAGCCAAGTCAAGCCTGCCAAAGAAAGCCCCATGGTCCCAGCCACCAAACCCCCCCCCCACCGCCGCTGGAAGCTGTAGACGGAGGACTTCTGTACCGGGTCAAGAAACTTTTAGCGGTACGCAAAAGAGGTCGAGGTAGACAGTTCTTGGTGGATTGGGAGGGGTACGGTCCAGAAGAGAGACAGTGGATTCCCCAACGGAACATTGATGACCCCTCCCTGATCCGGGACTTCTATAGACTCCACCCTGAGGTCCCTGGGCCGTCAGGAGTCGGCCCTAGAAGGGGGGGGTTCTGTCACACCTGGGTGAAGTCTTGTCTGGGTTTCGTCTGTTGTCATGTTGTCTTGCCATTTCCTGTTTTATTTTGAAAGGTTAACTCTCCCTCTCGTTTCAGGTCACTTGCCCTTCCTCCTGTTTCACTGGTCTGATGTCTCTCCTGATTGCCTGATTGTTCCCACCTGTGTCACACTCCCTCATGTGTATAAATGTCTCGTCCTCCTTGTCTTGTGCCAGAGTGTCTCGTTACTTCATGTGCGTACCTCCAGCGTTCCCTTGTCATAGCATTGTCCACAGCCACGTTTCTTGTATCTTTTTTGGATCCATGGGAGTATTTTGATTTGTAAGTTTTCTCAGGTAAGATTAGCTTCCTAGCATCACCTCCATTGGAGCGGTTTTTGTTATACTTAGTAGTTTTTTGTTCATAGCCCCTTTTTCCCTCCGTAGACGGAGCGTTTTTGAGTTATTGATATTTTTGTTAGTTTAGAGCTCAGGTCAGTTGTGTTTTTATAGCCTGTTTATTTCTCCTGTTTTGGACCCCTTCCCTTGTGCAAATAAATATATTGTCTTAAAATCCTGCATCTGTGTTCAGAGTCCTGTTCTGGTCGTGACAGTATCATAGATACGAAATATTAGCTTGCATTGAATAAGGCTGTATTTAGCACCAATAGAAGACGTATAAACTCTACTTAAAATCTCTATCCAGCTCTCCTAAGTCACGATTCCGAAGTGACTTAATTAAATTCAGAGATTCTGGGCGTAAATGAAAAATGTGATTGTAAATACGTGTAATTGATCCTTTTAAAGTAGGAGGTGGTGTCAAAAAAGCATCTAAAACTGTCAGTCGATTAGCTGGGAAAAGTTTTACGCACAAAATTGCGGATCTGTAGCTGTCCAAAAAAGTGTTGATTGGGAGTGAATATTTATCGCAAAGTTGCTGTAAAGAGGCAAAAATGTTGTCAATGTATGAATCTTTAATGTTGTCGATCCCCAGATTGACCATCTTAAAAAGGCACTATTGACAAGAAAGGGAGGGAAAGCAAGATTAGCAGTGATGGGTGCAAGACTACAAATAGTCTGCAAGCCAAAATAGCGCTTAAACTAAACCCAAATTCTGAATGAGGTTTTTATCATTGGATATTCCGTAGAAGAGTGGATGGGAGAGTAACCCAGAGCCCTAAGAGATACTGGTTTGGTTGAGTTAGCCTCCATAACCAGCCATAACAGAGGGGCATCAAATGCTTCATATTGCGGCAAATATTTAAGAATTCTAATGTTAGTGGCCCAGTAGTAAAACCTAAATTTTGTTAGTGCTAACCCTCCCGACAATTTGGATCTCTGTAAATATTGTTTACGTAATCTCTGAGTCTTTTTATTCCAAATGAACTCCCAAAAGCTGACTATTTAATTCATGATAGAATGACTGAGGGAGAAAAAGTGGTATGTACTGGAACAAATGGGAAAATTGCAGAAGTACATTCAATTTAACAGAGTTGACACAAGCCACCCTAGATAAATTAAGGACCAGCGATTAAAATCTCTCTGGATTCTGGAAAACAGTGGAACAAAGTTGACCTCATAAAGCTCTACAAGCTTAAGTGTGATCTAGACACCCAAGTTTGTGAAAATGTGCGTGGCAATTTTAAAGGGAAAATTGAGCATAGGATATTTCTTAGCAGCAGAATTTATAGGAAATATTTTACTTTTACCCAAGTTCCATTTGCAGCCAGACACATGTTCAAAAGCTTTGACAGTACTTAAAGGGGAACATTATCACCAGACCTATGTAAGCGTCAATATATACCTTGATGTTGCAGAAAAAAGACCATATATTTTTTTTAACCGATTTTCGAACTCTAAATGGGTGAATTTTGGCGAATTAAACGCCTTTCTATTATTTGCTCACGTGACGTCACATCGGGAAGCAAGACGTTTGTTCCGCACACTTTACCGACGAAAGCTATGCTACGACAGAGATGGCAAGAATGTGTGGATATCCTGCGACACTCAAAGCAGATGCATTTCCAACTGGACTGGACAGATCAGCTTTCAGGAAAAGAGAGCGGATGAGGGTATGTCTACAGAATATATTAATTGATGAAAACTGGGCTGTCTGCACTCTCAAAGTGCATGTTGTTGCCAAATGTATTTCATATTCTGTAAACCTAGTTCATAGTTGTTAGTTTCCTTTAATGCCAAACAAACACATACCAATCGTTGGTTAGAAGGCGATCGCCGAATTCGTCCTCGCTTTCTCCCGTGTCGCTGGCTGTCGTGTCGTTTTCGTCGGTTTCGCTTGCATACGGTTCAAACCGATATGGCTCAATAGCTTCAGTTTCTTCTTCAATTTCGTTTTCGCTACCTGCCTCCACACTACAACCATCCGTTTCAATACATGCGTAATCTGTTGAATCGCTTAAGCCGCTGAAATCCGAGTCTGAATCCGAGCTAATGTCGCTATAACTTGCTGTTCTATGCACCGTGTTTGTTTGTATTGGCATCACTGTGTGACGTCACAGGAAAATGGACGGGTATATATAACGATGGTTAAAATCAGGCACTTTGAAGCTTTTTTTAGGGATATTGCGTGATGGGTAAAATTTTGAAAAAAACTTCGAAAAATAAAATAAGCCACTGGGAACTGATTTTTAATGGTTTTAACCCTTCTGAAATTGTGATAATGTCCCCCTTTAAAGGCAGTTGGAACCGACACGGAGAAGTCCTAGACATATAGAAGGACGTTATCTGCATAGAGAGAGACCTTCACCTGCACATTGTGTCTATGATATACCTGATATAAGCGGGTTGGTACGACGCGCTATTGACAGAGGCTCAATGGCAAGAGCAAAAAGCAATAGGCTCAGGGGGCAGCCTTGCTGTGTGGAACAGTGAAGGTGAAAATATTCGGATTGAATATTTTTTGTTCTGACCGAGGCCTCAGGAGATGAATCAAGGAGCTTAATCCATGAAATAAAATTGTTGCCAAAGCCAAATCTCTCCAAGACATAAAATAGATAATTTCACTCCACTTAGTCAAATGCATTTTCAGCATCCATAAATGTCACTGCCTCTTCAGTGTTAAGAGCAGGCACATCATACAATATATTGAAAAGTTGTTGAATATTAGAAAAGGAGTGCCTATTCCGAATGAACCCGGTTTGATCCGCATTAATAATAGAAGGGAGAATTGTACCGTAAAGGTAGCGGCTTGGATAATAATTGTAATAAATGGATGCTAATTTAATGTCATAATTAAACAGACTAATGGGGCGATACGAAGTGCACAACAAAGGGTCCTTGCCTTTTTTCAAGAGGAGAGAAATTGAAGCTTGGTTAAGCATTGGGGGAGGCGGCCAGATTCAAACGATTCATTGTACATGTCCAATACTAGGGGACTAGCTTATGCCAACATCTTTTGGGAGGCTAGCCATCTGGTCCTGGTTTTTTGTTTTGTTTTGTAGTGATAACGCTGCAACATTAAATTCCGCAGCAGTAATTGGTCTCTCTAACTCTACCGCAGCAGACTGATCAACCAAGGGGATGTCCAGATTGGCAAAACAAATGATCAATATATTTCAAAGACTATGCACAGAAGAAGGAATGATTTCCTTCAAGAAGGATCTGAGGAAACAAATTTGGGACAATGTATACAATGATAATGAGGGGCCAAATTACTTGTCCATGTGGGGTCCTGCTGAACAAATGAAAACCAAATTTGTAAAAAATTTTAAGCATAAAAAATGCAAATGAAATGTCTTTTTTTGTTTTTAACCATATTTGGTAATACTCAAATGAAAATTTCTATATATATATATTTTCTACTATAACAAGTTTAATCATATGGGAATTTCCATTTTAAAACACACACCACACATGGATGCTGAAGGGCACCTCGACATCAGTTGGACTAGTATGGATTATATTATATCAGGGGTCCCAAACTCCGGCCCGCCAGCGTCCAAAATCTGGCTCGAAGGAAGTCCCAAATTAAAAAAAATTACAAATAAGAAAATAAATGTTTTTTATTTTATTTTTGAAATCTGTCCTTTCTAATCCATTTTCTACCGCTTGTTACTCTTGGTGTCTCATAGTCGCTCAGGCAAATCATATTGTCTAAAAATGCATTTTCCCTTCAATAACGTGACATCATCGCACTCAGAATATATATACAGGTAAAAGCCAGTAAATTAGAATATTTAGAAAAACTTGATATACCTGTATATACAGGTAAAAGCCAGTAAATTAGAATATTTTGAAAAACTTGATTTATTTCAGTAATTGCATTCAAAAGGTGTAACTTGTACATTATATTTATTCATTGCACACAGACTGATGCATTCAAATGTTTATTTCATTTAATTTTGATGATTTGAAGTGGCAACAAATGAAAATCCAAAATTCCGTGTGTCACAAAATTAGAATATTACTTAAGGCTAATACAAAAAAGGGATTTTTAGAAATGTTGGCCAACTGAAAAGTATGAAAATGAAAAATATGAGCATGTACAATACTCAATACTTGGTTGGAGCTCCTTTTGCCTCAATTACTGCGTTAATGCGGCGTGGCATGGAGTCGATGAGTTTCTGGCACTGCTCAGGTGTTATGAGAGCCCAGGTTGCTCTGATAGTGGCCTTCAACTCTTCTGCGTTTTTGGGTCTGGCATTCTGCATCTTCCTTTTCACAATACCCCACAGATTTTCTATGGGGCTAAGGTCAGGGGAGTTGGCGGGCCAATTTAGAACAGAAATACCATGGTCCGTAAACCAGGCACGGGTAGATTTTGCGCTGTGTGCAGGCGCCAAGTCCTGTTGGAACTTGAAATCTCCATCTCCATAGAGCAGGTCAGCAGCAGGAAGCATGAAGTGCTCTAAAACTTGCTGGTAGACGGCTGGGTTGACCCTGGATCTCAGGAAACAGAGTGGACCGACACCAGCAGATGACATGGCACCCCAAACCATCACTGATGGTGGAAACTTTACACTAGACTTCAGGCAACGTGGATCCTGTGCCTCTCCTGTCTTCCTCCAGACTCTGGGACCTCGATTTCCAAAGGAAATGCAAAATTTGCTTTCGTCAGAAAACATGACTTTGGACCACTCAGCAGAAGTCCAGCTCTTTTTTTCCTTAGCCCAGGTGAGACGCTTTTCGCGCTGTTTCTTGGTCAACAGTGGCTTGACACGAGGTATGCGGCAGTTGAAACCCATGTCTTTCAAGCGTCTCTTGGTGGTGGATCTTGAAGCACTGACTCCAGCAGCTGTCCACTCCTTCTGAATCTCCCCCACATTTTTGAATGGGTTTTTTTTCACAATCTTGACCAGGGCGCGGTGATCCCTATCGCTTGTACACTTTTTCTGACCACAGTTTTTCCTTCCCTTTGCCTCTCCATTAATGTGTTTGGACACAGAGCTCTGAGAACAGCCAGCCTCTTCAGCAATAACCTTTTGTGTCTTTCCCTCCTTGTGCAATGTGTCGATGGTTGCCTTTTGGACAGCTGTCAAATCTGAAGTCTTCCCCATGTTTGTGTAGGCTTCAGAACTGGACTGAGAGACCATTTAAAGCCCTTTGCAGGTGTTTTGAGTTAATCAGCTGATTAGTTTGTGGCACCAGGTGTCTTCAAAATTTAACCCTTACACAATATTCTAATTTTGTGACACACGGAATTTTGGATTTTCATTTGTTGCCACTTCAAATCATCAAAATTAAATGAAATAAACATTTGAATGCATCAGTCTGTGTGCAATGAATAAATATAATGTACAAGTTACACCTTTTGAATGCAATTACTGAAATAAATCAAGTTTTTCAAAATATTCTAATTTACTGGCTTTTACCTGTGTATATATATATATATATATATATATATATATATATATATATATATATATATATATATATATATATATATATATATTTATATATATATATATATATATATATATATATATATATATATATATATATATATATATATATATATATATATATATATATATATCCATCCATTCTCTACCGCTTATTCCCTTTGGGGTCACGGGGGGTGCTGGAGCCTATCTCAGCTACAATTGGGCGGAAGGCAGGGTACACCCTGGACAAGCCGCCACCTCATCGCAGGGCCAACACAGATAGACAGACAACATTCACACTCACATTCACACACTAGGGCCAACTTAGTGTTGCCAATCAACCTATCCCCAGGTGCATGTCTTTGGAAGTGGGAGGAAGCCGGAGTATATATATATACATATACATGTACTGTATACATATATATATATATATATATATATATATATATATATATATATATATATACAGCCCGGCCCCCTGCCAAAGTTTTTTAACCCAATGCGGCCCCCAAGTCAAAAATGTTGGGCACCCCTGGATTAGATAGAACTTTATAGATCCATTGGCATGTGCCCTCGTGTACATAACTTCTCTCCAACCCAAGTTTGACCTGTAATGTAAACAGTGGCAGCTTTCATACTTCGCCCGATTACCTTTTTCCAAGAAAATACAGTACGTCTATATATGTCTTCCTATGTCTGCTTACTTTTCATACAGGACAGTGTAATTACAGGATGGTGTTGCACTGCAGAGGAAGAATGGCTGCTGGAGATAAATGACTGAGAACATAGTTCAGCAGCAGCAACTCTTAGATGAACGGAAATAATGAACAAACTCTTCCAATCTTCACAATACCAATGCACAGAATGACGAAAAACACGTTTATTTGTCAAATTGGACAGAAGATGCACTTAATTTCACTCACTCGCATATTGTTCTTCTTCATGGGCAGAATTCAGTAACAATGTTTAAAAAAAAAAAACAGAAGCATCAACACCATAAAGCAAAAACAAAAATCCTAAATGTTAGCTGTGAAGTAATAAAGAGTATCAAGCACATTAGGAGCACGGCAGCATGCTTACACAAGCAACCTCTCATCGTTATTAGTGGCGTATGTTCACAGTTAACATCTTTGACCTCTGACAATAAGTGCATTATTAGCTCAGCTCGGGAAAAAAAGCTGAGTTTCTTGACATGATATAAATAAAAAATTCTGATTATCAGATGTGCAAAGACAAAAAAAAAAAAAGTTATGGACCTGTAGACATTAATGACTCCCACAACACACACACACACACACACACACACACACACACACACACACACACACACACACACACACACACACACACACACACACACTCACACGCACTTTCACAGAATAAAAAAATTCAAATGTCACCAAGAAAACATCTTGCAAATACCCTGACAAAATATTCGTAAAAGTTAGCATTGTTTTTTTTTTTAATATATAAATTAGATACGCTTATTAGTGATTTAAATTAAGCATTCATCATGTATGTTATGTTGGGGAGGGAAGGGGGGCAAAAAGCAAAGAAAAAGGCAGACGACCTGGACTTGTACAAAAACACCAAACACAATGAAGATAAATGTGCAGCCACTCATTAAAAAGAAAAAAGAAAATGCTGTGTGACGTTCACAATGTCTCAAGTTGTTGTTCGAGAGAACACCAGGTGGCGCTGCTAGTCTTTCTCGTGCATCTGCTGCTGCATCTTAGTCAGCATCTCCTGCATCCTCTTCAGCTAAACACACAAAAAGTATGAACAGTTTAGGAGATGCAAGAATATCAAAAGCTATTGCAGGTATAAATGGTTTTTGTGGTGGATTGTTTTTTTTTATGAATTTGTTGTAGTAAATTTGATTTGTGTTCCTTTTCATTAGTGAATCTACAATGTTATAATTCATTACATATGTCAGTACAGTAAGTCTCTGCGACCAAAGTTCTAGTTTGGATCTTCAGTCACAACTTCCATATAGACACAACCTCAGGGCATTCAATCGATGGCAAAAAATGCACTGAGATTGCCATGAGCTGGATGAATGGGAACATTCATAGACATATAGACAGAACATCTACGGTCCCCTCCAAGGTTTCTCATTGTATCCCATTGGGTTGAGTTTTTCCTTGCCCTGATGTGGGATCTGATGTCGTTGTGGCTTGTGCAGCCCTTTGAGACACATGTGATTAAGGGCTGTATAAATAAACTTTGATTGATTAACTTTGAATTGAACATTATTTCTATTAGTGACTTTTTACATTGCCAACTTAGGATGCAGTGTTAATTGAATTGAATTGATTTGAACTTAATCATCTACAATATAAACAATGGCAATAATACAAACACATAGATAATATGCTGTATATGTTTTCTTTTCAAGTTACTGGTTAGATAGTTTCCGCACCAGCTGCAGCTATTTGAAATGTTACATTAATAAAGTCTGAAAATAGTAAAAAAAAATAACTAAATAAAAAATTCCAACATTTTATGTAATGCAATTGACATCAAAGTTTAGAAATAATGTGAAATTCATATATACAGAATTTTTTTTTTTTATTAGTGACTTTTTATACGGCTAACTTAGAATGCAGTGTTAATTTAACTTAATTGAAATCTCTTAACATCTTAACTTTTAGTTAACAAAAATAAAAATATGGCAATTATAAAAAATAGACTATATATATATATATATATATATATATATATATTGGTATAATTTATTTATATCCATCTATCTATATACATATGTATATACATATATACGTTAGGTCAGGAAAAAACACAGAGCCTATATCATCCCTACAAGCCTGTTTCCCAGGTTTCCCTGCTCGTCAAGGTCAGGGAAACCTGCGAAACAGGCTTGTAGGGATGATATAGCCTCTGAGTATTTTCCTGCCCTAACGTTTATTCCGCTCTACTCCGGGTATTGAGCACTGTATAGCTGATAAACCACAGAAACCTCGACTATATACATATATGTATATATATATATATATATATACATATATGTATATATATATACATACATATATACATACATATATATATATACATACATATATATGCACATATATATATATATATATACATACATATATATATATACATACATATATATGCACATATATACACATACATAGATATGCACATATATGTATGTATGTATATATATATATATATATATATATTTATATTTATACAGAGAGAGAGAGAGAGAGAGAGAGAGAGAGAGAGAGAGAGAGAGAGAGAGAGAGAGAGAGAGAGAGAGAGAAAGAGAGAGAGAAAGCAAGGCTGGTTAGAAAGTTACTTGACAAGATGCAAATATTTTAACCATTACATTTCCCATAAAAAAATGTACATATATGTTGTTGTCTGAAAGTAATCTGTGTCTTACCTCCTCATCTTTCATTTTAATCAATTTTTCAGTGTCCACATCCGGGGTGGACAAGGGCAGGATGGGGATGGGAGACTCCATGCGGTTGTCCTGAGACAGTTTACTGTGTGCGCAACAGGAGGGAGAGAAGTGAAGCAGGAAAACTGCATGCATCAGCAGTTATATGACACGACTCTCAGATTGTGGAGTTTTAATGTGTCAGCACACACAGAGTACCTGGTCATCTCCTGTATGCACTGTGCTCTGTAGTTTTCATAGTGGACGTCGCAGGTCACGTCTTTGAGGTCGTGCATGTGCGAGCGGATCAGCATGTTCCTCAGCTTGACAAAGTCACAGTGGGACTGGTTCTCCACTGTCGATGCAAACACATTTGTATACATCCTTCAAATTATAACAGCTGCTGTCAGACTTAAAGGTTTACCTTCAACGATGCCCCACGGGTAAAGCCGCCCTCGCACTCGCTGCCCCCGAGCCTCCACCACTGTGTTACTGCCAATCACGGCAAAGGGGGTGCACTCCTGCAGATACACACAAACACAAACACACACACACACACACACACACACACACACACACACACACACACACACACACACACACACACACACACACACACACACACACAGACGTGACTCAAATATTAGCTCATTTGGAATTTGATGCCTGCAACATGTTTCAAAAAAGCTGGCACAAGTGGCAAAAAAGACTGAGAAAGTTGATGAATGCTCATCAAACACTTATTTGGAACATCCCACAGGTGAACAGGCTAACTGGGAACAGGTGGGTGCCATGATTGGGTATAAAGGCAGCTTCCATGAAATGCTCAGTCATTCACAAACAAGGATGGGGCGAGGGTCACCACTTTGTCAACAAATGCGTGAGCAAAATGTCCAACAGTTTAAGAACAACATTTCTCAACGAGTTATTGCATGAAATTTAGGGATTTCACCATCTACGGTCTGTAATATCATCAATATCATCAAAAGGTTCAGAGAATCTGGAGAAATCACTGCACGTAAGCGACAATGCCTGTGACCTTCGATCCCTCAGGCGGTATTGCATCAAAAAGCGACATCAGTGTGGAAAGGATATCACCACCTGGGCTCAGGAACACTTCAGAAAACCACTGTCAGTAACTACAGTTCGTCGCTACATCTGTAAGTGCAAGTTAAAACTCTACTATGCAAAGCAAAATCTATTTATCAACAACACCCAGAAACGCCGCCGGCTTCGCTGGGCCCGAGCTCATCCAAGATGGACTGATGCAAAGTGGAAAAGTGTTCTGTGGTCTGACGAGTCCACATGTCAAATTGTTTTTGGGAACTGGCGGCATGGCTTGGTTGGTAGAGTGGCCGTTCCAGCAACTTGAGGGTTCCAGGTTCGATTCTCGCTTCCGCCATCCTAGTCACTACCATTGTGTCCTTGGGCAAGACACTTCACCCACCTGCTCCCAGTGCCACCCACACTGGTTTAAATGTAACTTAGATATTGGGTTTCACTATGTAAAGCGCTTTGAGTCACTAGAGAAAAGTGCTATATAAATATAATTCACTTCACTTCACTAACTGTGGACGTTGTGTCGTCTGGACCAAAGAGGAAAAGAACCATCTGGACTGTTCTAGGCGCAAAGTTCAATAGCCAGCATCTGTGATGGTACGGGGGTGTATTAGTGCCCAAGGCATGGGTAACTTACACATCTGTGAAGGCACCATTAATGCTGAAAGGTACATACAGGTTTTGAAGCAACATATGTTGCCATCCAAGCAACGTCTTTTTCATGGACGCCCCTGCTTATTTCAGCAAGACAATGCCAAGCCACATTCTGCACGTGTTATAACAGCGTGGCTTCGTAGTAAAAGAGTGCGGGTACTAGACTGGCCTGCCTGTAGTCCAGACCTGTCTACCATTGAAAATGTGTGGCGCATTATGAAGCATCAAATACCACAACGGAGACCCCGGACGGTTGAACAACTTAAGCTGTACATCAAGCAAGAATGGGAAAGAATTCCATCTGAAAAGCTTCAAAAATTGGTCTCCTCAGTTCCCAAACTGAGTGTTGTTAAAAGGAAAGGCCATGTAACACAGTGGTGAAAATGCCCCTGTGCCAACTTTTTTGCAATGTGTTGCTGCCATTAAATTGTAAGTTAATGATTATTTGCAAAAAAAATTTAGTTTCTCAGTTCGAACATTAAATATCTTGTCTTTGCAGTCTATTCAATTGAATATAAGTTGAAAAGGATTTGCAAATCATTTTATTCTGTTTTTAATTTACGAATTACACAACGTGCCAACTTCACTGGTTTTGGGTTTTGTATTTTTCGTATGTGATCTCAGTAGATGTGCAGGTCTACCGAATGTTGAGGTCAGTGTGTGGTATGCTCTGCACATATGCTTTTAACTCAAAACACTTGTATCTCAAATCAACGTCCCACATTGAAACAAACTGAAATCAGTTTAATTGGTGCTTGCCCCCCCCCCCCAACCGGACCATCTGAACATGTAACATGCCTTTAAAAAAACAAAAGCTTTTAGATAAGAACTATTATATAAAAATAATACAATAGAATGTATTGCAAACAACTACATTTGTTTTGTTAGGTAATGTAATAATTAATGATGTACAATATTTACTTTGGAGAGTGGTCATCTACGGTATTCCCTGTCAAACACACATTCAGCAGCTTCTCCATATTTTTATGAATAAATGATCACCAACATTTTTGACAGACTCATTCTGCTTCAGTATGGTGCAGCCTAGCAGTGTTTCGTCAAGTTGGCGACACGCTCAGTCATGTTTTTGACGATTAATTTTTTTAATTCAATGAATATCATCCACTTCTTCTCATTGCTGTCCTTCACACTCACTTTCTTCCTTTCCATGCTTGCAAAACCAAGTTATGTCAATCTCTAGCTATAAGATAATGCTAGTGCAGACCTGGGCAAATTAAGGTACGGGGGCCACATGCGGCCTGTTAAGCTTTTCAATCTGGCCCGCCGGACATTCCCAAATATTTTTTTTAGATCTTTAAGATGTAAAGTGTAGCTGCCATTATGATGTGCAGTGATGTTTTCTAATTACCATAAGTCTTGAACTATACGAAGTATTTCAATGGTTGGAATCTGCGCTTTTGCATGAGATTTTAGTGACTAGTGTTGTCCTGATACCAATATTATTTCCATACTTTTCGGTACTTTTCGATACTTTTCTAAATAAAGGGGACCAGAAAAAATTTCATTATTGGCTTTATTTAACACAAAATCTTAGGGTGTGGCGGACTGGTACTATACTAATACCCGTATACCGTACAACCCTACTAGTTACTATGGTAATCTATGTCACAGCAGGTCAGACGAGGCACCAAGCAGTGTGGGTGGGGAGCGTTTCCACAGAGTGTTTCCAGAGCCTGAAATGTGGGTGTCAGGGACAGACGCGGAAGGAGATTTTTACAAGAAAGTTCTAAAGCTTAGTGATATATGACATACCCGGTATATCAGATTGTAGATGTTTTTTGTTTTTTTACCCTTCACGTTGATATTTTGCTGTGTTTGTTGCATTTTTGTTGCATTTTGCTTGATTGTAAAATTTGTCGATTGAGAGGGGGTGTGACGTTCATATGTTGTCAATATTCAGGGTTTTATCGTTCATAGAAAAATTTAAAATTCCATTCCGTTTTTAAGGCGGTCTGTCATAATGTTTTTAGCATTCAATCAGACTTTATGGTGAGGTTTTGTATTAGTTTTCCTAAAAATACATATACCGGTACTGGCCCCAGACATTTTTTTCTCTAAATTTGGCCCCCGAGTCAAAATAATTGCCCAGGCCTGTGCTAGTGAGTCAGATTACATGTTTTAGGCGGTTCTTTCTGGGTTCACTGTGACATTTGCTACGCCGATTAATGATTTAAAAAAAGCCTAATAATTAGTCGAGGCAGCTCTTATCTCAAAACTCCTTGGTGCATGTTTATTTTCATCATTCCATCACTATTATGATATCAGCTTAGCACACTTGGAACCCTTTCCGGTATACAAACTTACTTTTGCAATAAAATAGTGAGACATTCTGTGCTCACCTTTAGCTCTTTGTCCAGTTGTTTGAACTCTTCATCCTCATCCGAGTCGCATTCAGGAAATTGGTAGACTTTGATGCCAAACTTGTCTATTTCCTCTCGTATCTATATACACACACACACATACAATCCAGTGAGAAGCGGCGTTAAAGTCAGACATGCAAGATTGTAGCGTTTCCACTCACTCGGTCCTTTAGCTTCTTGATTTCGTTAGGCGTGAGGCAGTCGGCTTTGGCAATGAGAGGGATGATGTTCACTTTTTCGTGCAGAGCTTTCATGAACTCAACATCGACTGGACGCAGCCTGGGGAAAGATATGTATATTCAGCATAGGCGTGTGTGTGTGTGTGTGTGTGTGTGTGTGTGTTTTTACCCTTCTTGAGACATCAACAAGGAAAAGTATCTTCCATATGAGGACCGGTGAACAAGTTAGGACCGAAATCATGGTCCCAACAAGGAAAACCATTGCATCTACTAGAGAGCCAAATACTAGATACCTACTCAGTGGTCGAGTGGTTAGAGTGTCCGCTCTGAGATTGGTAGGTTGTGAGTTCAAAGACTGAAAAAATGGGACCCATTACCTCCCTGCTTGGCACTCAGCTTTAAGGGTTGGAATGGGGGTTAAATCTACATGTAAAGCGACTTTGGGTACTTAGAAAAGCGCTATATAAATCCCAGTTATTATTATTATTAATAAATCACCAAAAATGATTCCCGGGCGTGACCGCCGCTGCTGCTCACTGCTCCCCTCACCTCCCAGGGGGGGATCAAGGGTGATGGGTCAAATGCAGAGAATAATTTCGCCACACCTAGTGTGTGTCTGACAATCATTGGTACTTTAACTTTTTAACTTTAGCGTGTGTGAACATTGCTCCAAAGTCAGGATTTTTTGTTGACTTAATGTGCATACAAAAGTAAACAATGAGAGGTTCAAAGGCAGCAATATATGATAAAACAAGACGGCAGCTAAAGAAGAACTTCCCTATTCATCCCCGAAAAAACCCGCCAGGTGAACAGCTGATTTTACAACTTCCGGTGCTGACGTAAGACAACCCACGTCCCATATGTGACCATAGGATGAACAAATACACTACGGTACTAAGACTATAGTGGCCATTAACAGTTAGCTTCTATAGCTGGGTTGCCCAAAGTGCGGCACAGGGGCCATCTGTGTTCCGTGACTCGTTTGTCATTGGCCTTAAGCACATTACACAAAAAAACAAAAAATAGAGATCTCATTTGCACCCCTGGTGGTGAAATCTATCAAAATGAGGGTGGTCCCAAAAAGGAGGGATTTTTCAAATTGACTGTGTGTCGGTTTTAAAAGTGCTCCCCCTCTGGTCAACATATGAAATAACAAGTGTGTGTAAGAAATTGAAATGCGCCTCCTTTGGCCAAAATTAATTAAAAAAAATAAAATAAATATGCATATAGAGACATACTGTAATAACTTGAAGTAAATAATGAAGATTAAAAACCAATTACAAACAAAAAATTCCAAAAATAAAATGATTAACTAAAACGCTTACCTTTTTTCATATTTGCATAGTATGTATATATTATTAATGTTGTAAATAAAAAACTTTATATATCTAGAAAGGGTGGTCCTAAAGTGGTAGGCATTTTTCGGAGGTCTCCAGGAGGCAACAAATACAAAAATGTATGTGTGTGTGTGTGTGTGTGTGTGTGTGTGTGTGTGTGTGTGTGTGTGTGTGTGTGTGTGCGTGTGTGTGCTTGTATTTCTACCCTTCTTGAGACATCAACAAAGAAAAGTACCTTCCATATGAGGACCGGTGAACAAGTTAGGACATAAATCATGGTCCCAATACAGAAAACATCTAATGCATCTAATAGATAATGTCTCATTTGCACCCCTGGTGGTGAAATCTATCAAAATTAGGGTGGTCCAAAAAAGGAGGGATTTTTCAAATTGACTGTGTGTCGGTTTTAAAAGTGCTCCCCTTCTGGCCAACATATGAAATAACAAGTGTGTGTAAACATTTTAAGTGCTCCCCCTCTGGCCAACATATGAAATAACAAGTGTGTGTAAGAAATTTAAATGCGCACCCTTTGGCTAAAATGAATTTAAAAAATGTAAATATATATATATAGAAACATACCGTACTGTAATAACTTGAAGTAAATAATGAAGATTAAAAAACAATTACAAACAAAACAAAACAAAATTACTAAAAGCTTAGCTTTTTTATATTTGCACGGTTTGTATACAGTATATTATTAATGTTGTAAATACAAATCTTTATATATCTAGAAAAGGCGGTCCTAAAGACGTAGGCATTTTTCGGAGGTCTCAAGAAGGGGAGAAATACAGGAATGTGTGTGTGTGTGTGTGTGTGTGTGTGTGTGTGTGTGTGTGTGTGTGTGTGTGCGTGTGTTATTACCCGTGACCAAATGGCGGGATAAAATACAGGCAGCAGTGGACACGATTGTCCTGGATGTTCTTCCTGTTGAGGCCGCTCTCATCGCGGAAGTACTGCTCAAACTGCTGATCAATGTAGTCTGTAATGGGCCTCCAGCTTTAGGAGGACACACACACACACACACACACACACACACACACACAGACACACACACACACACACACACACACACACACACACACACACACACACACACACACACACACACACACACACACACACACACACACACACACACGATGACATCAGCACATTTAAAGCTCCTCGAGGCGCAAACAGACAAAACGGACTTACCACTCGTTGTTGTTGACGGCGTCTCCAAAGCCTGGCGTGTCCACAATGGTCAGCTTGAGCTTGACTCCTTTCTCCTCGATGTCCACCGTGTGTTTAATGATCTCCACTGTCTGGTTGATGCGCTCTGATCACCATGACAACGAGAAGGAAAGAAAGTGAGTGACGACACATAAGTGATGGATGAATGATGTAAATACTGTAGGAGGTTGTTTTACTTTTTCAAGAAATATATCATAACAGTTAAAAATAAATTTTCCTTCTTTATATATATTTGTATTATACAAATATAAAAAATAGTACATAATTCAAAAACGAAATATTATAGTGATATTCTACAACTAATGACAATTGTTTATTTTAAGAATATTCAAAGAAAAAATTAATATTCAAAAGATGTTTAGAATATAATTGAATGTCATGAACATTCATTTTCTGGTATTCAAATGATTTAATTTTTTTTTAATATACAAATAACAAATGAATATAATACTTATAAGACATAAAATAGATAAATACAAAAAAATGATACATAAAATACAATACATGCATAGCATGCATTATCTGACATCATGTGCACAAAAATAAGACCTTCTGGAAAAAAGTTCTGTGGTCAGATGAAAAAAAAATGGAGCTGTTTGGCCACAATACCCAACATTATGTTTGGAGGAGTAAAGGTGAGGCCTTTAATCCCAGGAACACCAGCCTACCGTCAAGCATGGTGGTGGTAGTATTATGCTCTGGGCCTGTTTTGCTGCCAATGGAACTGGTGCTTTAAATGGGACAATGAAAAAGGAGGTTTACCTCCAAATTCTTCAGGACAACCTAAAATCATCAGCCCGTAGGTTGGGTCTTGGGCGCAGTTGGGTGTTCCAACAGGACAATGACCTCAAACACACGTCAAAAGTGGTAAAGGAATGGCTAAATCAGGATAGATATAAGGTTTTACAATGGCCTTCCCAAAGTCCTGACTTAAATGTGTGGACAATGCTGAAGAAACAAGTCCATGTCAGAAAACCAACAAATTTAGCTGAACTGCACCAATTTTGTCAAGAGAAGTGGTCAAAAATTCAACCAGAAGCTTGCCAGAAGCTTGTGGATGGCTACCAAAAGCACCTCATTGCAGTGAAACTTGCCAAGGGACATGTAACCAAATATTAACATTGCTGTATGTATACTTTTGACCCAGCAGATTTGGTTACATTTTCAGTAGACCCATAATAAATTCATAAAAGAATGAATGTTTTTTGTGACCAACAAGTATGTGCTCCAATCACTCTATCACAAAAAAATAACAGTTGTAGAAATTATTGGAAACTCGAGAGACAGCCATGACATTATGTTCTTTACAAGTGTATGTCAACTTTTGATTGTGACTGTATGTCATTATATTTGATATAATCGGTCATACTTTGTGAACTTATACATTTACATGAGTTCAACATACAGTATAGCCTACTACAGCAGAACTACTTGTGCTCATTATAATTTGAAAGCTCTAAAACTGCAAATCAATCAATCAATAAAAGTTTACTTATATAGCCCTAAATCACGAGTGTCTCAAAGGGCTGCACAAGCCACAACGACATCCATTATGTATTATTCTAATTGATCTTTTTTGTAACACAGTTAGTTAATAAAGTGCACATTTGTAGTTTTTTCCCCATATTTCTACACAATAACTCCGATATGGTAACACTAGTCAACAAATAGCCTACAATAAAAAGATACATGCACTTGCTGTTTCATAATACTGAGTGAATAATTTTTCATTGCCAGTAGTTTTCTTAAATAAACAAATGACAGACTGAATGACAGAGCACAGGACAGTGTGCCCCTGCACTTGGACATTATGTACTTGACTAGGCGGAAGAAAAAGTACACTGTGTCCCAGTTAATGATATGGTAAATGGGTTATACATGTAGCGCTTTTCTACCTTCAAGGTACTCAAAGCGCTTTGACACTATTTCCACATTCACCCATTCACACACACATTCACACACTGATGGTGGGAGCTGCCATGCAAGGCCCTAACCACGACCCATCAGGAGCAAGGGTGAAGTGTCTTGCTCAAGGACACAACGGTGGTGACGAGGTTGGTAGAAGGTGGGGATTGAACCAGGAACCCTAAGGTTGCTAGCACGGCCACTCTCCCAACTGCACCACGCCGTCCCGATATAAATGATTTCAAATAACTAAAGTATTGATATTTTAATTTGAAAAACTAAATTAGAGCATAAAGATCTGGTATTGATACCTCAGTATCATTAACTTACATTTGGCTTTTTTTACTCTACAACTAATAAAATGGCGGTTAAAATACACAAAAAGGGATGGAGACATTTCCCTGACTTGGTCCCATAAGACATTGAATACGAGGTCCCTTTTGAACATTTCAGACATCTCAGACAATTGAAGTTCTTAAATAACGAAAGTTGTATGTAAGACTTTTGAATAACCCACGGGTGCCCCTGCTTGGTTGATATACAGGTCAATTTTGGGAAGTGACGTGCAGTCAGGGGAGGCAGGTGAGGCGGGGCCTCACGTGCCATCATGGAAAGAAAAAAAATGTAAAAAGAAAAAATAATAATTAAATTGTTATATGTATCCAGTGATTATACTATAAAGTTATTTTTCATTTAACTTCACCAGTTTTAGATTATTTTTATTCAAAATCGCTGAATTTTCACATTTGCCGTTCAAATACTGAGAAGAGACTTGCGGTGAGTCAGCAGCCAGTTGAGGCACGTCACTGAGTTGAGCCTCACCATGGATTGCGCAATGACTCGGCAAACTGCTGGCCTGCTGTGCAGTGAGACCGTATTGCTATATGAACTATATTATACATTTCCAAAGTTTAGTTAGCTGAGGTATATAATGTACAGTGTATTTTGTCAACAACTGTATGTGTGTAACGTATTTCTTGTGCTGAGCAATCATAAAACGGCTGCAAAAGACGCACTGTGTGAGGCTCGCAGTAATCCCGCCTCCTTGTGGTAGAGGGCGGTAGTGATCCCAGAGATCATTCTTGCGACTACTCGGCTGCAGAAGAAGTGACAACAAGCAGCAACAGTTAGCAGCGATTGTTTATTTTTTCCTCTTGCCTGGACTATTAACATGGAGGATTACATATCTAAAACAAAACAGTTTTCTAAACTGGACTTTCAGTCGAAGCAGGAGGTAATACTTAAAGGAACATCTCCATCGAGACAGAGAGACTTTTAAAACTGAAGAAAGATAAGGAAGACTTCTATAAACAAGTTATCGATGCTTTTGTTCAAAAGGAGCTGCGCATGGACTTCATTTATAAGTAAAGGTAAGACCATAATAACGTTTTTTTTATTAAATGTGCTTTTTTGTGTGCTACAGTTTGTATGTGTAAAGTTAAAGTTAAGTTAAAGTACCAATGATTGTCACACACACACTAAGTGTGGTGAAGTGTGTCCTCTGCATTTGACCCATCCCCTTGATCACCCCCTGGGAGGTGAGGGGAGCAGTGGGCAGCAGCGGCGCCGTGCCCAGGAATCATTTTTGGTGATTTAACCCCCAATTCAAACCCTTGATGCTGAGTGCCAAGCAGGGAAGAAAGCCGGTATGAGCTTTTAAACATAACCCGTTAACTGCTGCCAATCAAATGGTGAATAAGATACTCTTTAGGGTTCATATGTTTGTAAATCTGACTGTGATGAAGTCAGTGCCTCACCAGCCATCAACCTCACCGCACGTCACTGATTTTGGGGCATTGTAATATACGATAGAATGAACTGGTAATCTCATAATAAAAAATATGCAACATAAGGCATACTTGCCAACCCTCCCGGATTTTCCGGGAGACTCCCGAAATTCAGCGCCTCCCCCGAAAACCTCCAAGGACAAATTTTCTCTCGAAAATCTCCCGAAATTCAGGCGGAGCTGGAGGCCACGCCCCCTCCAGCTCCATGCGGACCTGAGTCAGCTTTCCCACAATATAAACAGCGTGCCTGCCCAATCACGTTATAACTGTAGAATGATCAAGGGTGAGTTCTTGGTTTCTTATGTGGGTTTATTGTTAGGCAGTTTCATTAACGTCCTCCCAGCGCGGTAACAACACACAACAACAGCAGTCACGTTTTCGTCTACCGTAAAGCAGTTCGTCTGCCGTAAACAGCAATATTGTGACACTCTTAAACAGGACAATACTGCCATCTACTGTACATGCATATGTGACAATAACATCTAGGGCTTTTAGAGAGTGCAGTGCAAAACTGCGCCCACAACAAGGAGACGAAGCAGAAGAACGAGGAAGATACAGCCATGGCGACGCCGACGACGAGTAAAATGAAGAAATACGCTTGTAAGTTCCAAGCCGCAGCTGCGATTGGACCTGGATAGCCTCCGGGAAGAAGTAGTGGAGTACCAAGTGCTTGGCAGTGAAGATCTTCATCAGGAAGCAAAGATTGACCGGTTTTGGGCCATGCTAGTGAGAGATGGAAGATACCAGACTCTAGTGCATTTGATGAAAGCACTTTTGTGCGTGCCACACAGCAATGCATCATCAGAGAGGGTGTTCAGCATGGTTAGAAAAATAGTGACAGAGAATAGAACAAGGATGGACTTAACTCAACAATGAGTGATGAGTGTTATGTGTGTGTATATGTGTAAATAAATGAACACTGAAATTCAAGTATTTCTTTTATTTATTTATATATATATATATATATATATATATATATATATATATATATATATATATATATATATATATATATATATATACTTGAATTTCAGTGAATTATAGCTATAAATATATATTTATTTTATTATATATATACGTAAATATATATATATATATATATATATATATATATAATAAAATAAATATATATTTATAGCTAGAATTTCTTATATATATATATATATATATATATATATATATATATATATATATATATATATATATATATATACATATATATATATATATATATATATGAAATACTTGACTTATATATATATATATTTCTTATATATATATATATATATATATATGAAATACTTGACTTGGTGAATTCTAGCTGTAAATATACTCCTCCCCTCTTAACCACGCCCCCAACCTTGAAGTCAAGTATTTCTTATATATATATATATATATATATATATATATATATATATATATATATATATATATATATATATATGAAATACTTGACTTGGTGAATTCTAGCTGTAAATATACTCCTCCCCTCTTAACCCCCCCCACCTCCTGAAATCGGAGGTCTCAAGGTTGGCAAGTATGACATAAGGTGGCAAGAAATACTTCAATAATGAATACAGCAAATATGTAATGGACCAAAAATCACTCCATATTCTCTATTGCTTGCTAGTGTTACCATATCTGAGTTATTGTGTAGAAATATGGGGAAATAACTACAAAAGTATGCTTCACTCACTAACCGTGTTTCAAAAGGGGTCAGTTAGAATAATACATAATGTTGGAAATAGATAACATTTATTGAATCATAAATATTGAAATTCAATGATTTTGTGCATTTGCAAACAATTACAATTATGTACAAATTAAATTATGGATATAATAGATTAAGCAAACAAGTCCCTGTACTAATATGATCCAGTTTAAGAAACTGTTCAAACCCAAAGTGTTTACAAAGTACAAAGAAGAACGATCCTGATAAGCTTCTTGAACCTTATTTTAAAAATGAGGTCATATTATTCTTGTCATTAGTTGAAAAATAACACGCTTTAACTATGTACTTCTAAGAACCTTATTTATTATTTACTTTTTTATTTATTTAAAGTTAGTGTTACAAATTTAGTACAAACAAAAGTGTGAGAAATGGCTATGAAACAGAAACTAAAGAAGGTCTGTTTCTTCCTACTCCTTTTCGGACATGCTGTAATGAGGAAATGGAAATATGTGATGTACTCTACTGTAACTGTATGCATGTTCCAAATATACCTATACCATAATTAACACCATAACCACAGTTTGAGTTTGAGTTTATTTCGAACATGCATGCATGCAACATGTTACTTCACAATTTCCAGTTTCTCTATTCAACATGTTCGCAATGGAGTAGGAAGAAGCAGAGCTTATTTAATCCTACCCCTTTTCCTTTACATAGCAGTTGCTAAAACTTTTGTTCACTTCCTGTTCTCAATGTATTCACAATATACTCCATAAGTAATAACAATACAAATAAATAACTAATAATTGGTGAAGTAAGTTATATTTCATATGGTGAGATGAGTAAGATTATCTAGAAAATGAATGGATGGATGAGATAAATTCAGAATGTTTATCATGGTTCTTCTTCTTTGTAAACACTTTAAGTTTGAAGAGTTACTTGAAGTGGATCATATTAGTATATTGTTTGATTTCTTTGCTTAAGCCATTCCATAATTTAATTCCACAAACTGATATACTGAAGGTCTTAAGTGTTGTACGTGCGTACAAATGTTTTAAATTACATTTTTCTGTAAAATGATATTTCTCCTCTTTTGTTGAGAAGCACGGTGGTAGAGGGGTTAGTGCGTCTGCCACACAATACGAAGGTCCTGAATAGTCCTGGGTTCAATCCCGGGCTCGGGATCTTTCTGTGTGGAGTTTGCATGTTCTCCCCGTGACTGCGTGGGTTCCCTCCGGGTACTCCGGCTTCCTCCCACCTCCAAAGACATGCACCTGGGGATAGGTTGATTGGCAACACTAAAATTGGCCCTAGTGTGTGAATGTGAGTGTGAATGTTGCCTGTCTATCTGTGTTGGCCCTGCGATGAGGTGGTGACTTGTCCAGGGTGTACCCCGCCTTCCGCCCGATTGTAGCTGAGATAGGCTCCAGCGCCCCCCGCGACCCCGAAGGGATTAAGCGGTAGAAAATGGATGGATGGATATACTGAATGTCTTAAGTTTTGTATGTGCGTACAAATGTTTTAAATTACATTTTTCTGTAAAATTATATTTCTCCTCTTTTGTTGAGAAGAATTGTTGTATATTCTTGGGTAGCAGGTTATAGTTTGCTTTGTGTATAATTGTAGCTATTTGCAAATTCAATATATCGTGGAATTTCAGTATTTTTGATTCAATAAATAAAGGGTTTGTGTGTTCTCTATATCCAACATTATGTATTATTCTAACTGATCTTTTTTGTAACACCGTTAGTGAATGAAGTGTACTTTTGTAGTTATTTCCCCATATTTCTACGCAATAACTCAGATATGATAACACTAGTAACACTAGTGTGGGATGTTTTTTAAGAGAGGTTTACAGGCGGAATAGATGACTCCACATTACCTGCATTGTTTAGCCGCCTCTTGTTAGCAATTTCTCACTATTTCAAACGCACAGAAAAGAGAAACCCATGAATGTTCTTGTCTCACTATAAAAAGTGGGTGACATTGTTATCACCAGGAAAGATGAGGTCACCTACCTAGGTTCCATTCTAGGGGCTAATCTTTCCTGTGATAAAATGGCAACCAAGGTAATCAAAAAGGTCAACCAACAAACAAGATTTCTCTATAGAATCTCCTCTCTGGTCAACAAAAGCACCATGAGGATTCTGGCGGGAACTCTCCTTCAACCCTTTTTCGATTACGCATGCACCTCTTGGTACCCTAGCACCTCCAAAACCCTCAAATCTAAACTCCAAACATCCCAGAACAAGCTAGTCAGATTACTTTTAGACCTACACCCCAGATCCCACCTCACTCCTACCCACTTCTCCAAAGTGGGCTGGCTCAGGGTGGAGGATAGAGTAAAACAACTTGCACTGAGCCTAGTCTATAAAATCCGCTACACCTCCCTGATACCGAAGTACATGTCAAACTACTTCCTTAACGTAAATGACCGCCGTAACCACAACACCAGGGGGAGCTCTACTAACTACGTTAAACCCAGATTCCAATCTAACAAAGGTCTTAACTCATTCTCCTTCTATACCACATCAATATGGAATGCACTCCCAACAGGTGTAAAAGAAAGGGCATCTCTATCCTCCTTCAAAACCGCACTAAAAGGCAACTTCAACCCAAAACTAACACCCTCCCTTCCACATAATAACTCTTTGGATTGTAAATAATCAAATGTAGACACTTTTTCTTATACTTTCTGATCTCTCTCTTTATGTCCACTACTTGCTGTACATATCATACCAAGTCAGTCCTGCACTGTTCCAATGTCCATTTCTCTGATGATGCAATTGTTGATGACTGAAGTGTTGATACCAACCAAACCTAACCCCCCTCCCCCTCCATATCCCACACCCCGGATTGTAAATAATGTAAATAATTCAATTTATATACTGTGATGATTAACTTGTGTGATGACTGTATTATGAAAATAGTATATATCTGTATCATGAATCAATTTAAGTGGACCCCAACTTAAACAAGTTGGAAAACTTATTCGGGTGTTACCATTTAGTGGTCAATTGTACGGAATATGTACTTCACTGTGCAATCTACTAATAAAAGTTTCAATCAATCAATCACATAAAGATTGTGAATGTTAGGCAAATTTCCCCTCAAAAAGCGCTGTTGCCCTTTGAAATGATGAAATATTGGACATGTTTCTACTTCATGTGCCTCAGAGTAGAGTCGACAATACGAGCTGCTGACCACAAGGAGAGTCATTTCCTGTGGCTGTGTGACGAGACCAAGTGCAATTTAGTCACTTATATAAATAGCGGAGCGCTGAGCACATTCCGTCAACCAAACAGAGCTGAGCAAAAGACATAGCCGATGATTATGAGACTTACCCTCAGCATTCAGCAGCTTCCTGTCCTTGTAGAGGTCTGTGAGGAACAAGCTGTTGACCAATGTGGATTTGCCCATGCCGGACTCGCCTGCACAGTGATAACACACACACAAACACACACACACTATTCATGCGATAATAGAGCGTAGTTACTGACCACAAAAATAGGTAGAGAATAATGACAGGTGCAGTACATCACATTATATTGTGCACATGTTTCACTTATGGGAGAGTATTCCAACTGACCCGCCACCATGAGAGTGAAGTCGAAACCTTTCTTCACCGACTTCCTGTGGACTTGGTTAGGCAGAGTGGCGAAGCCCACATACTGCTTCTCCTGGGAAAACAACAGCACATACAGACATTCTTATGTTGTGCTTCGGTTGGCAATATAATTAAAATGACAGTTAGAAGAGGGTGCATAGGTCAATGTATGTTGGTGAGAATCTGGAGAAAGGCGGCAATACAGGGATGTTATCGCCGTGAGTATGGCATCAACAAGACTGCCACAGTGTCCATAATGAAAAAGGGAAGCATTCGTGCTACTATAGAGTTTTATACTCATCCCCCATGAACCTTTATAACGACGCATTTGGGCTAAAAACACTTATTTGGAACATCCCACAGGTGAACAGGCTAATTGGGAACAGGTGGGTGCCATGATTGGGGATAAAAGCAGTGAAATGCTCAGTCATTCACAAACAAGGATGGGGCGAGGGTCACCACTTTGTGAACAAATGCGTGAGCAAATAGTTTAGGAACAACATTTCTCAACCAGCTATTGCACGGAATTTAGGGATTTCACCATCTACGGTCCGTAATATCATCAAAAGGTTCAGAGAATCTGGAGAAATCACTGTACGTAAGCAACAAGGCTAAAAGCCAACATTGAATGCCTGTGGCCTTCAATCCCTCAGGTGGTACTGCATCAAAAAGCGACATCAGTGTGTAAAGGATATCACCACATGGGCTCAGGAACACTTCAGAAAACCACTGTCAGTAACTACAGTTGGTCGCTACATCTGTAAGTGCAAGTTAAAACTCTACTATGCAAAGCAAAAGCCATTTATCAACAACACCCAGAAACGCCGCCGGCTTCGCTGGGCCTGAGCTCATTTAAGATGGACTGATGCAAAGTGAGGGCAGCCCGGTGGAAGATGGGTTAGTGTGTCTGCCTCACAACACAAAGGTCCTGGGTTTAATCCTGCGCTCGGGATCTTTCTGTGTGGAGTTTGCATGTTCTCCCCGTGACTGGGTGGGTTCCCTCCGGGTACTCCGGCTTCCTCTCACCTCCAAAGACATGCACCTGGGGATAGGTTGATTGGCAACACTAAATTGGCCCTAGTGTGTGAATGTGAGTGTGAATGTTGTCTGTCTATCCGTGTTGGCTCTGCGATGAGGTGGCGACTTCTCCAGGGTGTACTCCGCCTTCCGCCCGATGGTAGCTGAGATGGGCTCCAGCGACCCCCCGTGACCCCGAAAGAGATAAGCGGTAGAAAATGGATGGATGGATGATGCAAAGTGGAAAAATGCAGTCCACATTTCAAATTGTTTTTGGAAACTGTGGACGTCGTGTCCTCCGGACTAAAGAGGAAAAGAACCATCTGGATTGTTATAGGCACAAAGTTCAAAAGCCAGCATCTGTGATGGTATGGAGGTGTATTAGCGCCCAAGGCATGGGTAACTTACACATCTGTGAAGGCACCATTAATGCTGAAAGGTACATACAGGTTTTGGAGCAACATATGTTGCCATCCAAGCAACGTTATCATGGACGCCCCTGCTTATTTCAGCAAGAAAATGCCAAGCCACGTGTTACAACAGCGTGGCTTCATAGTAAAAGAGTGTGGGTACTAGACTGGCCTGCCTGTAGTCCAGACCTGTCTCCCATTGAAAACGTGTGCCGCAGTATGAAGCCTAAAATTGACCAGTTGAACACCTTAGGCTGTACATCAAGCAAGAATTCAAAAATTGGTTTCCTCAGTTCCCAAACGTTTACTGAGGGTTATTAAAAGGAAAGGCCATGTAACACAGTGGTAAAAATGCCCCTGTGCCAACTTTTTTGCAATGTATTGCTGCCTATAAATTCTAAGTTACTTTTTAGAGGTGGTATAGTACCGAACATGATTAATTAGTATCGCAGTACTATACTAGTACCGGTATACAGTACAACCCTAATTTCTATTAGTGCTTTTTGAGCAGTCCTAAAATAAAAATGAAGAGAGTCCTACGAATAGTGTTTGTGGTTTTAAATTGTCAATCTATTCTGAACTAATGCATTATAAGGCACCTTGTCACACTTTTACTCTTTAAAGTACAACCATTTTTAAAGTCTATTCGTTATCGTTGAAATGACCTCTTGGTCAGGTCCCCCTTGTGAAAGACATCTTGGTTTTCATCTGATCAAATAAAGATTAATACAAATGAATAATACGACCATTTTGAGCCACCAAACAAAAATGTACCACTTGGTGAAAATCTGGATAAAGGTGCCGATTAGAGCTGCAACAATTAATCGAATAAATCGAATAGAAAACAACTTTGATTCATATTCTGTTGCTTAGATTAACTGTTTCAGTGTAACTAATAATTTTTTTTTATTCGAACCGCCTATAGTGCCCGGGACTTGAAATATGTGGACATAGTTTCCGCACAACATCTGCAACAGGGGTGCCGTGATCTGTGCGGCGATGAACAGCAGAGTTTAAAAACATCTTTTATCAATGCCACACAAGTGCAATTTCAATGATGATTACTGTATATGCATTAATTGGAAAAAAAATATGAATGTTATGGCAAGCAAAAAGATCTTTCTTTATTTAAAGAGGACCTATTATGCTAAACCAACTTTTCTTACATATTGGTACAAGTTTTTGTGTATTTGGAATCTGCATAAGTCTGGAAAATGTAGAATCAAACTATGGGGGCATGGCGGAGATATTTATAACAATCTTGCCTTCTTTCATACTTCTTCCAAACATGCTGTTTGACATTTTACCCATTGTGACGTCAACGGATATCGCCATATGTTAGAATAATTGTATCTAAGTTATCACAAAACTTCGTGTTGCCATGAGTTCCCGGCGAGAAGACAAAAGCTGTCTTTGAACCTACCAAGAAGAAGGCCTGTAAAACTCCACTGTGTAGGATGGGAAGCAACATAAAGGTGTTCTGTTTCTTTCATGTATTGTAACCAACAGAAAGATAATGTCGTGACCCAAGAACTACAAAGCGGAGAGGAAGCAGGGCCTGACTCCCCTCAAGGTGACCTCTTCTTTCAAATGTTTTACAACCTTTTCTTTTGAACTGTTTTGTAGTCAAAGGCGATGGCTGTTTACGACCCACGTCCCTTAGAAACAGCTGTTGCCATGTAATCAGGGAAAGTCCAAATAAAAGAGGTGGCGTACAATCTTTCGCCAGAGCGTAATGACACTGTACAAGGGTACAGATGTACACGTTTCTCCTCACTGAGCCAAATTTGATTCTGTCTCTGTTTAATTCCTTGCTTCTTGTCTCGTTTAATAGATGCCATCAGTGTTTGAACCTGACACCATACGTGGCAGAAATTTACACCAAGTGCTTTACGCGAGTCCGCCATTGTAGTCTGCGTCGTAGTGAATAGGGTCTTATCTGTTTCTCTATCCTCTTGTTGTGAGGCAGACTGGCTCGTACATGAATCCTCCGCCATTTCTAATACAAAGTAGCGTGTAGTTCTAACTTAAATCTGTCAGTAGACTCGAAATGTAAGCGCTAAAAAACTACAACATGGCTGGCGGGGAGAAAACACAGTCAAAGTGGAGGCACGTAAATAAGACCGCCTACAGAACGGCACATCCTGAGGAGATGGTCAGAAACAGCTTGAAGGTGGTCTGTAAAACATAAGCTATGCAACATTTTGACCAAATAACTCCCATTACATGTTATGCAGACCACAAAAAAAGTGTTTAAATGGAGAACGAAAAATCACAATATGACCACTTTGAACTATTTTTCCTAAAATACGCATTAAGGTTATAAAGTGTGTTTTAACCACTTAGGGCCTGATTTACTAAGATCTAAACAACACGTGCTGAACAGCGTGTGCAATCTATAAAACAGCTTGTTAGTGGGCGTGTTTGTGCAAGTGCTTGTGCAAGTGAAAAGTGGTGCAGACTGTTACGAATGGGTGGTCGCATGTTAATGCGCGGATCGTTTCCCCAAGATGCAGGCGGAACTCTGGCGGAAAAGTGCAGGTAGGAAAATTATTATTTTTCCACAAATCAGGCAAAAATGCAGGAAAGCGTGCCGATAGCACGGGTAGCTATGGCAAAGCTACGAAAAAGGCTTAGCATCGAAAACAAGCACACAAATGCAAAAATCACCAAACGTCAATGTTGCATGAAGCAAACAAATGGCGAAGCTTAGCTCAGGAACAGGAATGAAAAAAGGTATACCAACGTACCTTGTTGCATGGAGTAAACAAAACAGCCAGACCGAGTGTGGCAAAAGGCAGGAAAAAAATAGCTCTCTGATTAATAATAATAATAATAATAATAATAATGGATTAGATTTTATATCGCGCTTTTCTATTATTAAATACTCAAAGTGCTCACAGAGAAGTGGGAACCCATCATTCATTCACACCTGGTGGTGGTAAGTTACATTTGTAGCTACAGCTGCCCTGGGGTAGACTGACGGAAGCGAGGCTGCCAGTTTGCGCCTACGGCCCTTCCGACCACCACCTATCATTCATTCATCATTCATTCACCAGTGTGAGCGGCACCGGGGGCAAGGGTGAAGTGTCCTGCCCAAGGACACAACGGCAGCGATTTGGATGTCAAGAGGCGGGGAGCGAACCTGCAACCCTCAGGTTTCTGGCACGGCTGCTCTACCCACTACGCCATACCGCCCCCATGATTAGGGGGCGGTATGGGCACTAATACACCCCCATACCATCACAGATGCTGGCTTTTGAACTTTGCGCCTATAACAATCCGGATGGTTCTTTTCCTCTTTGGTCCAGAGGACACGACGTCCACAGTTTCCAAAAACAATTTGAAATGTGGACTTATCAGACCACAGAACACTTTTCAACTTTGCATCAGTCCATCTTAAATGAGCTCAGGCCCAGCGAAGCGTTTCTGGGTGTTGTTGATAAATGGCTTTGTCTTAGCATAGTAGAGTTTTAACTTGCACTTACAGATGTAGCGACCAACTGTAGTTACTGACAGTGGCTTTCTGAAGTGCTCCTGAGCCTATGTGGTGATATCCTTTAGACGCTGATGTGGCTTTTTGATGCAGTACCGCCTGAGGGATCGAAAGTCACGGG
Organism: Nerophis lumbriciformis; assembly: GCF_033978685.3. Taxonomy (NCBI): domain Eukaryota; kingdom Metazoa; phylum Chordata; class Actinopteri; order Syngnathiformes; family Syngnathidae; genus Nerophis; species Nerophis lumbriciformis. The sequence goes on from NC_084580.2 coordinate 2,539,167, forward strand.
CATTCAATGTTGGTTTTTGGCCTTGCCGCTTACGTGCAGTGATTTCTCCAGATTCTCTGAACCTTTTGATGATATTACAGACCTTAGATGGTGAAATCCCTAAATTCCTTGCAATAGCTCATTGAGAAATGTTGTTCTTAAACTGTTCGACAATTTGCTCACGCATTTGTTCACAAAGTGGTGACCCTCTCCCCATCCTTGTTTGTGAATGACTGAGCATTTCATGGAAGCTGCTTTTATACCCAATCATGGCACCCAACTGTTCCCAATTAGCCTGTTCACCTGTGGGATGTTCCAAATAAGTGTTTGATGAGCGTTCCTCCACTTTCTCAGTCTTTTTTGCCACTTGTGCCAGGTTTTTTTTAAACATGCTGCAGGCATCAAATTCCAAATTAGCTAATATTTGCAAAAAATAACAAAGTTTACCAGTTCGAACGTTAAGTATCTTGTCTTTGCAGTCTATTCAATTGAATATAGGTTTAAAAGGATTTGAAAATCATTGTATTCTGTTTTTATTTACCATTTACACAATGTACCTCACTGGTTTTGTGTTTTGTACATATGCATTTTCACCTCCCAGTACTGTGGGCGTTTTGATGATCAGTATATACTGTATTCTGCATATTAATAAAGACAGAGGTGCGAAATGGATTGCATGCCTTATTCTGCTTACTTAACAGACACAATCCACTTAGCACACGTTTAGTGGATCAGCTTTACGTGTGCTATCAGGTTTGCCCGTGTTTTAGTACATGCAAACCTTTAGTAAATTAGGCCTTTAGTCGATCAATCCAACAAACTGATTGATAGATTACTCAATTTCTAAAATAATCAATAGCAGCCTCTCTAATGTAGATACAATAATCTATAATCACCATCTGTCATCACTGGGACTGTACATAACATAAAAAAAAAAAGCATTGTAATGTCTTGCAGAAATGGCCTATGAGTAGTGTGTTGAACATTTAGTGAGGATCTGGATAAAGGTGAAGATACCGGAACTTAATTTCATGATTGGAGTTAGCGTTGGTCGATACAGCCCATCTTAGGATCAGTCTGATACCAAGTAAATACAGGGCCAGTTATATCTAATACGTATTATTTAGACCACAAGGAAGTGTGTTCAAATTAGATGACAATCATCATAAGTCCCCTTAAAGCTGAATGTTGCACCTAGAATGTTAGCGCCCACCATTAAGAATGTTAAAATAGAAGCTGATATTATCACTGGGAGTGGAGAATAACCATCACTATCATAACAAAAGGCAGGCTTAAAACGACACTCTTTATATGAAGAGAGCCAACATGAGCAAGCACTAACAAAACAAGCCTTCAGCAGAAACCTAACTCAGCCATTTTTTTTTTCTACACCGGATAGATCATCATGTAGAGAACCACGGGGTCTGTGGGTTCTCTCTGGCAAAACATCATCACTATCGTCCGCCCCACAGCAGTGTGTGTGGATATAAATACACAAAAGAGGACATTCACATGCACACACAGACGCCACATTGACCAGAAATCTCAAAAAAAAAAGTATTTCTCACTCTATAAACGCTCAGCTAGAATCCGTATAGAACTTGTCAATGTGGCGTCTCACAACACATAAAGACCACCAGCAGGCTGCCACCACTGCATGGAACACGCACAATTGCCAAAGAAAATAAATAATACGAATGATTTCAAACCTGGCAAAGGGTCAGTTTCCTACATAGATGGATGGAGTTTTAGACTTGATTTGCAAAAATTGGCCAGCTCGCTCTTTTCTTTCACAGCTGAGTGGGCCACTGGTCCAAAGTAACAGCATGATGAGAGTGAATCGCTAATACAGTCAATTCTGCCTGGCAACAAGCAAGCATTAAGTTGCACCAGGACAAATAATACATTATTTCTTAGGTTATGTATAGCAAGCTGAAATTTTGGTAACACTTTAATATGGGGAACACATATTCACCATCTCCTCTTTGAGCTGCCACCTTAACGTGGTAGAGGAGTTTGCGTGTCCCAATGATCCTAGGAGCTATGTTGTCCGGGGGCTTCTATGCCCCCTGGTAGGGTCTCCCAAGGCAAACTGGTCCTAGGTGAGGGATCAGACAAAGAGCAGCTCGTAGACCTCTATGAATAACACTGACAAGGAACCCAGATTTCCCTCGCCCGGACGCAGGTCACCGGGGCCCCCCTCTGGAGCCAGGCCCGGAGGTGGGGCACGATGGCGAGCGCCTGGTGGCCGGGCCTGTCCCCATGGGGCCCGGCCGGGCACAGCCCGAAGAGGCAACGTGGGTCCCCCCTCCAATGGGCTCACCACCCATAGCAGGGGTCATAGAGGTCGGGTGCGATGTGAGCTGGGCGGAGGCCGAAGGCAGGGCACTTGGCGGTCCGATCCTCGGCTACAGAAGCTAGCTCTTGGGACGTGGAACGTCACCTCGCTGGGGGGAAAGGAGCCTGAGCTAGTGCGCGAGGTGGAGAAGTTCCGGCTAGATATAGTCGGACTCACTTCGACGCACAGCAAGGGCTCTGGAACCAGTTCTCTCGAGAGGGGCTGGACTCTCTTCCACTCTGGCGTTGCCGGCAGTGAGAGGCGACGGGCTGGGGTGGCAATTCTTGTTTCCCCCCGGCTCAGAGCCTGTACGTTGGAGTTCAACCCGGTGGACGAGAGGGTAGCTTCCCTCCGCCTTCGGGTGGGGGAACGGGTCCTGACTGTGGTTTGCGCTTACGCGCCAAACCGCAGCTCAGAGTACCCACCCTTTTTGGATTCACTCGAGGGAGTACTTGAGAGTGCTCCCCCGGGTGATTCCCTCGTTCTACTGGGGGACTTCAATGCTCATGTTGGCAGCGACAGTGAAACCTGGAGAGGCGTGATTGGGAAGAATGGCTGCCCGGATCTGAACCCGAGCGGTGTTTTGTTATTGGACTTTTGTGCCCGTCACAGATTGTCCATAACGAACACCATGTTCAAACATAAGGGTGTCCATATGTGCACTTGGCACCAGGACACCCTAGGCCGCAGTTCCATGATCGACTTTGTAGTTGTGTCATCGGATTTGCGGCCTCATGTTTTGGACACTCGGGTGAAGAGAGGGGCGGAGCTTTCTACCGATCACCACCTGGTGGTGAGTTGGCTTCGATGGTGGGGGAGGATGCCGGACAGACCTGGCAGGCCCAAACGCATTGTGAGGGTTTGCTGGGAACGTCTAGCAGAGTCTCCTGTCAGAGAGAGTTTCAATTCCCACCTCTGGAAGAACTTTGAACATGTCACGAGGGAGGTGCTGGACATTGAGTCCGAATGGACCATGTTCCGCGCCTCTATTGTCGAGGCGGCTGATTGGAGCTGTGGCCGCAAGGTAGTTGGTGCTTGTCGTGGCGGTAATCCTAGAACCCGTTGGTGGACACCGGCGGTGAGGGATGCCGTCAAGCTGAAGAAGGAGTCCTATCAGGTTCTTTTGGCTCATAGGACTCCTGAAGCAGTGGACAAGTACCGACAGGCCAAGCGGTGTGCGGCTTCAGCGGTCGCAGAGGCAAAAACTCGGACATGGGAGGAGTTCGGTGAGGCCATGGAAAACGACTTCCGGACGGCTTCGAAGCAATTCTGGACCACCATCCGCCGCCTCAGGAAGGGGAAGCAGTGCACTATCAACACCGTGTATGGCGAGGATGGTGTTCTGCTGACCTCGACTGCGGATGTTGTGGATCGGTGGAGGGAATACTTCGAAGACCTCCTCAATCCCACCAACACGTCTTCCTATGAGAAAGCAGTGCCTGGGGAGTCTGTGGTGGGCTCTCTGGGGCTGAGGTTGCTGAGGTAGTTAAAAAGCTCCTCGGTGGCAAGGCCCCGGGGGTGGATGAGATCCGCCCGGAGTTCCTTAAGGCTCTGGATGTTGTGGGGCTGTCTTGGTTGACAAGACTCTGCAGCATCGCGTGGACATCGGGGGCGGTACCACTGGATTGGCAGACCGGGGTGGTGGTTCCTCTCTTTAAGAAGGGGAACCGGAGGGTGTGTTCTAACTATCGTGGGATCACACTCCTCAGCCTTCCCGGTAAGGTCTATTCAGGTGTACTGGAGAGGAGGCTACGCCGGATAGTCGAACCTCGGATTCAGGAGGAACAGTGTGGTTTTCGTCCTGGTCGTGGAACTGTGGACCAGCTCTATACTCTCGGCAGGGTCCTTGAGGGTGCATGGGAGTTTGCCCAACCAGTCTACATGTGTTTTGTAGACTTGGAGAAGGCATTCGACCGTGTCCCTCGGGAAGTCCTGTGGGGAGTGCTCAGGGAGTATGGGGTATCGGACTGTCTGATTGTGGCAGTTCGCTCCCTGTATGCTCAGTGCCAGAGCTTGGTCCGCATTGCCGGTAGTAAGTCGGACACGTTTCCAGTGAGGGTTGGACTCCGCCAAGGCTGCCCTTTGTCACCGATTCTGTTCATAACTTTTATGGACAGAATTTATAGGCGCAGTCAAGGCGTTGAGGGGATCTGGTTTGGTGGCTGCAGGATTAGGTCTCTGCTTTTTGCAGATGATGTGGTCCTGATGGCTTCATCTGGCCAGGATCTTCAGCTCTCGCTGGATCGGTTCGCAGCCGAGTGTGAAGCGACTGGGATGAGAATCAGCACCTCCAAGTCCGAGTCCATGGTTCTCGCCCGGAAAAGGGTGGAGTGCCATCTCCGGGTTGGGGAGGAGATCTTGCCCCAAGTGGAGGAGTTCAAGTACCTCGGAGTCTTGTTCACGAGTGAGGGAAGAGTGGATCGTGAGATCGACAGGCGGATCGGTGCGGCGTCTTCAGTAATGCGGACGCTGTATCGATCCGTTGTGGTGAAGAAGGAGCTGAGCTGGAAGGCAAAGCTCTCAATTTACCGGTCGATCTACGTTCCCATCCTCACCTATGGTCATGAGCTTTGGGTTATGACCGAAAGGACAAGATCACGGGTACAAGCGGCTGAAATGAGTTTCCTCCGCCGGGTGGCGGGGCTCTCCCTTAGAGATAGGGTGAGAAGCTCTGCCATCCGGGAGGAGCTCAAAGTAAAGCCGCTGCTCCTCCACATCGAGAGGAGCCAGATGAGGTGGTTCGGGCATCTGGTCAGGATGCCACCCGAACGCCTCCCTAGGGAGGTGTTTAGGGCACGTCCGACCGGTAGGAGGCCGCGGGGAAGACCCAGGACACGTTGGGAAGACTATGTCTCCCGGCTGGCCTGGGAACGCCTCGGGGTCCCACAGGAAGAGCTGGACGAAGTGGCTGGGGAGAGGGAAGTCTGGGCTTCTCTGCTTAGGCTGCTGCTCCCGCGACCCGACCTCGGATAAGCGGAAGAAGATGGATGGATGGATGGATATTCACCATTAATTAGTTGCTTATTAACATGTAAATTAGTAAAATATTGGCTGTTAATTGGTCATTATGAAGTACTTATTAATGCCTTATTCTGCATGGCCTCATTATACAACCAATAAGCCATTAACTAAAGTCTTCCCTCAATAACCTCATAATTATTGCTTATTAGTAACCCTAACCCTTATATGTTCCCCTAGTGTCCAAATATCTCTAAATTAAGTATGTTACTTTAATAAGCAACTAATTAATGGTGAATATGTTCCCCATACTAAAGTGTTACCGAAATGTTATCTAAATATTAAAATAAACACACCTTTTTAATGTGATTTAGAGCTTTGCCTTTTAAGAAGAATTTAGAGGTTCAAAAAGACCTCTTTCACACAAACATGCTGCAATATGATTCGCATTTGACACAGATCCAATCAAAGCAACTCAGAAATAAGAAATAATTAGACGTGAACAGACAAAATAAATACCTTTTTGATGTTTTAATCGTTTTATACCACACTAACCTAAAAGTAGATACCAGATGGGAATAAAAGCATATTTATTATGTTTTAATTGACGTTTTAATTATAGTAGTAATTAATTATAATTACAGAAGGAAACACCACCAAAGACTTCTGTATTGTCCGATGTCATCGACAAGTTGCAGAATTCTCTGTCTGTTTTTTACACTAGAAACGTGTTTTTCCATCCTAAACATTCATTTATGTTCTAACAAGGGCTGTCAAACAATTAAAATATTTAGTAGTGATTAATCACACTTTGTTCATAGTTAACTCATAATTGTGATTAATCGCAGATCAATATAATTATTCGTCATTAATAAGTGTACCCTCGACAGATAATTTTAAAATGTTTACTACCATTGACTGGACAATTAGTTTGATTCAATTAAATGTTGTTTTTTTTAAATATGCTTTTTCAAACAGCTCAACACAAAAAGAACATAAACACACTTTTAATAAAAAATAAAAAATAAAATACCTCCGGATTTTGTATTTTGTTAGAGTACAGAATTTGTATTCCTGCTGTAGGAGCACTTGCATTCAGCGGGGAGAGAAGCTACACTCACATATTTAGATATCAGTCTCACATTATTAACATAAAATGTGAATTGTTAACATCATGTTTTGATTGTCAAAGATGTTTGGTAGTGTAATCTGTGATATTTCTACCGGAATAAATGTGTCTGATATTCTGTACATTACACTTTGTACAAGTTAATGGTATTTATATCTTTGCATGACCTTCTCTATTTATTATTAAAATGTAATATTTAGTGTGCTAAATATTCTGTAATTGCAGACTATCAATCAGAACATGTTATATAAGAATGTACACTTTATTTCAATCTGCCACAAAATATTTATTTAGTTAGAAATATCAGATTGCATTACAAAAAACATCCTTGACAAAGTACGATCGTAATGGAAGATCATTTTTCATTTTGTTATGATAGTAAGACCGGATGCGACGCATTGCGCTATTATTGTGACGCCGGAAATATGTGATTGGTATAAGATAAGATGTCTTGACGAAAGTCTCCTATTAAAAAGTGACTCTTGACTTTATCGCTCCCGTGTTTTTTACCGATGAGCTTTTATTTCATCTTACTAAAGCAGTTAGTGCAAGAATCTACATTTTATGTTATCAATGCACTCAACTGTAATGTAAACACGGACGTGAAGCGCCTCCTCTCTACAAGATAAAATAGTCTTGTCTTGTCGGGAGAACGACTTGCCTTGGCTTTGGATGGGAGATTTTCATTATGGACCCTTTTCTTTTTGCACTTCTGCTAGCTATTTTTGAGCTTGTGCCTCAACAGAAGAATGACATTATGTTTGCCCATGCCTACGGAATGGACCGAGGGTCAAAAAGGAGTCAGGATGATCGTTAATCATGAGTTAAAAAAAATAGCGCCGTTAAGGGAACTTATAGTTAACGCGCTACTATCGCGTGAACTTTGTCAGCCATAATTCCAACACATTCACCCCCGCACTTTAAGAGCATTTGTGAACTGTTAAGAGCATTTACCAGCAATAATCTTGCAGGTAAATGCGAGACAATTAGAGATTACTGAAATTATAGATAATGAGACATAGGGTTGTACGGTATACTGGTATTAGTATAGTACCGCGATACTAATGAATCATATTCAGTACTATACAGCCTCTGAAAGATACCGGTCCCCCACCCCGCCCCCGCGCCCCTGTCGTCGTCACGTTGTGTCATTGCTGGTTTACGAGCAGAGGAGCATGTTCGGCAGCGCACAATCACGGAATACTTACAAGCAGACACTGTGTGTAGACAGAAAAGGGAGAACGGACACATTTTGGCTTAAAAACTAAAGATAAAGGTGAAGTTATAACACTGAAACGCCCTCAGGAAGAGGTGCTTTAAGACATGGTTAGCTAGCTAGCGGCTAAAGTCCAGCTGCAGTCGGTATTGTTTTAGCTACTTCGAAATCACTAATCCTCGTCTCCATGGCAACAAATAAAGTATGTTTCTTACAAGTATCATCCCTGCAGGACGAGGAATAGCTAAACATGCTTCACTACACACCGTAGCTCACCGGTGTCACAATGTAAACAAACGCCATTGGTGACATCCACTGTAATGATACCAAGTACAGGAGCGTATCTAGTCGATACTACTATGATTACGTCGATATTTTTTGGCGTCACAACATCTTCTTTTGTTTAAAAAAAAAGTATATTATTTGTTTATAAACTCAGGAAATATGTCCCTGGACGCATGAGGACTTTGAATACGACCAATCCTGTAACGACTTGGTATCGGATTGATACCCAAATTTGTGGTATCATCCAAACCTAATATAAAGTATCAAACAACAGAAAAATAAGTGATGATTACATTTTAACAGAAGTGTAGACAGAACATGTTAAAAGAGAAAGTAAGCAGATATTAACAGTAAATGAACAAGTAGATTAAAAATTAATTTTCTACCACTTGTCCTTAATAATTTTGACAAAATAATAGAATGATACACAATATGTTACTGCATACGTCAGCAGACTAAATAAGGAGTCTTTGTTTGCTTACTTACTACTAAAAGACAAGTTGTCTTGTATGTTCACTATTTTAATTTAAGGAAAAACTTGCAATAAGAAACATATTTTTATGTACGGTAAGATTTTTTGTTAAAATAAAGACAATAATGCAATTTTTTGTGGTATCCTTTATTTAGAAAAGTATCGAAAAGTACAGAGAAGTATAGAAATATAATTTTGGTACCGGTATCAAAATATTGGTATCGGGACAACACTAATGAGACATGTGATGAAGTCAGTGCCAATGTCTTGTGGCATAAAACAAATGTATCGACATAAATATATGATTTCCCAAGAAAAAAGTTGGCTTATATCCTAGAAATATTGTTAGAAATGTTTTTTGTTTGTCCGATTGTAGCTGAGATAGGCTCCAGCGCCCCCCGCGACCCCAAAGGGAATAAGCGGTAGAAAATGGAAGGATGGATGTTTTTTGTTTTATCTTGGAAATAATTTTTCCAGAAGCGTGTTTTTAAAAGGAGAGGTCGTCAATACAGTACCGTATTTTCCGCACTATAAGGCGCACCTAAAAACCTCAAATTTTCTCAAAAGCTGACAATGCGCCTTATAATCCGGTGCGCCTTATATATGGACCAATATTGAGCCACAACAGGTCTCGCAACTACGGGATACATAACGTAACCCCAGCCTCTACTGTAGCGTCTATTCTATGCGCCTTATAATGCGGTGCGCCTTATATATGAACAAAGTTTTAAAATAGGCCATTCATTGAAGGTGCGCCTTATAACCCGGGGCGCCTTATAGTGCGGAAAATACGGTAATAGTCAAATAGTCACAATTTGCGTTCAACACAACAGAGCGGTATTAGTAAGTGACCCTGTGGAACACCCTTACACACAGGTGGTCACGATTTCAAAGGCGGAAAATTACTTGTACAACTTCATCTCCTCCTTACTGCATTGGTGCTGATTAGACAAAACAGCGACACATAGGCCAGTGTTTTTCAACCTTTTCTGAGCCAAGGCACATTTTTTCATTGAAAAAATCCAGAGGCACACCATCAAGAGAAAACATTAAAAAATTCAACTCAGCAGCGGATATTGACAATAAAAAGTCGTAGTTGCCGCAATTGTTGGATAGGAATTTAAAGCATAACCAACCATGCATCACTATAACTCTTGTCTCAAAGTAGGTGTACTGTCACGACCTGTCACATCACGTCGTAACTTACTTGGAGTTTTTTGGTGTTTTCCTGTGTGTAGTGTTTTAGTTCTTGTCTTGCGCTCCTATTTTGGTGGCTTTCCCTGTTTTGTTGGTATTTTCCTGTAGCAGTTTCATGTCTTTCTTGAACGCTATTCCCCCGCATCTGCTTTGCAATCAAGACTATTTAAGTTCGGGGGATGCCATCCTTCTTTGCAGGGACATTGTTGATTGTCGTGGCATGTTCGGATGTACTTTGTGGACGCCGTCTGCTCCACACGCTGTAAGTCTTTGCTGTCGTTCAGCAATCTGTTTTTGTTTACTTTGCAGCCAGTTCAGTTTTAGTTTTGTTTTGCATAGCCATCCCTAAGCTTTAATGCTTAGCACTAGCCTTTTGTTTATTTTTGGTTTAAGCGTTAGATACCTTTTTACCTGCACGCTGCCTCCCGCTGTCGCCTGCATATTGTGATCATGACAAACCATGTTCCCGACATCTACAAAGCAATTACCGTATTTTTCGGAGTATAAGTCACACCGGAATATAAGTCGCACCGGCCGAAAATGCATAATAAAGAAGGAAAAAAACATATATAAGTCGCACTGGAGTATAAGTCGCATTTTTGGGGGAAATGTATTTGATAAAACCCAACACCAAGAATAGACATTTGAAAGGCAATTTAAAATAAATAAAGAATAGTGAACAACAGGCTGAATAAGTGTACGTTATATGACGCATAAATAACTAACTGAGAACGTGCCTGGTATGTTAACGTAACATATTATGGTAAGAGTCATTCAAATGACTAAAACATATAGAACATGCTATACGTTTACCAAACAATCTGTCACTCCTAATCGCTAAACCCCATGAAATCTTATACGTCTAGTCTCTTACGTGAATGAGCTAAATAATATTATTTTATATTTTACGGTAATGTGTTGATAATTTCACACATAAGTCGCTCCTGAGCAGTGTTGGGACTAACGCGTTACAAAGTAACGCGTTACTGTAACGCCGTTAGTTTCGGCGGTAACTAGTAATCTAACGCGTTATTTTTTTTTATTCAGTAATTTAGTTACCGTTACTACATGATGCGTTACTGCGTTATTTTACGTTACTTTTGATGTAGTATCGGCTAGAAACAGAAGCGCTGCGGTGTCGTTCTTCTGAATCTTCCTCTGTCACAAGCCGGAGAGAAGAAAAGAGGCGCGGTCTATGTGTGTGTGTGTGTGTGTGGGTGTGTGGAGGGGATGAGGCACACAATTGATCCGCGGTTTGATATATGAAACAAAAAAAAAAGTTGTTGGCACGTTCAGTCCACACACAGCGTGGTCATGGCGAGCGGAGTAACGGAGGAGCTTGAACGCCCCCGCCATTGAATCGGTGTGTTTATAAGTGCAGACTCGGTTGTGCAAAACGAGGGTTTTAAACACATGCTGAACGTGCTTGAACCACGTTACGACATCCCGTCAGCACCCACTTCAGCAATAAGATTGTGCCAGATCTTTATGAGCAGGAGAAGAAAAAAGTTGTGGATGAACTATCCCGAGCATCAGCTGTTGCGCTCATGACAGACGGGTGGGCGTCCAGCGGAACTATAAGCGCTCACTTCATCACAGCAGACTGGGAGATGAGAAGACACCCCCCCCCCTCTACGAGAGTCACCTTGCGCAGGTACTGACACAAGCAGTGGAGGACTGGAAGATAAAGATATCCCAGTCACACGTGATAATGCCAAAAATCAAATAATTACAGAGAATGAGGCAGGACTGGGACCACAGATAGGTGCTTTGCACATGTAGTGAATTTGGCATCACAGAAGGGAATCTCAGTCAATAGGATGGAGCGCCTCTTTGGGAGGATCAGGAAGGTTTCTTACTTCCACCCAAGCACAACAGCTGCTCATGTGCTTAAGACAAAGCAAGAAATGCTAAAGCTGCCTGCTCATACATGATGTCCCAACGAGGTGGAACTCCACTTATGATATGTTGGAGCAGCAGGAAGCTATATACTCTGCATTGACCCACAACACCCTGAAGACAAATGTCACCCTGTCTGATGATGATGTGAGAGTGGCAGGTGAGGTCCTCCAGGTGCTTAAACCCCTCAAAAGTGTTCCATCTCTACTGAGCACTGAAACTTCACCATCTGTGTCAATGATCCTGCCACTGAAAACAAGGATTCTACAATCCATGGCTCCAAGTGTGGAAGACAGCAGCATCACTCCAGATGTCAGGCTTTATGTTTCAAGGAAGATGATGTGCCTTCTTATGTTGCACTTTAACTTGTTTTTTATTCATGGTCATTGGTCCAAGTTTAAAGAAAGGAGGAATGCCTTTTTATGTTGCACTGTTTTTCATTAATTATGTTAAAAGGAAAATAAAAATGTATGTCAAGTTGATCAACAGATTGTATTATTCTCCAGTGCAATAACAGTACTGAAATGAAGGCAAAAAGGGCATTAATGGGAGCTTTAAAAAAAAAAGAAGAAAAAAAGAAGTAACTAAATAGTTACTTTTCACAGTAACGCATTACTTTTTGGTGTAAGTAACTGAGTTAGTAACTGAGTTACTTTTGAAATAAAGTAACTAGTAACTGTAACTAGTTACTGGTTTTCAGTAACTAACCCAACACTGCTCCTGAGTATAAGTCGCACCACCGGCCAAACTATGAAAAAAACTGCGACTTATAGTCCGAAAAATACGGTAGCTACCAGCTGCCACATACTGATATGGAAGAGTATTACACAGTTTTTCTGCCGAGCTCTAGACAGCACAGACACTCAACAACGGCACATTATTTGCGGACTATAATTACTGGTTGGCAAAAAAAATATTTTTAACCCAATTAGGTGAAATTACATAATCTCCCATGGCACACCAGACTGTATTTTACGGCACAGTGGTTGAAAAACACTGACATAAGCAACCTACTGTAAGTTTTCCATGATAATTTTTTTTTTTACCTTCTGTCTAGCCGTTCTCACTCGCGGGCACAGGAGACGTTCAACCAGTTTCTCCTGCAGCATGATGGCATCCATCCTAAAACTACACCAAAGCAGCAAGGCCAACGTGTCGACACCTCTCCCAAACTTCAATAATATTCCAGCGACAGGGCAAACACAACAACAAAAACAAAATATCCTCCTGTTTGAGTCCTTTTGCTGTGCCCTAAAGGGCTGCGTCTGTCCTTGTCAAGACAGGTACGCAGGAATCCACATGCGGGGAAAACAGAAAGCGAGACAAGCGTGGCCAGAGGTGCCAATTTGTGGGAGGAAACAGGGGAGGGATGAAGTGGGGAGAAAGGTCCTAAAAGAACTTCATTCATTTCACATCTGCCTTCCTGCCCCCACCCCGTGTCACCAGCAGCCAGCTGAGAAATCCAAACCTTCCCCAGGCTGAGCTGCTGTGCTGAAAAGTGAGAGAACCTGTCTGAGCAGAGAGAGAGAGAGAGAGAGGCCCTTTTGGACGACAACAAACACAAACATCTCCCCATGCAGCAAGTACGGACGTGCAGAAAGAACAACATCACAATCCACCACAAAGTCGTCTTAAATATAAGACAGCAACTGAACAGTAGGATTTCAGTTAAGATAAAAAATACCAACCCTATAAAAAAAAAGACCACAGTCACATTCCCTCCAGGAATTAGCAGGTTTTTTGTGTGATTGTTGCTGTGTAAAATGTCTAAATTAAAGGCTTATTTTCCTTCAATAACATTGAATCAAATTGTATCAATGTTTCTTAAATTTGGATTAAAAAAAAAAAAAAAAAACGGAAAAAAATACGTTATTGATGTTTTACACATTTTATACAGCAGACTTAAAAGTACACATAATTAGTGGAATATGGCCAATTTGTTTATAAAGTCTTTAGTTTGTTTACTGGGATGCGAGAGGTGTCACTCTTTATTTTTGTTGGCCAAACTGTTACACTGAACCACAAGGAGGCTTTGTTGGAGAACAAATATTATTTTTTATTAGACTTTATTTTCATTAGCCAAACTGCTTTGAGTTTTATATTGATATCAAAAAGTAAATTCCATGTTTTTTAACATTACTTGTTTTTTTCATGTCACAAATGTATTACCGTATTTTTCGGACTATAAGTCGCAGTTTTTTTCATAGTTTGGCCGGGGGTGCGACTTATACTCAGGAGCGACTTATGTGTGGAATTATTAACACATTAGCGTAAAATATCAAATAATATTATTTAGCTCATTCACGTAAGAGACTAGACGTATAAGATTTCATGGGATTTCGCGATTAGGAGTGACAGATTGTTTGGTAAACGTATAGCATGTTCTATATGTTATAGTTATTTGAATGACTCTTACCATAATATGTTACGTTAACATACCAGGCACGTTCTCAGTTGGTTATTTATGCCTCATATAACGTACACTTATTCAGCCTGTTGTTCACTATTCTTTATTTATTTTAAATTGCCTTTCAAATGTCTATTCTTGGTGTTGGCTTTTATCAAATAAATTTCACCAAAAAATGCGACTTATACTCCAGTGCGACTTATATATATTTTTTTCCTTCTTTATTATGCATTTTCGGCATGTGCGACTTATACTCTGGTGCGATTTATACTCCGAAAAATACGGTACTTCAAAAAACATTCATGTGACACAGCATTTTGTTAATGTGTTAGTGTATAGTTAATTCCTACATGACATATTTCTGCTCAAACTCTTAATAGATCTGTCCTGATACAGCATCTACATGTACATAACTTTTTTTTTTTTTTTTTTAAATGCCTCCCTCTATCAAAATGTAAAAATAGAGATGAAGGCATCATGTAATGTCAAAAAGCTGTTGAAGTTGATATTATTAATGAATTAAAAAAAAACAGTTTTTATAAATATATTATGTTTATATGCAGCCCCTGTCTCAAAATAATGTTTGCCTTGGTGCCCTTCCATCTTGCCTTGGTGTCCTAAAATATGAGCCCTACTTTAAGGCAATACTTGCCTTGACCTTAAAATGTTAAAATTGGAGGCCTGCAATACCAATATCAATATTCCTTATCGGTGCCGGTATTCATCGTGACTCTTATTGGCACAATGTGAGCGCTTTGAGTCACTAGAGAAAAGCGCTATATAAATATAATTCACTTAATAATTCACTAAACAACAGAAGCCAATGTTTTCTACTAACGACGTGTGCGACTGTGCCTGGAAGCATGCGTCACGGTCGTTCTGACGTTAGTTTTCCTGATAGAATAATAAGTCTAAATATAGTTTTAAACATACTCCAGCTCATAAATGTACAATAAAACATGCTTTTATTTTGTTGTGGCCGTATTTGATGCACTCCGCTGTGTATATGCATACAGTGTTTAGTGACCAGCAGGCTGTTTAACACATTGCCGACAGGTCGTTCTGTGTAGAAAAACCCCGCAGAAAGACTATATACAGTCGTGGTCAAAAGTTTACATACACTTGTAAAGAACATAATGTCATAGCTGTCTTGAGTTTCCAATAATTTCTTCAACTCTTATTTTTTTATATTCATACCAGTGCCTCCATGGAAATGCCCCCCTCTACCTCAAAGAACTACTCACCCCCAAATCCTACACCCGAAACACTTCCGCTCCGGACAGCCTAACCTCCTCCAACCTCCGAGGACAAAGCTACGAACAATGGGAGACCGGGCTTTCTGCTCTGCCGCTCCCAGTCTGTGGAACACTCTCCTTGACCACCTGAGGGCACCACAGACTGTGGATGCTTTTAAAAAAGGCTTAAAAACCCTTCTTTTTAAAAAGCCTTTTTTAGATATATGCATACTAGTTTTAGCTATTTGGCTGTTCTAGTTTTTATTTGTATTTATTTTTTCTTATCTTTTTATTTAAAAAAAAATACACTGTAGCACTTTGAGGTTGTTTACTCAATGTAAAGTGCTTTTTACAAATAAAATCTATTATTATTATTATTATTATTATTATTGTTGTTATTATACTTGTTGGTCACAAAAAACATTCATGAAGTTTGGTTCTTTTATGAATTTATTATGGGTCTACTGAAAATGTCACCAAATATGCTGGGTCAAAAGTGTACATACAGCAATGTTAATATTTGGTTACATGTCCCTTGGCAAGTTTCACTGCAATAAGGCGCTTTTGGTAGCCATCCACAAGCTTCTGGTTGAATTTTTGACCACTCCTCTTGACAAAATTGGTGCAGTTCAGCTAAATTTGTTGGTTTTCTGACATGGACTTGTTTCTTCAGCATTGTCCACACATTTAAGTCAGGACTTTGGGAAGGCCATTCTAAAACCTTAATTCTAGCCTGATTTAGCCATTCCTTTACCACTTTTGACGTGTGTTTGGTGTCATTGTCCTGTTGGAACACCCAACTGCACCCAAGACCCAACCTCCGGGCTGATGATTTTAGATTGTCCTGAAGAATTTGGAGGTAATCCTCCTTTTTCATTGTCCCATTATGCTCTGGGCCTGTTTTGCTGCTAATGGAACTTGTGCTTAAAATGGGAAAATGAAAAAGGAGGATTATCTACAAATTCTTCAGGACAACCTAAAATCATCAGCCCGGAGGTTCGGTCTTGGGCACAGTTGGGTGTTCCAACAGGACAATGACCCCAAACACACGTCAAAAGTGGCAAAGGAACGGCTAAATCAGGCTAGAATTTAGGTTTTAGAATGGCCTACCCAAAGTCCTGACTTAAACATGTGGACAATGCTGAAGAAACAAGTCAAGACAACATGTCAGAAAACCAACAATTTTAGCTGAACTGCACCAACTTTGTCAAGAGGAGTTGTCAAAAATTCAACCAGAAGCTTGTGGATGGCTACCAAAAGCGCCTTATTGCAGTGAAACTTGCCAAGGGACATGTAACCAAATATTAACATTGCTGTATGTATACTTTTGACCCAGTAGATTTGGTCACATTTTCAGTAGACCCATAATAAATTCAAAAAAGAACCAAACTTCATGAATGTTTTTCGTGACCAACAAGTATGTGCTCCAATCACTCTATCACAAAAAAATAAGAGTTGTAGAAATTATTGGAAACTCAAGACAGCCATGACATTATGTTCTTTACAAGTGTATGTAAACTTTTGATTGCGACTGTAAATATATATATATATATATATATATATATATATATATATATATATACAGTACAGGCCAAAAGTTTGGACACACCTTGTAATTCAATGTGTTTTCTTTATTTTCATGACTATTTACATTGTAGATTGTCACTGAAGGCATCAAAACTATGAATAAACACATGTGGAGTTATGTACTTAACAAAAAAAAGGTGAAATAACTGAAAACATGTTTTATATTCTAGTTCCTTCAAAATAGCCACCCTTTGCTCTGATTACTGCTTTGCACACTCTTGGCATTCTCTCGATGAGCTTCAAGAGGTAGTCACCTGAAATGGTTTTCACTTCACAGGTGTCATAGTTTTGATGCCTTCAGTGACAATCTACTATGTAAACAGTCATGAAAAGAAAAAAACGCATTGAATGAGAAGGTGTGTCCAAACTTCTGGCCTGTACTATATATATATATATATTCATTTTTTTAATATATTTTTGTACTTGATTTTTGCCATGTACACTGTCGATTTGCTTGTATGTTTGTAGTCATGAATATCAATAAAACATCAACAACAACAACAACAACAACAACAAAAAACATTATGTCAACTGTGTGTGGATATGCATGTTTACAGGGCAGACAACTCTTCAACTAAAAGAGATGTCGAATGAGGACGTGCAGTGTACGCATAGTTCCAACTGTGGCCACCTCAAAGTTGGAAGAGAACATGGCGCCTTTTTGACTAAGAGATAGTCTGAAACCGAGTTGGCCACGCTCTTTTTATAAACAACTCCGATACTTAGAGTTTATTGTCAAATTAATGTACTTTTTTAATAATTGTAACTAATTACAGTAATAATTAATTATAATTTATGTTTCATGTTGCACGATTGCACCAAGAAAAATTCCTAGTTTGTGAACCCGTTCTCAAACAATGGCAATAAAACTATTCTGATTCTGATTCTGATTCTAAATACAGAAAGAAACACCACTAAAGGCTTCTTTATTGTCCGCTGTCTGCTCTGTCGTCCACAAGTTGCAGACATTCTTCGTGTATGTTTTACACTTGTAAAGTGTTTGTCTATCTGAAGCATTCATTAATGCTCCAAAAAGTTTACCACCGCACTTTAAGAGCATTTGTGAACTGTTGGGAGCAATCTATAACAATATTTTTGGCTTGTAAATGAGAGACGATGAGAGATTATCATCACACTTCAACATCTCGGTCATGTAATTTCTGCCTCTTTCAGCGTTGCAAATGGGAATATGTTCTTAACTGCCTCACCCTGGATAAATAAAGCTAAAATAAATGTATAAAAACATGTAACCTAGAAATTAAATGTTAAAGTACTGCATTACCAAGAAGGCTTAGCGCTGTAGACAGGAACCAGAAATAGGTCTGAGCTATGCGGAAGGATGTGCCGTTTGAGCAATAGTTGATATATTGTTACACGTTGCTGTTGCTGCTACTTGTACACAAGAAACAAACATAAGTTTTAATTAAACAGCTGACGTGCGCGTTTGAGCGCTGCTCAGAGACAAATTCCATAGGCGAATATGACGCTAATTGGTGAAAAGTTACGGGCTTTGGTAAAAGTTGCAAAGCCGTACATAATTTGTGGGAATTTGTTGACTTGGCGCGATCGCGAGGGACTACACAGTGCATTCTCCAGCTATTCTTAATATACAACTGCAATATCGACCCAAATTTAAGAGTTTTCCTGAGCCAACAGATGTAAAAACAAAAGGGGATTTACCCAGTCAGAGCTTGTCTTCCTGTCACTCACATGCCATGGTTACTTGTACAAATGCATAGAGACCTGCTAGAAGGTTGTTTGCAAGTTATCAAATAAAAAAAAAAGAGCTCTGATGCTAATTTTGAGATAATGCTGATCAGCAGCCATTGAACAAGTGTACAGCGGCAAATAAATATGACTTGCTTTTTTAAACTTTGTGGTCATATGCTATAGAATACTGCTACTTCAGTTTAGCCAGTAATTAAAACCATGTGAAGGAAGCCATGTTGACTCTGCCCTTTTCTTTAGGAGCGTAAAGGGAGGCGATTGGCGATTGAGCTTGCAGGCAATTGCTTCCAGATGTGTGTGTGTGTGTGTGTGTGTGTGTGTGTGTGTGTGTGTGTGTGTGTGTGTGTATGTCTGTGTGTGTGTGCATAAGATGTGGGCAGTGTAGCTCTTTTAAGAAAAAAAGCAAGCTCTAGCAGCAGGCACACCCTATTAGGATGCCACGTTCCAGCATGGAGCATGTAGTACCACTCCACACCACAGGAGGAAGTCCCACTCACAACTTGATTGTTGATTTTTTCCTGCAGATACTGTGATCATTCAACGTCGTGTGTTTCGGTTTAATCCGGGGGTGTCCAAACGTTTCCGGCTGAGGGCCTAGTACTGATAAACATACTTGCCAACCTTGAGACCTCCGATTTCGGGAGGTGGGGGGGTGTGGTCGGGGGTGGGACGGGGGCGTGGTTGAGGGCGGGGGCGTGGTTAAGAGGGGAGGAGTATATTGACAGCTAGAATTCACCAAGTCAAGTATTTCATACATATATATATACATACATATACATATACATATATATATATACATATATATATATATATATATATATATATATATATATATATATATCTACATCCTGAAAATATGCAAACAAAACTGTGTTTAGATACTTGATACTTCAAACTTGCATAAATAAATCTTAAGGAATATAACATAACTTGGCTTCTGAGAGCTTCAAAATGTAATGAATAAAATGCTAAAGTTGTTGATAAACAAGCAATTATTTTAATAATTAAATATGGTCATTTTAAATGAATTATTATGATCATTTAAAATTAATTATTTCCAATATGTTTATTTTAATGTATAATTCTATGGCTGGATGTAATAAGGAGTCAGAAAAAATACAAATAAAAATACAATTAATTTTGATGTTTTTAGCAAAATATAATAAAAATGTATTTAGTTGTTTTTTTTAAATTAATAAATATATTTATTTTTAGGTAAGATAAACATAATAATACAATTTATCTCTAGTCTGGATGATTTAGTTCTTGTCACCCTGTTGTCCTCCCGTCATAAAAAAAGGCTGTCCTCACTCAGGTCCGCATGGAGCTGGAGGGGGCGTGGCCTCCAGCTCTGGCTGAAAATCGGGAGATTTTCGGGAGAATATTTGTCCCGGGAGGTTTTCGGGAGAGGCGCTGAATTTCGGGAGTCTCCCGGAAAATTTGGGAGAGTTGGCAAGTATGCTGATAAATGATCATTATAGGCCGGCTGCTATGCAAGCACTCATTCATTTTTATTTACTGTACAGTATATAGACGTCTTCTCTTTACAGTGTGCCTTACTTTTTGTTTGTTTTGGTTTAATTTAATTTTTCTGCAATGTGCTGTGGGCCAATAAAAAAAAAGGGAACCGCGAGCCACAAATAGTCCATGTGGGCCGCACTTTGGACACCCCTGGTTTGAGGGATTGTGGAGAGAGTGCAACATGTGTATGAATAAGCAAGTGTGTGTACTGTATGTGTGGGTGTTTGTCTTTAGGATTGAAAGGAGCTTATATATGCACCACAACAGCGCTGTAGACTAAACCCCACTTCCATTTTATCTTTACACACACACACACACGCACACACACACACACACACACACACACACACGCACACGCGCACACACACACACACACACACACACACACACACACACACACACACACACACACACTTTTGTATTTGTTACCTTCTTGACTCCTCCTCTTTAGGACCACCCTTTCTAGATATATAAAGATTTGTATTTACAACATTAATAATATATACATACTTAGAGATGTCCGATAATATGCGTTAAAATGTAATATCGGAAATTATCGGTATGGTTTTTTTTTTTTATCGGTATCGTTTATTTATTTTTATTTTTTTATTTTTTTATTAAATCAACATAAAAAACACAAGATACACTTACAATTAGTGCACCAACCCAAAAAACCTTCCTCCCCCATTTACACTCATTCACACTCTTTCACACAAAAGGGTTGTTTCTTTCTGTTATTAATATTCTGGTTCCTACATTATATATCAATATATATCAATACAGTCTGCAAGGGATACAGTCCGTAAGCACACATGATTGTGCGTGCTGCTGGTCCACTAATAGGACTAACCTTTAACAGTTAATTTTACTCATTTTCATTAATTACTAGTTTCAATGTAACCGTTTTTATATTGTTTTACTTTCTTTTTTATTCAAGAAAATGTTTTTAATTTATTTATCTTATTTATTTTTATTTTTATTTTTTTTAAAGTACCTTATCTTCACCATGCCTGGTTGTCCAAATTAGGCATAATAATGTGTTAATTCCACGACTGTATATATTGGTTGATATCGGTATCAGTAATTAAAGAGTTGGACAATATCGGAATATTGGATATCGGCAAAAAGCCAATATCGGACATCCCTAATACATACTATGCAAATATAAAAAAGCTTGTTGTGAAAAATTTGTTGGAATTTCACAAGAAAAAGGTCACAATTTCACAAGAAAAACGTAGAATTTTGGCAGTATTATAACAAAAGTTGTCATTTTACTCAACGCATGTCAAAATTTGACAAGAAAAACTGAACATTTGTGCGATATTATGATAAAAGTTTTACAAGAAAAGCTTAACATTTTCACAATTTTAGGAAAAGAGTCGTGATTTTACTCGACAAAGTCACAATTTTAGAAGAAAACTTAAAAATGTTGGCAAATGTTATTACAATAATCGGAATCTTACTTGGCAAAATTATGACAAAAGTCATAATTTTACTCCGAAAATGTCACTATTTTACAAGAACAACAAAAAAATTGGCAATATTGTAATAAACGTCAGAATTTTATATGACAAAGGACATGTACCTGGGGATAGGTTGATTGGCGACACTAAAATTGGCCCTAGTGTGTGAATGTTGTCTGTCTATCTGTGTTGGCCCTGCGATGAGGTGGCGACTTGTCCAGATTGTACACCGCCTTCTGCCCGAATGCAGCTGAGATAGGCTCCAGCACCCCCCCCGACCCCAAAAGGGACAAGTGGTAGAAAATGGATAGATGGATGGATGGAATGTCACCATTTTGCATTAAAAAGTAACAATTTGACATAAAAAAGTAATAATTTTACAAGAAAATATTGCAATATAACAGAAATAGAAAGAATATGAGAAATTGTTCCCAGTTTTATAAGAAAAAAAGTCAACACATTGTGAGAAAAAGACTGCTTTTAGTTTTTGGTTTTTTTTGTAATTGGTTTTTAATCTTCATTATTTACTTCAAGTTATTACAGTATGTCTCTATATACATACATATATACACATATATATATATATATATATATATATATATATATATATATATATATATATATATATATATATATATATATATATATATATTTTTTTTTTTTTTTTTTTTTTTTTTTTTTTAATTTTTTTTTTAATTAATTTTGGCCAAAGGGGGCGCATTTCAATTTCTTACACACATATGTTGGCCAGAGAGGGTGCACTTCAAATTTTTACACACACTTGTTATTTCATATGTTGACCAGAGGGGGAGCACTTTTAAAACCGACACACAGTCAATTTGAAAAATCCCTCCTTTTTGGGACCACCCTAATTTTGATAGATTTCACCAGAGGGGGGAAATTCTCTATTAGATGCAATGGTTTTCTGTATTGGGACCATGATTTTGGTCCTAACTAGTTCACCGGTCCTCATATGGAAGGTATTTTTCCTTGTCGATGTCTCCAGAAGAGTTGGAATACAAGAACACACACACACACACACACACACACACACACACACACACACACACACACACACACACACACACACACACACACACAGTTGACATTTCAGAGGCACACACAAGCCAATATTTGCTTTATTGGTCTTAAATGATTAGGGGATTTCAAATTATTTAACTAGTCTCTTCAGTCTGCAGCTTACTTCCACTCAGTTGTTCTTGTTTCAGCACAATTAAATGCAGAGCAAAGATGCATTTTATCCAAATTAAACAATGTGACGTTATAATGTGCCAAAATTGAAGAGCGAGACACGGGCGCAGACCCAGAGCTCAACAGGCAGCCATCAACTTGTTTGTCAACATTCATTTACTCAGCATGACTTTGGAGGAAATAAGGCTCAAAAAGGCACAGCAGTCAATATTGACTCTAATTCCAAATGGGATCAATCTCATGAAGATGCTGAGTTGTGTCAGTTCTTACAACGAAAATCTCGAGTTAACTTTTGTCAGAATGACTTTTTGATGGACTTCATCCTCAACTCCTGCCTCATCAATAACACATCTCCACATTGGTGAGACTTTAACGTGAGCGATAACAAACAAACAAACATCAATAAGACAGCTTCGAAAACATAGGTGAAGTAAAACAACAATCCAATTAAAACAACAGGGGCATCATCATAAAAATGATACAAAGTGGTGGAATGCCAGGTCTCCACGAGTTTTAAAACAAGTTTTTGGGATCTTTAGAAGATCCTGGCCTGAAGACCGGAGGCTGCTAACACAGAATGCTGACGGTGTAGCTACAACTGTCAAGTTTTTGCAGAACAACACACGTCTGTGGTTTCAGCACTAAAACCCCAGCTCTAGCTTAGAGGAATTACCCGGGATGTGATAAAGTACTTCCACATTTTGGCCATCATGTAGTGGCAATAACGCTTGGATTATCCTCCGGGCTACTGGTGAGTACTTCAGTCTAAAACTTTGCATGCAGTTGCAATTCCAATAATTTAGATGGCAGTAGTGTATAGGCTATGTTGAATATTTGAATGAATTATGTCCTTCTCCCTGGTGTCATGGTCTGGTAGTCTGTCCTTGAGAAACAAGTCTGCACTAAATCAAATTGTAAAGTGGGCTAGTAAGCTTATAGGTGAGTCGCAACTCAACCTACCTGACATCTATGGCACACAGCTGCAGAGCAAGGCGAGCTCTAATATTCACAGTCACAATTACGCAGTGACTTCCAGCTCCTTCCCTCTGGTCGGCAGTTCATTGTTCTTCTTTGTAGGACGAAACGATATAAGAATACTTTTGTGCCTGCTGCCATCACACGCTTAAATAAGGCTATCACATGGTGATTGTATTTATTAATTATGCCATAGCACTTTAATCACAAATATTTGATTTGTTTATTACCGGTAGGTATTATATTTTATTGTTCTACAGTGTGCCTGTAAACTGGTGATCGTTTGTGGATTTTTAAAATGTTTTTATGTTTTATATGATTTGTGTTTGCTTGCTTCATTCTGTCTTGACGCTGAATTACAAATGTCTGCACAACTACAGTCGTGGTCAAAAGTTTACATACACTTGTAAAGAACATAATGTCATGGCTGTCTTGAGTTTCCAATAATTTCTACAACTCTTATTTTTTTGTGATAGAGTGATTGGAGCACATACCGTATTTTCCGCACTATAAGGCGCACCTAAAAACCACAAATTTTCTCAAAAGCTAACAGTGCGCCTTATAACCCGGTGCGCTTTATTACGATTCATTTTCATAAAGTTTCGATCTCGCAACTTCGGTAAACAGCCGCCATCTTTTTTCCCGGTAGAACAGGAAGCGCTTCTTCTTCTACGCAAGCAACCGCCAAGGAAAGCACCCGCCCCCATAGAACAGGAAGCGCTTCTTCTTCTACCCGCCCCCGGAAGAAGAAGAAAAAACGCGCGAATATCACCGTACGTTTCATTTCCTGTTTACATCTGTAAAGACCACAAAATGGCTCCTACAAAGCGACAAGGATCCGGTTCATAAAAAGACGCAATCTCTCCATCCGCACACGGATTACTACCGTATTTCACAGCAACTGATATTCCTGTGAACCGCACTGTGGAACGGGAGCACGTACGGTGAATATTCGCACCACAGGGAATGAGAAGTCATCCTTCACTGTGGTTCTAGCTTGCCATGCTAACTTCCACCCATGGTGATATTCAAAAGGAAGACCTTGCCAAAAGAGACCTTTCCAGCCGGCGTCATCATAAAAGCTAACTCGAAGGGATGGATGGATGAAGAAAAGATGAGCGAGTGGTTAAGGGAAGTTTACGCGAAGAGGCCGGGTGGCTTTTTTCACACAGCTCCGAAGGCGAACACACCTTCACTAAGACGGGCAGATAGCGCCGGACGACATACGCCAACATTTGCCAGTGGATCGTAAATGCCTGGGCAGATATTTCGGTCACAACTGTGGTCCGAGCTTTCCGGAAGGCAGGATTCACAGAACAACAGCGACACTGACTCCCGATGACTTCGACGAGACGGAACCGGCCATTTTGGATACCACGCTTGCGCAACTTTTCAATTCGGACACCGAAGACGAAGAATTCGAAGGATTTACGAATGAAGAATAACTTCAGAAGGTGAGCGCTATGTTTATTTTGTGTGTTGTGACATTAACGTTCGAGCAACATTATGTTACTATTGCTCTACACCATTTTGAATTTTACTATGTTTGTGATTGCACATTTGCGTACATTTTGGGACAGAGTTGTTAGAACGCTGGTTTTCAATATATTATTAAAGTTTGACTGAACTATCTGACTGTTTTTTTGACATTCACTTTAGCGCAGCGTTTTTTTGACATTCACTTTAGCGCAGCGTAGGCGCGGCTTATAGTCCGGGGCGGCTTATTGGTGGACAAAATTATGAAATATGTAATTCATAGAAGGTGCGGCTAATAATCCGGTGCGCCTTATAGTGCGGAAAATACGGTACTTGTTGGTCACAAAAAACATTCATGAAGTTTGGTTCTTTTATGAATTTATTATGGGTGTACTGAAAATGTGAGCAAATCTGCTGGGTCAAAAGTATACATACAGCAATGTTAATATTTGGTTACATGTCCCTTGGCAAGTTTCACTGCAATAAGGCGCTTTTGGTAGCCATCCACAAGCTTCTGGTTGAATTTTTGACCACTCCTCTTGACAAAATTGGTGCAATTCAGCTAAATTTGTTGGTTTTCTAACATGGACTTGTTTCTTCAGCATTGTCCACACGTTTAAGTCAGGACTTTGGGAAGGCCATTCTAAAACCTTAATTCTAGCCTTAATGTGTGTGTGGCTGAGCCTGACTTGGACATTATCTGGACTGGACCTGGTTTTTAAAAAACGTTTAAACAAATCTAATTTCATTGACAACCTGGTCTGGTGAAGATAAGGTCCTTTAAAAAATAAATAAATAAGATAAATAGATAAAAATGTTCTTGGATAAAAAAGAAAGTAAAACAATATAAAAATAATTACATAAAAAATAGTAATTAATGAAAATGTTAGTGGACCAGCAGCACATACAATCATGTGTGCTTCAGGGACTGTGTCCCTTGCAGACGTGTTGTCCATGTTGTGGGAACCAGAATATTGGTAGCAGAAAGAAACAACCCCTTTTTGTGTGAGTGGGTGTGGATGAGTGTGAATGGGGGAGGGAGGTTTTTTGGGTTGATGCACTAGTTGAAAGTGTATCTTGTGGTTTTTTTTACAGTATGTTGATTTAATTTAAAAAAAATAAAATAAAATTGTAGCCTGATTTAGCCATTCCTTTACCACTTTTGACGTGTTTTTTACCTCCGGATACCATTGAAGAAAGCTTGACCTTGACGTTGTGTTGCCTAGCTAGGAAGTAGTCTTTGCCATGAATCTGACCATAGTCTTTTGTTAAGCCCTACAAAGTGTTTATACTGTAATTATTGCAATTATTATACACATGCTGTTTGATTGTAACATGCATCCTACTTCTTGTTTTTATTACCAATTTTGACAGTGTTGAAATCGCCGTATAAAATCGCTAATGCTAACCAGTAGCATGTTTATGGCAAATCCAATCAAGCATCAAGCTTGCGCATTCTGGAAAAGTAAAGCCTTACTTTATGTTTCAGCATCTCCTATCAGTATACTTGCTTTGTTGGCCTGGAAAATTGAAACATTAGCTAGATCAGGGGTCGGCAACCCAAAATGTTGAAAGAGCCATAATGGACCAAAAATACAAAAACAAATCTGTCTGGAGCCGCAAAAAATTAAAAGCCATATTACATACAGATAGTGTGTCATGAGATATAAATTGAATTAAGAGGACTTAAAGGAAACTAAATGAGCTCAAATATACCTACAAATGAGGCATAATGACGCAATATGTACATATAGCTAGCCTAAATAGCATGTTAGCATCGATTAGCTTGCAGTCATGCAGTGACCAAATATGTCTGATTAGCACGCCACACAAGTCAATAACATCAACAAAACTCACCTTTGTGCATTCATGCACAACCTTAAAAGTTTGGTGGACAAAATGAGACAGAAAAGGAAGTGGCGTAAAACACGTCCTAGAAAGTCGGAAAAAGTTATACATGTAAACAAACTACGGTGAGTTCAAGGACCGCCACAATTAGTAGGACAAAACGGCGCTCGCCAAATACTCGAATCAGTGAAGCTGACAGTGTGCTTTGTAACAATTAGGGAGGTTTGTGTCATGTTTGTCCTCCTACAGAAACCATATTAAAACAAAAAATATATTTTTTTCCCCTCATCTTTTTCCATTTTTCATACATTTTTTAAAAAGCTCCAGAGACCCACTAGGGCGGTGCTAAAGAGCCGCATGCGGCTCTAGAGCCACGGGTTGCCAACCCCTGACCTACAGGCAGTTTGGATGAGTCCGCTCTGACGTGAAGTGAGGTGACGTCACGTCACGGGCAACAAAGGTATCACAATATAGCACCGTTTCATTATACGTGAATTGACACCTGGTATTACTGACGGAATTCGGTCGGAGCCTAAAAATACTGAATCCATCCCTAGTTGCAAGGCATATAAAATATGGAAGACTGCTGTTACAGATACCAATGACAGAGTAGTAGAAGTCACTGTAATATGCATGCCAGGCCAATAGTTGGTTGGTAGAGTGGCCGTGCCGGCAACTACAGGGTTCCAGGTTCAATCTCCGATTCCGCCATCCTAGTCACTGCCGTTGTGTCCTTGGGCAAGACACTTTACCCACCTGCTCTCAGTGCCACCCACACTGGTTTAAATGGAACTTAGATATTGGGTTTCACTATGTAAAGCGCTTTGAGTCACTAGAGAAAAGCGCTATATAAATATAATTTACTTTACTTCACTTCACTATACAACGTAAGTCATGTATTTCCACTTGACACAGGCCCAATGTACACTTTGCTGTGGTCCTCCATTGACGGCCTGTTTCAAAACATTTCTGTCTCCCAAACATTCTCGTGGTTTGTTCATCACTCTGACTAGTTCCTCACAGATGGTGGGCCCATAAAGAGTGGCGATGGAGATAAATAGAGGGGGAGGATGCGCCATATCCGTGTATGCTGAGCAACGTGAGCAGCCACCTCCCCCTTGGCCTCTTTTTCACGTCTTCCCTTGGCCATGAACAGGCCGTCTGCATGTGCTGGCCTCTTTGATAATGCTATTCTGACAGCATGTAATTAGAGGACCACTTCTAGCCCCGAATCCTCGGGCACAATGGACTCTCGTTGGCTATAGAATCACACTTTGATGAACAAAACACCTTGAATGACAACAACTATTTCCAAAATAACACTTGACTGGTTTTGTGTGGCACTGACCGAGATTGTTACGCTTAAATGTTCTCTCGTTTTTGTTTTTTTGTGGTTGAAAAGAGAATGTTAAGCTCTTAAAACAATGCAGCTCAGGTGGACACAGTGCAGCCAGGGTTTTTTTTTATAGGCCCTCGGCATATTGGAAAACTAAAACTACTACATTATTAGTAAGATATATTATGATATATTACACCAAGGTGCTTTGTCACTTATAACAAAAACCTAAGATGTGGATGTTGGACCTATGTTGGATAGTGTTTAACATCTTTAATATACAAAACCCAAAACCAGTGAAGTTGACACAGAATACAATGATTTGCAAATCCTTTTTAATCTATATTGAATTGAATAGACTGCAAAGACAAGATGTTTAACGTTCGAACTGGTAAACTTTGTTATTTTTTGCAAATATTATCTCATTTGGAATTTGATGTCTGCAAGATGTTTCAAAAAAGCTGGCACAAGTGGCAAAACAGACTGAGAAAGTGGAGGAATGCTCATCAAACACTTATTTGGAACATCCCACAAGTGAACAGGCTAATTTGGAACAGGTGGGTGCCATGATTGGGTGTAAAAGCAGCTTCCATGAAATGCTCAGTCATTCACAAACAAGAATGGGGCGAGGGTCACCACTTTGTGAACAAATGCGTGAGCAAATGGTCGAACAGTTTAAGAACAACATTTATAAACCAGCTATTGCAAGGAATTTAGGGATTTCACCATCTACGGTCCGTAATATCATCAGAAGGTTCAGAGACTCTGGAGAAATCACTGCACGTAAGCGGCAAGGTCCAAAACCAACATTGAATGCCCGTGACCTTCGATCCCTCAGGCGGTACTGCATCAAAAAAACGACATCAATGTGTAAAGGATATCACCACATGGGCTCAGGAACACTGCAGAAAAGCACTGTCAGTAACTACAGTTGATCGCTACATCTGTTAGTGCAAGTTAAAGCTCTACTGTGCAAAGCCAAAGCCATTTATCAACAACACCCAGAAACGCCACCAGCTTCGCTGGGCCTGAGCTCATCTAAGATGGACTGATGCAAAGTGGAAAAGTGTTCTGTGATCTGACGAGTCCACATTTCAAACTGTTTTTGGAAACTGTTGACGTCGTGTCCTCCGGACCAAAAAGGAAAAGAACAATCCGGATTGTTATAGGCGTAAAGGTGAAAAGCCAGCATCTGTAATGGTATGGGGGTGTATTAGTGCCGAAGGCATGGGTAACTTACACATCTGTGAAGGCACCATTAATGCTGAAAGGTACATACAGGTTTTGGAGCAACATATGTTGCCATCCAAGCAACATCTTTTTCATGGACGCCCCTGCTTATTTCAGCCAAGCCACATTCTGCACGTGTTACAACAACGTGGCTTCGTAGTAAAACAGTGCGGGTACTAGACTGGCCTGCCTGTAGTCCAGACCTGTCTCCCATTGAAAATGTGTAGCACAATATGAAGCCTAAAAAAGGACAACGGAGACCCCGGACTGTTGAAAAACTTAAGCTGTACATCAAGCAAAAATGGGAAAGAATTCCACCTGAAAATCTTCAAAAACTGGTCTCCTCAGTTCCCAAACGTTTACTGAGTGTTGTTAAAAGGAAAGGCCATGTAACACAGTGGTAAAAAAAAAAAGCCCCTGTGCCATCTTTTTTGCATTGTGCTGCCAATTCTAAGGTAATGATTATTTGCAAAAAAAAATTACAGTTCGAACATTAAATATCTTGTCTTTGCAGTCTGTTCAATTGAATATAGGTTGAAAAGGATTTGCAAATCATTGTATTATGTTTTTATTTACGATTCAAACAAAGTGCCAACTTCACTGGTTTTGAGTTTTGTACAAAATGTATCACAGTGGTCCTTCCCTTTTGCACCCTACAACGCAGCAGTTATCCTAGAAAAAAACCTCCCATGCTTAAATAGGAGCTGTGTGCCAAATATCTGAATAGGGACAAATATTACATAACAATCTTCATGTATTTTGTTGGATTACAGCTCAGACATTTTATCCCTATTTGCCAGAGCAGAGCAGTAATCCAGAATTTATCAAAGCAGACTGAATAACGTTGGTCACTTTGGGGTTTTTTGGTAGGCAATCTGGGTCAGCCTGCTGACATCTAATGGAAGCTTTCAGGGACAGTCGTGACAGAAAGAAAAACTGGCTTCAGGTAGCAAAGCAAACACACCCTAAGATACGGGTCTCAAACTCAAGGCCCGGGGGCCAGATTTGGCCCGTTGTGTCATCTAATGTGGCCCGCAAAAGCCTGGAAAAATGTGTTGTTTTTTTTACTAAATGCATTCGTTCTTTCAATTTTGATAGAAAAAAGGGCATATCTTTTCAACTTTAATATTATCTGATCATGTCAAATATTGTATTATTATCTATATAAGGTAATCTACAGGAAAAAAAAGTGAAAAAATAAATAGTTCAATATCTACTTGTCACCTTTACTTATGATTTTAAAGCAAGTTATCCACCAATCTCTGCATAAACAAAATCTAATAATCAAATGCAAAGGCAATCAGTCAATAATTAGAGGTGATTATGCATAAGTGCTGTCAAGTGATATATTCTTTAAATCTGATGCATCACACTTGAATTTCAATTAATCATGATTAAACAAAGGTTATTAACTGTATGCCTAATTTAAATGAATAGTTGATGGCCCTCTGTAGGCAGCCATGAATCGGTGACAAAGGGCAGCCTTGGCGGAGTCCAACCCTCACTGGAAACGTGTCCGACTTACTGCCGGCAATGCGGACCAAGCTCTGGCACTGATCATACAGGGAGCGGACCGCCACAATCAGACAGTCCGATACCCCATACTCTCTGAGCACTCCCCACAGGACTTCCCGGGGGACCCGGACGAATGCCTTCACCAAGTCCACAAAGCACACGTAGACTGGTTGGGCAAACTCCCATGCACCCTCAAGGACCCTGCCGAGAGTATAGAGCTGGTCTACCGTTCCACGACCAGGACGAAAACCACCGATTTGTCACAGATTCTGTTCATAACTTTTATGAACAGAATTCCTAGGCACAGTCAGGGCGTTGAGGGGATCCGGTTTGGTGGCTGCAGGATTAGGTCTCTGCTTTTTGCAGATGATGTGGTCCTGATGGCTTCAACTGGCCAGGATCTTCAGCTCTCACTGGATCGGTTCGCAGCTGAGTGTGAAGCGACTGGGATGAGAATCAGCACCTCCAAGTTTGAGTCCATGGTTCTCGCCCGGGAAAGGGTGGAGTGCCATCTCCAAGTTGGGGAGGAGATCTTGTCCCAAGTGGAGGAGTTCAAGTACCTCGGAGTCTTGTTCACGAGTGAGGGAAGAGTGGATCGTGAGATCGACAGGCGGATCGGTGCGGCGTCTTCAGTAATGCGGACGCTGTATCGATCCGTTGTGGTGAAGAAGGAGCTGAGCCGGAAGGCAAAGCTCTCAATTTACCGGTCGATCTACGTTCCCATCCTCACCTATGGTCATGAGCTTTGGGTTATGACCGAAAGGACAAGATCACAGGTACAAGCAGCCGAAATGAGTTTCCTCCGCCGGGTGGCGGGGCTCTCCCTTAGAGTTAGGGTGAGAAGCTCTGTCATCCGGGAGGAGTTCAGAGTAAAGCCGCTGCTCCTCCACATTGAGAGGAGCTAGATGAGGTGGTTCGGGGATCTGCTCAGGATGCCACCCGAACGCCTCCCTAGGGAGGTGTTTAGGGCACGTTCGACCGGCAGGAGGCCACGGGGAAGACCCAGGACACGTTGGGAAGACTATGTCTCCCGGCTGGCCTGGGAACGCCTCGGGATCCCCCGGGAGGAGCTGGACTAAGTGGCTGGGGAGAGGGAAGTCTGGGCTTCTCTGCTTAGGCTGCTGCCCCCGCGACCCGATGATGAGCGGAGGAAAATGGATGGATGGATGGATGGGCCCTCAATGAGAACTGTCCTAAGATAACATTTTTGTATTCCAAAATATGGTCTTAAAGTGAGGTGGGGATACATTGTTGCAGTTGTACACCACAGAAAACTACAAGCACAATCTAACAATGTGAACAAAACCATATTATAATTTATCCATCCATTTTCTACTGCTTGTCCCTTTCGGGAGAATTTATGATTGGTATTATTAGTCAAATCCACATGTTAGCAGAAGGCAAACTATGTGTTTTCCTTATGAATGAAATCAAGTCTGCTCGCCTTATTAAAGCGGCATCAAAGTGGGTGGATGTCCACTAGCTACATCCACATCCACCCCCCAACGCCCTTCTCCAGCCAAGATGCGGTGCAGCTGCTCCCCACTCTAAGAGCTGAATCAGCAATGTGTGAGTGTATCCCACTCAACATCTGTTCACTACTCAAAGGAGACAAACAATGTGATGGAAACAATAGAATCGATTCATTATTCATGATACTAATACTTACTCCGCCCCTTCTCTGGCAAAATCAATAAACAAATCATAATTATTGTTCCACATAACTACCAATGGTTTACTGCAAGTGCACTACAAATTATCAGCATTTTTATATATTTATTATAGCGCACTACAATACATGTTCTGTATGTTGCAAGAAAATACAGTGCATTTTAATAGTTACATAACAAGGACAACAAAATATACAAATTAAAAAAAAGTTTTGTTGTAAGAGTCATTAATTTTCTAGTTTGCTAGCATTTTTTGGGGACACTACTACTACTACTGGATCTTGCTGATTTAATGTTAACCATGAACAAAAACCACTTAACTTTATGAATAGTCCATCCATCCATTTTCTACCGCTTGTCCCTTTTGGGGTCACAGGGGGTAGTATCAAATAAAATAGAAATAAAAAATACAACTGAATAATGCTGAATGTGATATAATAGATAATTGATGTGAATGCAACATAATATTTCCCAAAAAGTGACTATTTCAGATATAAAATTTAAATAAATGTTTTTTTAAATATTGCCAGTAAAATTAAATAAAACACAGCAAAAAGTGTAATAAATCCTGAGTGTGACAAAAGAGGCAAATCTTAAAAAAAAAAAATTCAAATAAAACAACTTGCCTGAATGTGACGGTAGAGAACAACAAGTATGTGTAAAAGAGTAAAAGACTTATTGAGTAATATAGATTATTTTAAATAATTAAAATTTAAATAGAATAGGAGAAATAAAATAAATTAAATTTGTAACTTGGTCTCAGTCAGAAAATCAGTACCGTAATATAAATGATCTTGTAAAATAGACCACTAATAAAACAAAATCCAACATTTCAAAAATCCTACCTCACTAAAAATGTGTTTTAGTCAGTGATCAGTGTGCGTATTCACCCACACGGAGCACACAGGCCTGTGCACGGGTCACAATCACGGCATCAATTTCATCACGTCGTTTAAAAAAAAGGAGGCAGTGTTGCCTGGCAACATTGTATCGCAGCACAGGAAGTGATGAAATAAGCCTCCAGGAAATATGAGCGCCATGAGGTTGCACTCTCTACAGTTGTCATCTTTTCCCACATTGCCAGATGGCGATGATGATGTGTGTGGAAGTGACAAGAACTAAACACTACAGTATTCCAAAATGTTGCCTGGATTGGATTATGGAGGTTTTTTTGGATTCATCTGCTCTGCAACCATCATACTAATCCGGGTTTTCTAGCAATATTCATAAGCTTGTGTGTGCGTGTGTGTGTGTGTCTGGTAACATTATGTGACCAAAATCATTACTGAATGAAGTGTATTTAGTCCAACTGTCTGGCTAGTTTATCTTCCAGAGGGAGAACTGTAGGGCAGGGGTCAAAGGTTAATCAAGAGACTAAACCCCACCACCTGACAAACAAACAGTAAAATAGAAACACACACCTGTGCAGATAGTATTGGATGAAGTACACAAGAAGGTTGTTCTTCCAATTATAACTACTGCACTACTACTACTACACACATTGTCCACAGTGACACTGCACATAAAAGACAAGTGTACAGCTCTGGTAATGGGTACATTCACACCCACCTGCACAAATGTACTTCAAAATGTAACAATCAAAATAAATATGACTTTTTTTTTGTTACGAGAGCATGCAGATATAATATGCATTAGTTTGACCATCAACGATAAAAAAAAGGAGATGCTTGGAATTAGCATAACAATGCCCCAAAAACTTGGAAAAACGCGATTCATTGCGTTACTTTTTGGTGCAACCATCATGAGCGTTCTGTTCAGGTATATTTCATTTATATTTTGATAAATCATCATATGTATGTATTACTAAATTTAAATAGGTATTGATCAATCTTTAAGCTGTGTGTATTTGATTTCAGTTTGCTTTTGACATCTTATTTAGAATTGCAGTTGAAACTTTTACAACCTTGTGTTGCGCTCATGATGGCGTAACCAAACTAGATTTCATTTAATGATCTTATTTTGAATATTTATTCCCTTTTTTACATTTAGTATATATTTAAATATACTGTGTTTAATGCTTTTTTCTTTTTGGAACATGTACTATACATATAATACAATAAAAGTCTCATATAAAATCATGTTTCTAGCAATACTTTAAATTTGCCTTTGAAAGTAACACTCCAATGTCCATTAGTGGAGCTATACACACACAAAGAATATCCCTCATTTCCCAGAATATCCCTCATTTCCCAGAATTCCACATTTTCCGTAGAGCGTATTAGTTTAGCTTTTGCGTTTACATGCACGTTTTACAGAAATGGTCTTCTCTGGTTAAAAGTGCTGTCCCTCCAGTGGAGTGACTCACACATGAGACTGCACAAGAATATGCTGAACATGACCTACATTTTTGTACTTGATAGTTTTACAGGGTAAATGTTCGGTAATTTAAGTGAAACTGCACGCCTCACTGTCAGGCAGCACAAACTGACCAACACGATATATTAACCATGGATAGATCCTATGGTCCCATTCAGTTTAAAAAAAAAAACGGTTCATTAGAATAGAATAATTGGTAAAGCTACACCAACAACAATATATTGTTTTTTAATGACCATGGTTTATTGGAAATCTTAACGGAAACTAATGCAATCCCTTATAATAAGATTTCCATTTGGACCACTGGCTCTCAATTTTTTATTGTTGTATTTTTCCACTAGATGGAGATACTTTACCCCCATTCCAAGCATGAAGCAAAATTATTTCTACCGTTTTCTGCAAGGAACTGAAATGATAAGTATGTTTTCCTTTTTTTTTTTTTTTTTTTCATTTATTTATTTATTTCAGGCAATGACATAAAAAAGTACAAAGTTGACAACACATAATAATATAAATTAATATAGTGCAAAAGGTAATGTATAGTATATAATGCATGATTGTCCAGTTTTGCCTGAAAGGGAGTGGGAAGAAGATAATTTATTTAATCCCACCCCCAGTTCTCCATTCAGTGATTATTCACATGAGTTTCACTCTTACTTTGTTCAAGGATTATAATACAAATGTTGTACCATAGTGGCATTACCACAGATAATAATAATTATTACACTGTAACGATAATTTGTATCAACAATGTAGGAATAATGAATATAGCAATAACGGTAATAGACAACATAGCAATAATGGCTAGGAAACATTGAGCACATGTTAACACTTTGAGAAAGAAAATAATTATTTAAATGCATTTCACATAAATTACTATAGTAGTTTTTATTTACCGTATTTTTCGAACTATAGATTATATGCCGCACCCAAAACATTTTTGGAAAAAAATCTTTTTTAACATATAATAGCTGCATCGGACTATAGGCCGCAAGTACAGTACATACATTGTGAAATTAGCTATTTACAAATAAATATTTTTTAAATGTTTATCTACATTCCTTAATTGTTTCCAAACAGTGCCTGTGACACAGCAGTGAAACGGCTGATCAAACAAATCAGAAATCATCGTCATGGACCCACTAGCTGCGGAAGCTAGCTCTCCAATCAGCTAAATAGACTCAATAACTCCACGGTGATGTAAAACAATACAAAAAGAATGCCAATGTAAGTTAATAATACAAAACCCAAATCCAGTGAAGTTGGCACGTTGGGCTCAGGAACACTTCAAAAAAACACTGTCAGTAACTACAGTTTGCCACTACATTTGTAAGTGCAGGTTAAAACTCTACTGTACAAAGCGAAACCCATTTATCAACAACACCCAGAAGCGCTGCTGGCTTCGCTGAGCCCGAGCTCATCTAAGATGGACTGATACAAAGTGGAAACGTGTTCTGTGGTCTGACGAGTCCACATCTCAAAATGTTTTTGGAAACTGTGGACGTCGTGTCCTCCGGACCAAAGAGGAAAAGAACCATCCGGATTGTTGTAGGCGCAAAGTTGAAAAACCAGCATCTGTGATGGTATGGGGGTATATTAGTGGCCAAGGCATGGGTAACTTACACATCTGTGAAGGCACCATTAATGCTGAAAGGTACATACAGGTTTTGGAGCAACATATATTGCCATCCAAGCAACGTTACCATGGACGCCCCTGCTTATTTCAGCAGGACAATGCCAAGCCACGTGTTACATCAACGTGGCTTCATAGTAAAAGAGTGCGGGTACTAGACTGGCCTGCCTGTAGTCTGGACCTGTCTCCCATTGAAAATGTGTGGCGCATTATGAAGCCTAAAATACCACAACGGAGACCCCGGACTGTTGAACAACTTAAGCTGTACATCAAGCAAGAATGGGAAAGAATTCCACCTGAGAAGCTTAAAAAATGTGTCTCCTCAGTTCCCAAACGTTTACTGAGTGTTGTTAAAAGGAAAGGCCATGTAACACAGTGGTGAACATGCCCTTTCCCAACTACTTTGACACGTGTTGCAGCCATGAAATTCTAAGTTAATTATTATTTGCAAAAAAAAATAAAGTTTATGAGTTTGAACATCAAATATCTTGTCTTTGTAGTGCATTCAACTGAATATGGGTTGAAAAGGATTTGCAAATCATTGCAATCCGTTTATATTTACATCTAACACAATTTCCCAACTCATATGGAAACGGAGTTTGTATAGTAAACCTTAAAAACGTTGCTTGGAGTGATTAATGAAGAATCTAAACCAGTAGTACCGCTATGGACGGCTCGAAGACGGAACGGCACTTCTACTTCCGGTTAAATGCTCTAAGAAGAAGGGCACTGCAGCACCTGCAGTAAACAAACTTGTCTGTTGGACGGCGCCATAGCACAAGCATTAACACACCTTTTCTGTGTGTTTGCTTGTTTTTTTGTTTTTTTTAAACTAATTACATTAAGGCTTTCAGCGGAAAGAAAAATAAAAAAATTAGGCGCAGCGTTTTATAAGCTGCAGGATTCTAAGCGGCTTATAGTCCATGATTTACGGTATTTATTTTTTTAATTAAAAAAACTGGAGAAACATATAACTTTTAAAGGGTTAAAATGCTTCCAAAAATATTATTAATATATAATATGACTTTCAGGCTCAAGTATAGTTTTAAAAGACTGACTTAAAAATAATTAATAATATATATATATATACAGTGAGTAATTTGGGGGAAACTGTCATTTGTTGTTGTTAATGACAAAAGAGAGGAAATTTAAATGAATTCTTAATGGTTAAATATATCATGTACAAAGCTTCTTATATATAATACTTTTTTATGTAAATATTTCAATTACTCGCTATGTGTGGCCATTAAATGGTTAATGTAAACTGCCACTATCAGACTGTCATTAAAAAGTTAACACTACTGTGGATTAGCCACCAACTAATCCCGCACTAATTTTTACACCATACAAATGTACCAGGATTATACAGCATTTTTCACAGTGAAATACTGTAATGAATATGTACACTGTAACATTACAACAAATGACTGTAAAAATGACAATGCCCGTATATTTCACAGCAATAAAATGGTATTCCACAATAACATACTGTGATCATAGCAATCACAAGAAATTACTGAAAATTCAAACTGACAATTAAAATGTTTTTTTTTAATTGAGCCAACTTTTCCAAATATTTGTGTTTTTCTACCTTATAGAAAATAAAGCGCAGCTCTATTGCAAACCACATTTACTGCTAAATTCATGTAAATGAAAATTAAGCATTATTACCTTTGAAAGGGGAGAATATTGGTATTGGAGCTCATTTGATTAATTGTGTGAATATCACACATATGGTTTTCTACACCAAAAGAATATACTTATTACTGATCTTATTAATAAGATAAGTAATCTTATCTTATTAAACTTATTAAACTTCTGCTTCTTCTTCTTCTCCAGATTTTGGCGCGCTCTACCTTTCACATTTTTCACCCGATTCAAACCGTTCCAACTTCAAACTGTTCAGCCTATTCGGGAATCGCAGCCTTTCCCTTGAAAAATTCCAAAACTTCCCAGATTTCCAGGTTTTCCGGGACATTTTCCCCATTCAAAATGAATTGGCCATTTTTCAAACTTCCACCATTTCCACACTTTTCAACCGCTTCAAACCATTCCAACTTCAACACATTCCACCATCCTGGAAATTTAAACTACCCTTTTTTCAAGTTCAAAAAAATTTCAGGATTTTCCAGAATTGCTGGTTTTCCAAAGCTCTATTTCCACCCTTTTTTCTGGCGACTACTCCTTCCACATTTTTCAACACATTTCAACCGTTCCACCGTCAAAACATTCCTCTTAATTAGGACAAAAACGAAGTTGTTTTTTGAACTGGAAAAATTCCCGGTTTTCCCGAAATTCCAGGAATTCCGTAATACCCTTTTTCAATTCAACATGTTACTACTTCAACATTTCTCGACTGATTAAAAAAATTCCAACACCAACCATTCCAACTCATTCAGAACTTTGTAGTTTTTTACAATTTTCCAAAAAATTCCCAGATTTCCCAGAATTCTAGGTTTTCCGGGCCATTTTTCCCATTCAAAATGAATTGGCCATTTTTCAAACTTCCACCATTTCCACACTTTTCAACCGATTCAAACAATTCTACTTTCAACACATTCCCCCATTCTGGAAATTCAAACTGCCCTTTTTCGAAGTTCAAAAAAATTAAAGCATTTTCTAGAATTGCTGGTTTTCCAAAGCTCTATTTCCACCCTTTTTTCTGGCGACTACTCTTTCCACATTTTTCAACGCATTTCAACCGTTCTACCGTCAAAACATTTTTCTTAATCAGGACAAAAAACAAAGTTGTTTTTTGAACTGGAAAAATTCCCGGTTTTCCTGAAATTCTGTAATACCATTTCTCAATTCAACATGTTACTACTTCAACATTTCTCGACCGATTTAAAAAATTCCAACACCAACCATTCCAACTCATTCAGAACTCTCTAGTTTTTTACCATTTTCAAAAAAATTCCCAGATTTCCCAGAATTCCAGGTTTTCCGGGACATTTTCCCCATTCAAAATGAATTGGCCATTTTTCAAACTTCCACCATTTCCACACTTTTCAACCGATTCAAACAATTCTACTTTCAACACATTCCCCCATTCTGGAAATTCAAACTGCCCTTTTTCGAAGTTCAAAAAAATTAAAGCATTTTCCAGAATTCCTGGTTTTACAAAGCTCTATTTTCACCCTTTTTTCTGGCGACTACTCTTTCCACATTTTTCAACGCATTTCAACCGTTCTACCGTCAAAACATTCCTCTTAATCAGGACAAATAACAAAGTTGTTTTTTGAACTGGAAAAATTCCCGGTTTTCCCGAAATTTTGTAATACCATTTTTCAATTCAACATGTTACTACTTCAACATTTCTCGACTGATTAAAAAAATTCCAACACCAACCATTCTAACTCATTCAGAACTCTCCAGTTTTTTTACCATTTTCAAAAAAATTCCCAAATTTCCAGGTTTTTCCCCATTCAAAATGAATTGGCCATTTTACAAACTTCCACCATTTCCACACTTTTCAACAGATTCAAACCATTCCAACTTCAACACATTCCACCATCCTGGAAATTCAAACTACCCTTTTTCCAAGTTCAAAAAAATTGCAGGATTTTCCAGAATGCCTGGTATTCCAAAGCTCTATTTCCACCCTTTTTTCTGGCGACTACTCCTTCCACATTTTTCAGCACATTTCAACCGTTCCACCGTCAAAATGTTACTCTTAATTAGGACATAAAACAAAGTTGTTTTTTGAACTGGAAAAATTCCCGGTTTTCCTGAAATTCCGCAATACCACTTCTCAATTCAACATGTTACTACTTCAACATTTCTCTACCGATTTGAAAAATTCCAACACCAACCACTCACTCATTCAGACCACTCAAGTTTTTTGCCATTTAAAAAAAAATTCCTGCTTTTCCCAAAATTCCCATTTTTTTCTGATATTCCCATTGAAATCAATAGGGCATTCTTCAAAGTTCCACAACTTCCACATTTTTCATCTGATTCAAACCGTTCCAACTTCAAAATATTCAGCCTGTTCAGGAATTGTGTGCTCTACTTCAACAATCCGCTTTTCCCAAAATTCCCAAATTTCCAGGAAGTTCCTATTGAAATGAATGGGACTTTTTTTCCAAGTTGCACAATTCCCACATTTCTGAACCGATTCAAACCATTCCAACATCAACACATTCCACTCATCCTGGACATTCAAACTAACACTTTCCCAAGTTCCAAGCCAAATCCCGGTTTTCCTGGAAATTGTGTTAGATGTAAATACAAACGGAATACAATGATTTGCAAATCCTTTTCAACCCATATTCAATTGAATGCACTACAAAGACAAGATATTTGATGTTCAAACTCATAAACTTTATTTTTTTTTGCAAATAATAATTAACTTAGAATTTCATGGCTGCAACACGTGACAAAGAAGTTGGGAAAGAGCATGTTCACCACTGTGTTACATGGCCTTTCCTTTTAACAACACTCAGTAAACGTTTGGGAACTGAGGAGACACATTTTTTAAGCTTCTCAGGTGGAATTCTTTCCCATTCTTGCTTGATGTACAGCTTCAGTTGTTCAACAGTCCGGGGGTCTCCGTTGTGGTATTTTAGGCTTCATAATGCGCCACACATTTTCAATGGGAGACAGGTCTGGACTACAGGCAGGCCAGTCTAGTACCCACACTCTTTTACTATGAAGCCACGTTGATGTAACACGTGGCTTGGCATTGTCTTGCTGAAATAAGCAGGGGCGTCCATGGTAACGTTGCTTGGATGGCAACATATGTTGCTCCAAAACCTGTATGTACCTTTCAGCATTAATTGTGCCTTCACAGATGTGTAAGTTACCCATGTCTTGGGCACTAATACACCCCCATACCATCACAGATGCTGGCTTTGCGCCTATAACAATCCGGATGGTTCTTTTCCTCTTTGGTCCGTAGGACACGACGTCCACAGTTTCCAAAAACTATTTGAAATGTTGACTCGTCAGACCACAGAACACTTTTCCACTTTGTATCAGTCCATCTTAGATGAGCTCAGGCCCAGCGAAGCAGACGGCGTTTCTGGGTGTTGTTAATAAACGGTTTTCGCCTTGCATAGGAGAGTTTTAACTTGCACTTACAGATGTAGCGACAAACTGTAGTTACTGACAGTGGGTTTCTGAAGTGTTCCTGAGCCCATGTGGTGATATCCTTTACACACTGGTGTCGCTTGTTGATGCAGTACAGCCTGAGGGATCGAAGGTCACAGGCTTAGCTGCTTACG
Source organism: Nerophis lumbriciformis (assembly GCF_033978685.3). NCBI lineage: Eukaryota > Metazoa > Chordata > Actinopteri > Syngnathiformes > Syngnathidae > Nerophis > Nerophis lumbriciformis. The sequence goes on from NC_084580.2 coordinate 2,581,038, forward strand.
TGCAGTGATTTCTCCAGACTCTCTGAACCCTTTGATGATATTACGGACCGTAGATGGTGAAATCCCTAAATTCCTTGCAATAGCTGGTTGAGAAATGTCGTTCTTAAACTGTTCAACAATTTGCTCACGCATTTGTTGACAAAGTGGTGACCCTCGCCCCATCCTTATTTGTGAATGACTGAGCATTTTATGGAATCTACTTTTATACCCAATCATGGCACCCACCTGTTCCCAATTTGCCTGTTCACCTGTGGGATGTTCCAAATAAGTGTTTGATGAGCATTCCTCAACTTTATCAGTATTTATTGCCACCTTTCCCAACTTCTTTGTCACGTGTTGCTGGCATCAAATTCTAAAGTTAATGATTATTTGCAACAAAAAATCAAGTTTATGAGTTTAACATCAAATATCTTGTCTTTGTAGTGCATTCAACTGAATATGGGTTGAAAAGGATTTGCAAATCATTGTATTCCGTTTATATTTACATCTAACATAATTTTCCAACTTATATGGAAACGGGGTTTGTAGTTATGTGTGCTATCTCAGTGTTTTTCAACCTTTTTTGAGCCAAGGCACATTTTTTGTGTTGAAAAAATCCAGAGGAACACCACCAGCAGAAATCATTAAAAAACTAAACTCAGTTGACATTAAAAAGTCGTTGTCGCAATTGTTGGATATGACTTTAAACCATAAACAACCATGCATCACTATAGCTCATGTCTCAAAGTAGGTGTACTGTCACGACCTGTCCCATCACGCCGTGACATAATTGGAGTTTTTTTTTGCTGTTTTCCTGTGTGTAGTCTTTTAGTTCTTGTCTTGCGTTCCTATTTTGGTGGCTTTTTCTCTTTTTTTGGTAATTTCCTGTTGCAGTTTCATGTCTTCCTTTGAGCTATATTCGCCGCACCTGTTTTGTTTTAACAATCAAGAATATTTCAGTTCTTTTTATCCTTTGAGGGAACATTTATGATTGCCATGTCATGTTCGGATGTACATTACTGACGCCGTCTTTGCTCCACAGTAAGTCTTTGCTGTCGTCCAGCGTTCTGTTTTTGTTTACTTTGTAGCCAGTTCAGTTTTACTTTCGTTCTGGATAGCCTTCCATAAGCTTCAATGCCTTTTCTGAGGGGCACTCACCTTTTGTTTATTTTTGGTTTAAGCATTAGACAGCTTTTTACCTGCACGCTGCCTCCCGCTGTTTCCGACATCTACAAAGCAATTAGCTACCGGCTGCCACCTACTGGTATGGAAGAGTATTACACGGTTACTCTGCCGAGCTCGAGACAGCACCGACACTCAACAACAACACATCATTTGAGGACTATAATTACTGGTTTGACAAGCGGTATAAAATGGATGGATGGGAATTACTACGGTCCTGAGTAGTCCTGAGTTCAATCCCGGGCTCGGGATCTTTCTGTGTGGAGTTTGCATGTTTTCCCCGTGACTGTGTGGGTTCTCTCCGGGTACTCTGGCTTCCTCCCACCTCCAAAGACATGCACCTGGGGATAGGTTGATTGGCAACACTAAATTGGCCCTAGTGTGTGAATGTGAGTGTGAATGTTGTCTGTCTATCTGACATGAGGTGGCGACTTGTCCAGGGTGTACTCCGCCTTCCGCCCGAATGCAGCTGAGATAGGCTACAGCACCCCCCGCGACCCCAAAAGGGTCAAGCGGTAGAAAATGGATGGGAATTACTGGTTAGCAAACATTTTTTTAACCCAAATAGGTGAAATTAGATAATCTCCCACGGCACACCAAACTGTATCTCATGGCCCACTACTGTGCCGCGGCACAGTGGTTGAAAAACACTGTGCTATCATATTAAAGGACATAGTCTTGGATGATATGCACTGATTGTAATTGTAACAATGAAGTGGTGGGGGCAGGGTGTTGTCAAATTCACATGCATGCATAGTCAACCATTACAAGCACCCAGCACCTGCAAACAGGGGCCAAGAAAGAGGGGTAACATGGAGGTCAATATGTAGCAGAGGGTTTATATTCTAAAGGGAAATAAGAGAAGCAAATAGCGGAAATGGCTAATAATGTAGAGGGAGGAGGAGAGGATTGATGCTGCTCCACATAAGCATCTAAAAATGAAAGAAGCCCACACAGCCCCTCCTCCTCCTCCTCCTCCTCCAAACAGCATCATCATCCAGAATGCTTCACGATCGGGGCTCCACGTTGCTCTATTTAAACAATTCATCGACAAAAACAGCCTCAATTCAATAAAGACAGTCAAACCAAGACAATAAATCAGATATCTTACCTCGGCGCTGTCCTCTGTGAGCCATGATGGACGAGACGAGAGGAGAGGAGAGGAGCAGGTGCCAGGATGCCCAGCGACGCCCAGTAAAGACAAGGAGCGGTCATCAAACGCACCATTGAGTGGTATTTGAACGCAACTGGGAAGGAGACTCACCCGTTTTGACTGGAATACGACTCTTGTATCTGATGCTGGCCGTCATGTCGACCGCCGTCCAGCCCGCGACTCGCCGCCACAAGATGATCCACGCTCGCCTCGCGAGCCCGCAGCAGGATGGGAGAGGGCCGAGCTGACGGATGTAAGCCACGCCTCCTGGACGCCACTCAGCCAATTAGATGGCAAAGTAGTGCACAAGCAGGAAGTAGGGGTTCATATTGCTCAACATTTATTTATAAGATTCTAAATCCTGACAAAATATATTCTCTCCTTAAAAAAAACTAAACAAATGTGATAAGGCAATGGCATTACCCCAAAGAGGGCTATTCAACCGTACAAATACAATAATAAAGATACTGTACTATGTTTATGGCCTCACAAAGGGCTCTACCTGCAAATATACAGAGTCTGTTTTCACTCAGAGGTGGCCCACATACCATACCATACCATACCAACTTTATTTATAAAGCCTAGGGATGTCCGATAATATCGGCGTTAAAATGTAATATCGGAAATTATCGGTATCATTTTTTTTATTATCGGTATGTTTTTTTAAATTTTATTTTATTTTATAAAAAACACAAGATACACTTACAATTAGTGCACCAACCCAAAAAACTTCCCTCCCCCATTTACACTCATTCACACAAAAGGGTTGTTTCTTTCTGTTATTAATATTGTGGTTCCTACATTATATATCAATATATATCAATACAGTCTGCAAGGGATACAGTCCGCAAGCACACATGATTGTGCGTGCTGCTGGTCCACTAATAGTACTAACCTTTAACAGTTAATTTTACTAATTTTCATTCATTACTAGTTTCTATGTAACTGTTTTTATATTGTTTTACTTTCTTTTTTATTCAAGAAAATGTTTTTAATTTATTTATCTTATTTTATTTTATTAATTTTTTTTTTAAAGTACCTTATCTTCACCATACCTGGTTGTCCAAATTAGGCATAATAATGTGTTAATTCTACGACTGCATATATCTGTTGATATCGGTATCGGTAATTAATGAGTTGGACAATATCAGAATATCGGATATCGGCAAAAAGCCATTATCGGACATCCCTAATAAAGCCCTTTAAAAACAACCACAGTTGAAGAACAAAGGGCTGTACACCACAAAGAAATAGAGGCAAAGGACAGACTAAAAAAAAAAACATTTAAAACATAAGTAAAATACACATTGAAAAAGCAAATACAAATTACCCTAAAATCAAATTGTTGGATAAAAAGCAGTTAAAAAGTTAAAAACAGTTAAAAAAGTTAAAAACAGTTTAAGGTCTCATGCTGGGTTAAAAGCCAGTGAATAAAAATGGGTTTTAAGAAGGGTCTTAAAAATAGCCAAAGAAGGGGCCTGTCTCACATGGAGAGGGAGCTCGTTCCAGAGTTTGGGACCCGCAACAGAGAAGGCTCTGTCCCCTCTGAGCTTGCGCTTTGATTTGGGTACCTCCAGGAGCAGCTGATCAGTTGACCTGAGGGACCGGGTGGGGGCATAGAGGTGGAGCAGCTCAGAGAGGTAAGGTGGGGCAAGACCACTTAAGGATTTAAAAACGAGTAAGATCATTTTAAAATGGACTCTAAAAGACACGCCCTGCGATGAGGTGGCGACTTGTCCAGGGTGTACCCCACCTTCCGCCCGATTGTAGCTGAGATAGGCTCCAGCGCCCCCCGCGACCCCGAAGGGAATAAGCGGTAGAAAATGGATGGATGGATGGATCTAAAAGACACAGGCAGCCAGTGGAGGGAGGCTAAAACAGGAGTAATGTGCTCTCTTTTCCTTGTGTTAGTTAAAAGTCGGGCAGCTGCATTTTGGACCAGCTGCAGACGTGAGAGGGAGGACTGACTAATTCCAAAATACAAAGAGTTACAGTAATCCAGCCGAGATGTGATAACGGCATGGATTACTGTCTAAAACTGTTGCCTAGAAAGAAGGTTTTTAACATGAACACATGAACTCAGGGGTGTCCTGAAATTCAAACATAACAGTAAATTCAACATTCAAGGCTCAAACGTTATCTATAGCGAGGGTGAAACTGTGGGACAATGTGAGCGGAGAAATTAAACTGTCTTCTAGCCTAAGAGTGTTCAACCTTGCGGTAAAAAATGCGTTGTTGGGAAACTATCAGAAACATGACTAGTTGTTTGGACTATCTCAACTGTGGGACACAGTTGCAAAATAACTCACTGTGGAATAAGGGACATAGCACACCAAACAAGGCCTCAGAAGACGAAAGATACCCAGGCAAGATGGAGCTAATCTCAAGGTCACTCAATGCTATTATATCCATATTGGTGTATGTATACTGACTTGTCATTATCATCCATTATCATATGTTATACTTGTTCTGAAATTGTCATGTATCCATCAAATCTGCTGCATACTTGCCAACCCTCCCGGATTTTCCGGGAGACTCCCGAAATTCAGTGCCTCTCCCGAAAACCTCCCAAGACAAATTTTCTCCCGAAAATCTCCCAAAATTCAGGCGGACTCAGGGCCCACAATATAAACAGCGTACCTGCCCAATCACGTTATAACTGTAGAATGATGGAGGGCGAGTTCTTGGTTTCTTATGTGGGTTTATTGTTAGGCAGTTTCATTAACGTCCTCCCAGCGCGGTAACAACACACAACAACAGCAGTCACGTTTTCGTCTACCGTAAAGCCGTTCGTCTGCTGTAAACAGCAATGTTGTGACACTCTTAAACAGGACAATACTGCCATCTAGTGCATTTGATGAAAGCACTTTTGTGCGTGCCACACAGCAATGCATCATCAGAGAGGGTGTTCAGCATGGTTAGAAAAATAGTGACAGAGAATAGAACAAGACAATTCAATTCAACCCTGAACTCAACAATGAGTAGATGAGTGTTATGTGTGTGTATATGTGTAAATAAATGAACACTGAAATTCAAGTATTTATTTTATATATATATATATATATATATATATATATATGAAATACTTGACTTGGTGAATTCTAGCTGTAAATATACTCCTCCCCTCTTAACCACGCCCCCCGCCCCACCTCCCGAAATCGGAGGTCTCAAGGTTGGCAAGTAAGCTGCTGTTGAAACTTGGACTATATAACCAGCATATATAACCAACTGTGCAGTAATCTATTTATTTATTTATATATATATATATATATATATATATATATATATATATATATATATATATATGTATATATATATATATATATATATATATTATATATATATATTTATATATTATTTATATATATTTATTTATTTATATATGCACCTTATTGCTTTTTTATCCTGCACTACCATGAGCTTATGTAACAAAATTTTGTTCTTATCTGTGCTGTAAAGTTCAAATTTGTATGACAATAAAAAGGAAGTCTAAGTCTAAGTCTAACATATAAGTTTATTGTAAATTAGGGGCGGGACATGGATAAGCATTCTTGCTTTTTTCCCGTATCCCTTTTCGGTGGGTGCCGTTGCATGGCTGTCAAATTACAAAGAGTGATGAAGTGTTGCTATATATGTCTGTCTGCTGGAATAAATAAATAAATTCAAAATTCAATACTAATAATAATTGGTGGTTCCTCTCTTTAAAAAGCGGAACCGGAGGGTGTGTTCTAACTATCGTGGGATCACACTCCTCAGCCTTCCCGGTAAGGTCTATTCAGGTGTACTGGAGAGGAGGCTACGCCGGATAGTCGAACCTCGGATTCAGGAGGAACAGTGTGGTTTTCGTCCTGGTCGTGGAACTGTGGACCAGCTCTATACTCTCGGCAGGGTCCTTGAGGGTGCATGAGAGTTTGCCCAACCAGTCTACATGTGCTTTGTGGACTTGGAGAAGGCATTCGACCGTGTCCCTCGGGAAGTCCTGTGGGGAGTGCTCAGAGAGTATGGGGTTTCGGACTGTCTGATTGTGGCGGTCCGCTCCCTGTATGATCAGTGTCAGAGCTTGGTCCGCATTGCCGGCAGTAAGTCGGACACGTTTCCGGTGAGGGTTGGACTCCGCCAAGGCTGCCCTTTGTCACCGATTCTGTTCATAACTTTTATGGACAGAATTTCTAGGCGCAGTCAAGGCGTTGAGGGGATCTGGTTTGGTTGCTGCAGGATTAGGTCTCTGCTTTTTGCAGATGATGTGGTCCTGATGGCTTCATCTGGCCAGGATCTTCAGCTCTCACTGGATCGGTTCGCAGCTGAGTGTGAAGCGACTGGGATGAGAATCAGCACCTCCAAGTCCGAGTCCATGGTTCTCGCCCGGAAAAGGGTGGAGTGCCATCTCCGGGTTGGGGAGGAGATCTTGCCCCAAGTGGAGGAGTTCAAGTACCTCGGAGTCTTGTTCACGAGTGAGGGAAGAGTGGATCGTGAGATCGACAGGCGGATCGGTGCGGCGTCTTCAGTAATGCGGACGCTGTATCGATCCGTTGTGGTGAAGAAGGAGCTGAGCCGGAAGGCAAAGCTCTCGATTTACCGGTCGATCTACGTTCCCATCCTCACCTATGGTCATGAGCTTTGGGTCATGACCGAAAGGACAAGATCACGGGTACAAGCGGCTGAAATGAGTTTCCTCCGCCGGGTGGCGGGGCTCTCCCTTAGAGATAGGGTGAGAAGCTCTGTCATCCGGGGGGAGCTCAAAGTAAAGCCGCTGCTCCTCCACATCGAAAGGAGCCAGATGAGGTGGTTCGGGCATCTGGTCAGGATGCCACCCGAGCGCCTCCCTAGGGAGGTGTTTAGGGCATGTCCGACCGGTAGGAGGCTACGAGGAAGACCCAGGACACGTTGGGAAGACTATGTCTCCCGGCTGGCCTGGGAACGCCTCGGGATCCCCCGGGAGGAGCTGGACGAAGTGGCTGGGGAGAGGGAAGTCTGGTCTTCCCTGCTTAGGCTGCTGCCCCCGCGCCCCAACCTCGGATAAGCGGAAGAAGATGGATGGATGGATGGATACTAATCAGTGGCGGGACGTGCATTTCCCACTAGGCCTTCAGTGATGTCTTAGTCCGACTTCAATAAATACCTCTCAAAATACAATCATTTATGTCGCCACACGACAACGGCTTGAAAAATATTATACAGAAACACACTTGCGCATTGCTGGGCATTGAATCGCCTCAATTTGTCACTAGCGTACAAAAACGGGCAATTTTTTGGCACATTTTAAAAATCAATAAACCCGTGGTAGTGTCAAAACAAAAATAATTGTAAAAAACATATTGAATGTGAAAAAAAATATTTTAATTCACAATTTTTAACGGCCATTTGATGCCGTATAAACCATTGGTACCGCTCGTAGTTGGTTGATTCGAGTGGAAGTGGCGGGCAAACCATTTCACCACCAGGACAGCTTAACTAGTTTCCAGCGTCGGCTGACCTCGTTTCACAAGATCTAGTTTCTCTTTAAATATCCTTCTTGAAAATGCCCTTGCAAATATATATCTGCCACCTAATCAACATTTTTCTTTGTTTGTTAAAGAAGTGAGTACCGCTGATTTCTCCGCTGGCCGGGTATGGTTCCGGTGCCACTTTCTGCTTTCGTAAATCAGAACTTGTGATTGGATACTTGGGAATGACCAGTGAGTATCCAATCACAGTCACGTTCAACGTAAGGCCACCTAGATGGGCTACTGTCAACAACTTGTGATCTAATCGGCTATCGCAACTGTCTGTTAACTGAATGTCCTCCGTTCGTTAAACGGCACAGCCGCCGCTAATGTTGGTTCAGAAGGCCTCCGGCAGAATTCACACAGCGCTGGCAACAAGCGAGCTGAATTCTGATTGGATAAAAGTTCCAACTTAAAAACAGCAACACTGGAGCCTAAAATGACATGAAGAGAATATGATGAATACTTTTATGTATGTATGGAAAGTCAATTAAAAATAAAATGAACTTCTATAATTTATGATCATGATTTGTCAATGCAGCACGGTGGAACAGGGGTTAGTGCAGGTGACTCACAATACGAAGGTCCTGAGTGGTCCTGAGTTCAATCCCATGTTCTCCCCGTGACTGCGTGGGTTCCCTCCAGGTACTCCGGCTTCCTCCCACCTCCAAAAACATGCACCTGGATATAGGTTGATTGGCAACACTAAATTGGCCCTAGTGTGTGAATGTGAGTGTGAATGTTGTCTGTCTATCTGTGTTGGCCCTGTGATGAGATGGTGACTTGTCCAGGGTGTACTCCGCCTTCCGCCCGAATGCAGCTGAGTTAGGCCCCAGCACCCCCCCGACCCCGAAAGGGACAAGCGGTAGAAAATGGATGGATGGATAGATTTATGTTAGGCCAGTAGAGGTACACCACTGGTACTAATATAGACCATTTTTATATGTGAAGGAACTTAAGATGTACCTAATGTTATGACCAACGGTTGCAATCCATTGGACGATCAGATAAATAGACAATTATATTATTTAGCAAATCAAATATTAGTCATGTGAGGAACACTGAGAAATAATAAGATAGTAAACATTTATTTCCTCGAAACAAAAATATTTCAGTGGAAGTACAAAAACAGATGTTGGCACCTAAACAGTTAACAAGTGGTGTGTTTTTTCAAATCATGAAATAATTTTGTTTGGCACATTAGCTACAAATCAGCTTCTATATTTTGGACAATGTACCATGTGTACTAGAAACTGATCATTGGGCTCAATATATACTACTGTTTGACAAACTACTACACCTTTGTGCTTCATTCTGTAGTAAGTACAACATAAAATACAACAATATGGAGTAAGTGACATGGCACTGAGTGTATTATTATTATAGCAGCCTTATAGCAACTTTAGTGGATGGACAAAGTGACAGAAAGACAAACATGGAACTTGTAGTAAATTGTCAATAATAGTGAAAGTAACAGAATACACTTTTCTAATTGCAGATTCAAAATGCTTAAAAAGTCCTCCAATGGCAGTTAAGACTTTTTTTGGTAAACACTTAAAAGTATTGTTATTGGCATCTTGACAGACCATAATAGAAGGATAAGGATAAAAGATCAGGATAAAATAACATAGTGGATACTTTATCAGCCAATGCCGACTCACTGGCTCCTAATTCCCCAAAGACACGTAAACCTAAATAGTCATACATTGGCTGCAAGTCTGGTTGTTGGGCTTAAAAAAAAAAAAGTTTCAGAATCAGAGAAAAGGCAAGGAAACATAGAATCCTGAAAACTCCTGCAAGATGTGGTTGGGTGACAACAGGTGTGTTTTGGTGTGTGTTCCAAGTTCCAACACCTTCACTCTTCTGATTGCATTTTCATTTGCGCCTGCATCCGAGCAATCATCTCTTGCATGCGTCGCAGCTGCGGGAAAGGAAAACAAAGACAACATCATAACGCATGAAGATGACGGATAACATGGACATATGGTAAGTATATCCATCCATCCATCCATTTTCTACCGCTTGTCTCCCACTGGGCCAACACAGATAGACAGTTTCTAAAATACCAATCAGCATAGCTGCGTAGTTGTAGTTCCAGAGCATCTGTCGCCCCCATTTGGAAAAAGGAACTAACTGCACAATGTACAGATGAGAAATGTGCTATTTTATTTTCCTATAATCGAGGGTATGGAAATTAAGCTAGTCATTTATTTTATTTTTGAATTTACGGAATTAATACATTTTATTTGACACACTGTATATGCATAGCTACATATTAAAGTAAAGTTAAAGTACCAATGATTGTCACACACACACACTAGGCGTGGCGAAATTTGTCCTCTGCGTTTGCCCCATCCCCTTATTCAACCCCTGGGAGGCGAGGGGAGCAGTGGGCAGCAGCGGTGGCCGCGCCCAATATATTAAATATATGATATATTAAACGTCACAACTTTTAATGCTAATTATTATTTTATCATTTAGTTCAGCTAGCCTTCATTGACCTCTGCCGGGAGGGGTTTGTCAGGATGTGTGTTAGTGAGTCAACGCCGTAGCTCAGAAAGTTATTGGTGGATTTTGATGACACTTTCAAGAAATGTCAGAAGTTGGATGAGGATCAAGTGAGTCGGCTTTGGGGGTGATGTACAAACCCCGTTTCCATATGAGTTGGGAAATTGTGTTAGATGTAAATATAAACGGAATACAATGATTTGCAAATCCTTTTCAACGCATATTCAGATGAATGCACTACAAAGACAAGATATTTGATGTTCAAACTCATAAACTTTATTTTTCTTTTGCAAATAATAATTAACTTAGAATTTCATGGCTGCAACACGTGCCAAAGTAGTTGGGAAAGGGCATGTTCACCACTGTGTTACATGGCCTTTCCTTTTAACAACACTCAGTAAACGATTGGGAACTGAGGAGACACATTTTTGAAGCTTCTCAGGTGGAATTCTTTCCCATTCTTGCTTGATGTACAGCTTAAGTTGTTCAACAGTCCGGGGGTCTCCGTTGTGGTATTTTAGGCTTCATAATGCGCCACACATTTTCAATGGGAGACAGGTCTGGACTACAGGCAGGCCAGTCTAGTACCCGCACTCTTTTACTATGAAGCCACGTTGATGTAACATGTGGCTTGGCATTGTCTTGCTGAAATTGCACTTGAGTAAGCTAACCCGGCCGTATTGGCATGTGTTGCAATGTTAAGATTTCATCAGCAGGGGCGTCCATGGTAACGTTGCTTGGATGGCAACATATGTTGCTCCAAAACTTGTATGTACCTTTCAGCATTAATGGCGCCTTCACAGATGTGTAAGTTACCCATGTCTTGGCCACTAATACACCCCCATACCATCACAGATGCTGGCTTTTCAACTTTGCGCCTATAACAATCCGGATGGTTCTTTTCCTCTTTGGTCCGGAGGACACGACATCCACAGTTTCCAAAAACTATTTGAAATGTGGACTCGTCAGACCACAGAACACTTTTCCACTTTGTATCAGTCCATCTTAGATGAGCTCAGGCCCAGCAAAGCCGACGGCATTTCTGGGTGTTGTTGATAAACGGTTTTTGCCTTGCATAGGAGAGTTTTAACTTGCACTTACAGATGTAGCGACCAACTGTAGTTACTGACAGTGGGTTTCTGAAGTGTTCCTGAGCCCATGTGGTGATATCCTTTACACACTGATGTCGCTTGTTGATGCAGTACAGCCTGAGGGATGGAAGGTCACGGGCTTAGCTGCTTACGTGCAGTGATTTCTCCAGATTCTCTGAACCCTTTGATGATATTACGGACCGTAGATGGTGAAATCCCTAAATTCCTTGCAATGGCTGGTTGAGAAAGGTTTTTCTTAAACTGTTCAACAATTTGCTCACGCATTTGTTGACAAAGTGGTGACCCTCGCCCCATCCTTGTTTGTGAATGACTGAGCATTTCATGGAATCTACTTTTATACCCAGTCATGGCAACCGCTTGTTCCCAATTTGCCTGTTCACCTGTGGGATGTTCCAAATAAGTGTTTGATGAGCATTTCTCAACTTTATCAGTATTTATTGCCACCTTTCCCAACTTCTTTGTCACGTGTTGCTGGCATCAAATTCTAAAGTTAATGATTATTTGCAAAAAAAAAAAGTTTATCAGTTTGAACATCAAATATGTTGTCTTTGTAGCATATTCAACTGAATATGGGTTGAAAATGATTTGCAAATCATTGTATTCTGTTTATATTTACATCTAACACAATTTCCCAACTCATATGGAAACGGGGTTTGTAGTATGTTACCTTGTGTTTATAATAAATGGATATAGCGCTTTTCTACCTTCAAGGTACTCAAAGCGCTTTGACACTATTTCCATTCACACACTGATGGCGGGAGTGTGGTGAAGTGTCTTGCTCAAGCACACAACGGACGTGACGAGGTTGGTAGAAGGTGGGGATCGAACCAGGAACCTTCAGGTTGCTGGCACGGCCACTCTCCCAACCGCACCACGCCGTCCCCTATACAATACAAGCCTGAACTTCTGTGCGTGTACGCTAGTGGCCTTTCCTCCACCCACAAAGAGTGCATGACAGACAAGAGGGTTCACTCCATTTATTTCACTTCGCTATAGAACAAAAGAGCACAGCTGCTGACACTAATGCAAAGAGTGAACTCTTGCAGCATGTCTTGAAGCGACCAAGAAAGTAAAAACATGCACACATGGCAACTTTCTCTATCCTTCCATTCATTAATTCTGCCAGGAGGTTATGTATTCGCTGGGGTTTGTTGGTCTGTTAGTTAGCAGCATAATTCAAAAATGTATGGCTGTATGTTGATGGAACTTTCAGGAAAAGGGGTAAGGAACAAGTGATTGAATTTTAAGGGGTGATTCGGATCACCGTTTGGATTCAGGGTTTTTATTTATTTTTTAAAGATTTTTTACTATTGGAAGATGGCAGGGGTGTGCACTCTGCAAGTTCATTTCTAATGTATTAAGTGCAGGGCTATTCAACTGGTAGCCTGGGGGCCAAATCCGGTTGAAAACTTGGGAGAGAATAATTTTTGCAGCAAACTCCTACATTAAAAACACTACAGTGCTCCTGTTCTATAATAGAAAAACTTGGACTACTGTAAAAACACATTGGAAGATCCTTGCATTTACATTTTAAGCTCCTAAAGGCCAGCATCCACTTGTATTTTGCATAACAGGGATATTTTCTTTAGAAATTACCAGTGGCGGGCCGTGCGTTTCCCACCTAGGCCTTTAGTGATGTCCTGTGTCCAATGATTACCTCTCAAAATACCATCATTTATGTCAGCACATGACCATTGCTGGAGAAATACTATACAGAAACACATTCACGCCCTAATGGGCATTGAATAACCATCAACAGTGTACAAAACGGGTTATTTTCTGGCGCATTTAAAAATCAATAAACCTGCATTAGCAATTAAACATATCTTATGTGGTACTGTCAAAATAAAAATGGCAAAACACATATTGAACGTAAAAAAATTAAAAAATAAAATATCTGAATTCACAATTTGTAGAACCCATTCGAGCTTCCGGGGTTGGCCGACATGGTCTCACAAGATGTAGTTTCTCTTTAAATATCCTTCTTGAAAATATGTGTTGTCTTGTCTAATCATAAAAGATGCAGACGAGGCGTGTTGGCTGAGTTCTTAAAGTTTACTCCACTGCGTGCTCATCAAAAACATCCCCGTTGCCATGGCTACATTCAACAATCTAAATGGGGCTACTGCGCATGCTCTTCACTGCTGTGGCATGCTGGGTAATGGAGTTCTTATGTTACCTAGCTCATAACATCACAATATATATCTGCCTTAGGCCAGCTAGAAGGCCTTACTGACAACAACTCGTCATCTGATTGGCTATCGCATCTGTCTGTCAAATGTTTGTGTCCGATCACTTACAGTGCACAGCCGCATTATTGATTCTGAAGGCCCTAGGCAGATTTGGTACAGCATGGCAACATAAGCTTGCTGAATTCTGATTGGATAAAAACTATAGTCTAAAAACAACAGCACTGGAAGGAGCATAATATGACATGAAGAGAATATAAATACTTTTAGACATTTAGGGAAAGTAAATTAAAAATTACTTGTATCTTTAATTATGATAATGATTTCTGGTTATGTTAGGCCAGCAGAGAAGGCCTTGCTGGCCCTGATGGGCCACCACTGGAAATTACTAACTGAAAAGGAAATCAACAAATATCCACTGCAGGGGAGGCTGGTTCTCAAAATAAGATTAATATTGAAGGGAGACATCTAGGGTCCTTAGCTTGCTGGAAATGTGGTCCCTACAACAATTTAGTTGATTAACCCTGAATTGGTGGATTACCTCTGTGATATCTGTCGCCACCGTGTGGGTAGAAGGAAGAACTGCATAATGTACATGTGGGTAGAAGGAAGAACTGCATAATGTACATATACTGCAGGTGATTTCAGCAGTTACCGGTACTCTCTGTGATGTGCTACATCTGTAGCCACAGATGCACTGGGGTAAACTGACAGAAACGTGGCTGCCAATGGCCTCACCAACCACCACCAAACATTCATTCACATTTGTTCACCAATATGAATTTCTCGGGAAGCAAGGTGGGTGAAGTGCTGTGCCCAAAGACAAACCAGCATTGACTAGGATGATGAACCTGGAATCCTTCAGTTACTGGACGACTTGCTCTACCTACTGAGCAACTGCTACCAAACAGTGATATAACATAATGAGTATCATTGATATTTTATTTATTGCATTTATTAATTTTTGATTGTATTTAATTGAATACATACTGTATGCGTTTATTATTTATTGAATAACATTTTTAAACTATAATAACATTTTATATTTGATCATTTTAGTATTTTTTTCAAATGTACTGTAATTTTTTTAAAGTGACTCATACATTTGGAGAAACATCCTCCAAAGTACTTTTTTTGTGGTTTACTTTAAACACAGAATACATTTTGCACATGTAGACTGTGTCTTGTGACTTCTTTGTTAGAGGGATCGTGTCTCTGATAGACAGAAAAAAAACAACATTGGACCATACAATGAGACATTGTATTACAAAAAAAACTTTCTCTGTGGTTGATACTATGGAGGTCATTCCCACCATAAAAACTGGGCCAGGACTTCCGGACAGGAGGTGGTATAACATCCTCTACAACATGTATAACATTGTTTACAAACAGCTCTGATAGAACTCGCCTGTTCATAAGGCGTGCTGTCCTCGTAACACAAACAGGATTATCAAGAGCAATTAGGAAGCGGGGTACTGCCAAATGATAGGCCAAAGTGTAATTAATGCTAACAAAAGATAAGAAGATTGCAAACACTTAAGGCCCAGCACAAATTGCCACAGTGTGTGTGTGTGTGTGTGTGTGTGTGTGTCTGTGTCTACCTCGGCCTCTTTCTGTAGCAATATCTGGTCTTTATCCATCACGTCCTCATCCACAGCTCTGCAGGAAACATTCCACAATAAAACTTGGAGCGCTGCTAAAATCAGATTTTTTTTCTTTACATAAAAGTGTCTCACCGTCCCGCTTTCTTCAGCCTCTCTGAGCGGAAATTCTCATAATGCAGGTCCTGAGTAACCTCCTGGAGGTCTTGCATGTGCGTCCTACAACAAAGTATGTTTCTATGTAATTATGTCTTCAGACTCTAGAGGGCTGTGGCGCTTTGCTGCAAGTTTTAAAAGCCATTTTGTCAAGGGTCACTTGGCTTTCCCTTCCTGTATTTTGAATGCACTCTTATTGATGGGGTGACTCACACAAGCATGGTGCGGAGTTTGAGGAAGTCATTGTGCTCTGGATTCTCCACCTCCACAACTCCCCACGGGTACAGACGACCACGGATCTTCTTTCCTTTCACCTCGATCAGCTGGTTGGAGCCAATGACAGCAAAAGGGACGCTCGCCTGGGAGGAAGAAATGCAAGCAGATAAATGTGGGTGCAAGAGAAGATCAACAATGTTTCATAACACCCTATATCCGCTCACCTTGAGGACTTTCGTTTGCTCTTTGAACTCCTCGTCCTCGTCAGAGTCCGCATCGGGTAGCTGATAGATTTTAATTCCGTGCTCTGCGATCTCATCCAGGATCTGATAAGTGGAAACAAAGGAAAGGGGTGAGGCAGACAGGGTCATGACCTCTCGGGCGCTCCCTTCTTGACGCCTGCAGGTGTCTGCTCTCCAACTCAAAGCCAAAAATGTTTAATAATAAAACTAATCCTCCAAGGAGCATCTTAAGCTGCTGACAATATAGTGCTCTTTGTTTGAAGCATGCTGGCTCTCATGGAGAAAATACAGCTGCGGTTCTGAGCCATAAACAGAGAATAAGGAGGCCTTGCAGAGTAATAAGTGGGTGGGAGCACGTATGTATGTTGTTGCGGCAACACATCTCATTAAAACCCCAATGTAGGATACGAGTGGGCTGACAGAAAGGGGGCAGCAGGGAAAAAATAGGCCTTGTGGAGTGTCTTTAAAACCGAAAGAGTCTTTAAGTTCTCACAGTGTTCCATTCAAAGGCCAGTTAAAACAAAGGAGCTTTCTTTATCCCTGCCTAGGGACACACGTCACTATTTATTATTCTTAACATCAAGGCAACATTTGTCTTTTGTTTTCTCAAGAGCATACAGTTATTGTTATGCAACGGAGCCAAGAAACTGCGAGCGTTGTTTTCCTGACTTTTTGAGCCACTTTCATGTAGTGTAGAGTATGAAAGGACAGGGTGAGTCAGCCCTGATCCCGGGAAGTGAGAGCAGGTTTTCCTACGGAGTGGAGCTCCTGTTTGCGCACTTGTTATGGCTGCGGATTGTTTTTTCAGTGAGCTATATATGCGTGGTCTACGTGTGTGTGTATTGGGAGGGTTGAGTATTGTTGTGGTTGCTGATGTAAAAACAAACAAGCTTCGGAGAGCGTGACTCCAGACCAATGGGTTCTTCTGCAATGTAGAGGGGGGACAAACATCAGTTTGGTGAAACAGTAGTTACTGGAAAATCTACACTTATTGAGAAAACAAACAAGAGTCACACAATAGCCGGAAAGAAAGAAACTAAAACAAAAAAAAAAAAGCAGTCCCACAGGGTAGCCATTTGGGGAACATTTGTTAATTTCTTGATTGCACAAGGGAATTATATTCTAATGAAAAACAAGTCAAAAGCGAAACATCAAAGTGTTACAATACCTACAATATTTCTTTACTTGAATATGGTCCAGCACAAAAACTCTCTTCCTGTCTCGCAATTGATTGTTATTTTGTCAATTACATTATCAATAAACACCAGTGAGTGCCTTCCATTGGCAGCCATACTTGCCCGAACTACAACACTGCCTCCACCATGATGTGGTATTCTTTGGATCATGAGCGGTCCCCAAGTTTACAAGTTGTGTTGTTTTTTTTAAACATTATATCAGGTTAGATCAGTGGTGTCAAACGTTTGGCCCACAAGCCGGATCAGGCCCACAAACAGGTTTTATACGGACCCATGATAAACATTCTGAATTTATTTCATCCATCCATTCATTTTTGTCGATAATCTTATTTATCTCACCATCTGAAATATACCTTACATCCCTAATTATTATTTATTTATTTTTAATGTTATTAGCTATGGAGTATATTGTGAATAAATTGAGAACAGGAAGTAAACAAACGTTTTAGCAGCTGTTATGTAAAGGAAAGGGGTAGGATTAAATAAGCTCTGCTTCTTCCGAACATGTTGAATAGAGAAACTGGAAATTGTGATAGATAGATAGTTCTTTATTGATTCCTTCAGGAGAGTTCCCTCAGGAAAATTAAAATTCCAGCAGCAGTGTACAGAATTGAGATCGAATTTAAAAGTAAAAAGTAAATAATGGGGGTATAAATGGAAATAAAATAGAAAATATTACAATAAGAATAAAAATAAAAAGCAACAATAAGAATAAAAATATAACAGTAAAAATAAGAATATAACAAGAGAAACTAGGCAGTAGTGACCATGTAGACAGGTTGATCTGCCGTTTCTTTTCTTTTCTCCTCTGCCTCCTCGCCGGGTTACTCCGGTTCCGGTGACCATGGATGAAGTGCTGGTTGTCCAGAGTTGGGACCCGGGGTGGACCGCTCGCCTGTGCATCGGTTGGGGACATCTCTGCGCTGCTGACCCGTCTCCGCTCGGGATGGTCTCCTGCTGGCCCCACTATGGACTGGACTCTCACTACTATGTTAGATCCACTAGGGACTGTTCTTTCACAATATTATGTCACTCGTCATCCATTGCTTTCGGTCTCCCCTAGAGAGGGGGGGTTACCCACATATGCGGTCCTCTCCAAGGTTTCTCATAGTCATTCACATCGACGTCCCTTATGTGGGCTCTGTACCGAGGATGTCATTGTGGCTTGTGCAGCCCTTTGAGACTTTTGTGATTTAGGGCTAAATAAATAAACATTGATTGATTGATTGATTGATTGATGTTATGAAAATGTATTGCAATGTATATTGTGATGTATCATGTTGTATGCATGCATGTTCGGAATAAACACAAACTCAACTAAACTCAACTCAACAGCCAAATCGTGCTTAAGCAAAAGCTGAAAGGTGGTTTTCTAAAAGTTGATGACAGTATTCAGCTACATGTGCAAAGCAAGACTCATAATCATGATTAGGTGCTAGAATCACTGCCTGCCTGCCTCGAAATCCTCGTCTCCCGCAGAACTACTTAATCCCCCTTGTCCACCACACTTTCCTCCTTGTAATTGTGTATTTTTGTTGGCGCAGAAAAGTTGGCAGCGGGAGCCATCCTGATTTTATGACCGTCCTGTGCAGCGAAAAGACAACCCCTTCCACCTCTGCTCTCTGAGCTGTTATGCTTGGACACGTATTTCCACTTAAGTGTAAGTCAGGGCAGTGAACAATGCCCTACAAGAGTCCACCTCAGTATTCATTTGAAAAGGAAGCCTGGGCTTCCGGTTAACATTGCTGAACATGAAGCATTGTTTATAGAACGGCATTATGACAAATGTGAGGGTGGAGGGTCATATTTTGCAGCTGGATTTAGTAGAATAGTTTAATTTCAGCAAAATGATTCCCAAAAATACTTCACCTGCACAACCATACATAGATATAATAGATAGATATAAAACAGGGTGGTGGTGCTGCACAAGAGGTCAATAGCAAAACCAGTGATCATTCTGGAAACCTATCATTACAGGGACTTGCGGAAGGATTCATATTTTGATGATTTCTTCTCACAAGTGAACCCACGAAAAACCCACGATCAAAACAAAGCTGTAGAAACAATGCAGTAAAGAAATACAAAAAAGGGGGCGTGGCTGTGGTAAAATTTGACCCCACACACTAGAACACAAAGTTGAAATCACACTTCTGTGGCCAATTGTTGAAGACAGAGCGGAGCCTCTTCTGGGCCGGCCAACCACAGGGAACAATACTTGGAAGTAGAATCAAGTGTTCTTAGGAAATCAGCAAAGCAAAGAGCGAGAAGAAAAAATCTTGATAGAAAAAAAGGAGGAGACTTGAAGTGGCAGACCGCCACTGAGGTTCACTAATTACATTCTGAAAATGTACGTTAAAGGTCTCCATCTGATCCCTCAAAATGTACTTCTTCCTCAGGAATGTGCACCACAAAAGAAGCAAAGCAAGACATAAATGACTGAAAAGAGCGACAACAACTATAAGCACCTTAAGTAGCATTTACGTAACATCACAGCTGCCTGAGAGCTTCTGCAGAGGCACCATTGGGATTACAGCCATGCACTGGAGAGCAACTTTCTGATCATGTTTCAATATGATAAAAACACCTTGAGGGAGGTTATCCAAGTGCAATCACATCCACTGCTACTCAAGCGCCAAGTCGAGAGTAATACATCAATGCGGAGATTCTTGTAGATCCTAGAAACTAACATTATCTGAAATATTATGAGAAAGAATGTTTTCTTTTTATTATGAATCTCATTTGACTGCCATTTCAGGCACATTTACATGCTGTGCTGCCCATGAAAACATATTTTATACTGTAAAAAGTACCGTGCAGAAGTCTTACGCCAGCATTAACTTTTTTTCATTTTGACGGATACAAAATGGATTTCAACAAAACATTGTAGACGCCTTACGGGCTATCACAAGATAAATGTGCTGGTTAAAGAATATATTTTCAGTGATTCGCACTTTGATTTTGCGATTACACGTGACCGTGCAAGCAGTTTTCGATGCTTCTGATTACTGTATTTTCCAGTGTTTTAACAGTGGGATCACATTGATGACAATGTGTGCTGAAGTTGGATTAGCCGATAAACTACTGCTTAAAGGCCTACTGAAACCCACTACTACCGACCACGCAGTCTGATAGTTTATATATCAATGATGAAATCTTAACATTACAACACATGTCAACAGCCGGGTTAGCTTACTAAAGTGCAATTTTAAATTTCTGCGCTAAATATCCTGCTGAAAACATCTCGGTATGATGACATCAGCGCGTGCCGTCACGGATTGTAGAGGACATTTTGGGACAGCACAGTGGCCAGCTATTAAGTCATCTGTTTTCATCGCAAAATTCCACAGTATTCTGGACATCTGTGTTGGTGAATCTTTTGCAATTTGTTCAATGAACAATGGAGACAGCAAAGAAGAAAGCTGTAGGTGGGAAGCGGTGTATTGCGGCCGACTGCAGCAACACAAACACAGCCTGTGTTTCATTGTTTACATTCCCGGAAGATGACAGTCAAGCTTTACCATTGGCCTGTGGAGAACTGGGACAACAGAGACTCTTACCAGGAGGACTTTGAGTTGGATGCGCAGACACGGTACCGTGAGTACGCATGCAGCTGCGGCTTCCAAACATTTGATCGCTTGCCCGTACGTGCGTGCCGCTATGTGCATGTCACGTACGTAACTTTGGGGACTTTGGGGAAATATATGTGCTGTATGAACTTTGGGGAGGTGAACGGTACTTTGGGCTGTGGGATTGAGTGTGTTGTGCAGGTGTTTGAGTTGTATTGGCGGATTATATGGACGGGAGGGGGGAGGTGTTTGTTATGCGATATTAATTGTGGCATATTAAATATAAGCCTGGTTGTGTTGTGGCTAATAGAGTATATATATGTCTTGTGTTTATTTACTGTTTTAGTCATTCCCAGCTGAATATCAGGTCTCACCCGCCTCTCACAGAATCTTCCCTATCTGAATCGCTCCCACTGCCCTCTAGTCCTTCACTCTCACTTTCCTCATCCACGAATCTTTCATCCTCGCTCAAATTAATGGGGAAATCGTCGCTTTCTCACTCCGAATCGCTCTCACTGCTGGTGGCCATGATTGTAAACAATGTGCAGATGTGAGGAGCTCCACAACCTGTGACGTCACGCTACTCGTCTGCTACTTCCGGTACAGGCAAGGCTTTTTTATCAGCGACCAAAAGTTGCAAACTTTATCGTCGATGTTCTCTACTAAATCCTTTCAGCAAAAATATGGCAATATCGCGAAATGATCAAGTATGACACATAGAATGGACCGGCTATCCCCGTTTGAATAAGAAAATCGCATTTTAGTAGGCCTTTAAAGACAACGTCATTTTGACATTACTACTCGGTTGTGTTCAAGAACCACAATAGAAAACTGCAAATTACAATTCATCCTAACTGATTATTTTGTATGAACGCGGCTGTCTGTGTAACAATGATTTACAAACCTGTTCAGTGGCCTTGTGGTTAGAGTGTCCGCCCTGAGATCGGTAGGTCGTGAGTTCAAACCCAGGCTGAGTCATACCAAAGACTATAAAAATGGGACCCATTGCCTCCCTGCTTGGCACTCAGCATCAAGGGTTGGAATTGGGGGTTATATTACCAAAATGATTCCCAAGCGCGGCCACCGCTGCTGCTCACTGCTCCCCTCACCTCCCAAGGTGGAACAAGGGGATGGGTCAAATGAAGAGAGTAATTTCACCCCACCTAGTGTGTGTGTGACTATTAGTGGTACTTTAACTTTTACAGGGATGATATTCAATTCAAGATTGTTCCTCCACTATCTCAATTTTTCAGATGTTTAAAAATATTTGTCCAATCCCAACTATCTTATTAAATACAACTAAAAATGTTCATTAAAGCTCTGATCCTTGAATTGGTCTAACCAAAAAGTGGGCAGCCTAAGACAACTCTCTTGGTTGCTTTTTTGGGTCCGTTCCTGTCTCTGGCCGTGCGGCCCACCAACCGAACAACAAACTGTTTTTTGTTTTGTTTTGTTGTTTGTCTTTGCATTGTGCAATCAAATGTGCACAATATGTATTATTTATTGCACATTTTTAGGTTTTTGTTGTGTTTTACTTTGTAGCTGTAGTAATGGCACCACTGAAGTGGCAGCTGGTTGCATCAGCTCTGTGTACTTTTATTATATTTTGTGTTCTTTGATGTTTCCCTCTTGATTGCATGTGTTTAAAAATTGTATCTGCACTGCAACCACAAAATTTTCCTATTGTGGGATGAATAAAGTCGATATTATCCTATCGTTATAACCACATTATATATTTTTAAAATAATGTGAAACACAAGCTATATCAGCAGTTTTCCTGTTTTTAAATCAAAACAAAAACATTGTAAACATGCGGATGGTATATTGTGGCTCAAGTGTTTTTACCATGTTGAAATCCCGCACCATCCACAAGACTATAAGGCTGCAAAGTAGGAGCCTGGAGGTGCCTCTCTCTCCACTTATCGCCATCTTTGCCAACAAGTCTTGAATTATTTCGCCAGAGTTTTTGCCCTGTCCGAGTTTTTTACCTGTCAGCTGTCTAAAAGCACAGTAGATGTTATACTTGTATAGGGCTTTTGACAGTATTTCCAGATTCACACAAAGATGGCGGGAGCTGCCATGCAAGGCCCTAACCATGAGTAAGAGTGAAGTGTCTTGCTCAAAGACACAACAAACGTGACTAGGATGGCGGAAGCCAGGGATCGAACCAGAAACCCTCAGGCACGGCCGCTCTACCAACCAAGCTTTGTCGTCCCCACTCGGGTGATGTCTTTGCCGATGACGTGATCATGTTATCATGACGTGTTAATGTTAGTTAGTTAGTTTCAGTTTATTTCGAACATGCATACAATGCAATTACAATGTAATGCATCACATATTTCCAGTTGTTTCATTACAGCACGTCCGAAAAGGAGGGCATAACAGTCAAGCACTCAGTCCACGGCCTAAAAGACAGTAAAATCTTGGCAGGCTCCCAGGGTCAGGAAGACCCCGCACCGCCTTCTTATCGAGTCTTTCCAAGCGATACAGAGCCGGTCGAGGTGCACTGCCTCAGATGAAACGCACAGTGCTTGAACAGAGTCACAGTTTTATCTATCAATTTCTTTCGGCAGTTGTCATAGTCAACACAAAACCTCTTTTCTACCCCTTAAAAATGCCTTATATTCAGCAATGTTAACCTCTTGTCTAGGTACAATGCTCCTGTTTCTCCTTCACCTCATGATGCCCACACATATGATCATAGCTATACTTGTACGCTACAAACTGATTAGTATCACACAAAAATAAGACAAAACATATACAGGTAAAAGCCAGTAAATTAGAATATTTTGAAAAACTTGATTTATTTCAGTAATTGCATTCAAAAGGTGTAACTTGTACATTATATTTATTCATTGCACACAGACTGATGCATTCAAATGTTTATTTCATTTAATTTTGATGATTTGAAGTGGCAACAAATGAAAATCCAAAATTCCGTGTGTCACAAAATTAGAATATTACTTAAGGCTAATACAAAAAAGGGATTTTTAGAAATGTTGGCCAACTGAAAAGTATGAAAATGAAAAATATGAGCATGTACAATACTCAATACTTGGTTGGAGCTCCTTTTGCCTCAATTACTGCGTTAATGCGGCGTGGCATGGAGTCGATGAGTTTCTGGCACTGCTCAGGTGTTATGAGAGCCCAGGTTGCTCTGATAGTGGCCTTCAACTCTTCTGCGTTTTTGGGTCTGGCATTCTGCATCTTCCTTTTCACAATACCCCACAGATTTTCTATGGGGCTAAGGTCAGGGGAGTTGGCGGGCCAATTTAGAACAGAAATACCATGGTCCGTAAACCAGGCACGGGTAGATTTTGCGCTGTGTGCAGGCGCCAAGTCCTGTTGGAACTTGAAATCTCCATCTCCATAGAGCAGGTCAGCAGCAGGAAGCATGAAGTGCTCTAAAACTTGCTGGTAGACGGCTGCGTTGACCCTGGATCTCAGGAAACAGAGTGGACCGACACCAGCAGATGACATGGCACCCCAAACCATCACCCAACCATGCAAATTTTGCATTTCCTTTGGAAATCGAGGTCCCAGAGTCTGGAGGAAGACAGGAGAGGCACAGGATCCACGTTGCCTGAAGTCTAGTGTAAAGTTTCCACCATCAGTGATGGTTTGGGGTGCCATGTCATCTGCTGGTGTCGGTCCACTCTGTTTCCTGAGATCCAGGGTCAAAGCAGCCGTCTACCAGCAAGTTTTAGAGCACTTCATGCTTCCTGCTGCTGACCTGCTCTATGGAGATGGAGATTTCAAGTTCCAACAGGACTTGGCGCCTGCACACAGCGCAAAATCTACCCGTGCCTGGTTTACGGACCATGGTATTTCTGTTCTAAATTGGCCCGCCAACTCCCCTGACCTTAGCCCCATAGAAAATCTGTGGGGTATTGTGAAAAGGAAGATGCAGAATGCCAGACCCAAAAACGCAGAAGAGTTGAAGGCCACTATCAGAGCAACCTGGGCTCTCATAACACCTGAGCAGTGCCAGAAACTCATCGACTCCATGCCACGCCGCATTAACGCAGTAATTGAGGCAAAAGGAGCTCCAACCAAGTATTGAGTATTGTACATGCTCATATTTTTCATTTTCATACTTTTCAGTTGGCCAACATTTCTAAAAATCCCTTTTTTGTATTAGCCTTAAGTAATATTCTAATTTTGTGACACACAGAATTTTGGATTTTCATTTGTTGCCACTTCAAATCATCAAAATTAAATGAAATAAACATTTGAATGCATCAGTCTGTGTGCAATGAATAAATATAATGTACAAGTTACACCTTTTGAATGCAATTACTGAAATAAATCAAGTTTTTCAAAATATTCTAATTTACTGGCTTTTACCTGTAATCCCAACTTCACATGCACAGGTCAACCTAAGGGTTCAGATTTTTTCCATAAAAGGTTGGTAGCGTCATGATCTGTGGCTGCATGATTGCTGCGATTCACTGAGGGGATACCGGTACATGAATTCCAACATGTGCCACGACTTTGTGAAAAAGCCCAGAATGATCTTCTCCTTGGGAAACTGGGCAGGAAACTGGCCTCAATACACCTCTGAAATGACAAAGTGCCTTGTTGAGGCAGCTGAAGATGATAAAGTGGCCAACTATGTCTCCACCAACTGAGCACCTCAAGCAGGCGTTGGAAGAGCACAAGGTGTTTTACATCCACCATCAGAAGTGTTATCAAGCTTACTGTCATCACAAGTAACATGGCTCAGTGTTACGCCATTGTTGTTTGGAATACAAGATACTGGCGCATACGCTCCATTAAAAAAAAAAAAAAAAAAACACTGTACTTTTGGCAATATTTAGACAGGAAAGATAGTGATTAACTTGTAAAATTGTCACTTTAAGACCTGTTTTCTAAAGTTTTTTTGTTAATGATTAATAAATGTGTAAAAAATGTGAACTGACAAAAGTCTGCGAGGATGGGGGAGCCTCAACAATACCTAAACAGAGGAGGGTACAAACACACACAGTCACGAATAACTGGCAGCTACCCCACAATCTGAACGGGTATAATCTTGTGTCAAATCCATGGGAAAAAAAGAGTTAAGGGGAGGAGCAGCGCCACAAGTGATTTTCGCATCTTCCGCACATCTGAGCTGCACACAGACTCCCATAAAGCAGTGCTGTAAGAAACAGTACCTTTGTGTGAACAGGATTAAAGACATTCATGCACATTCCAGATAGATCCCAGCAGGTTTGAGGCAGACTGGACTAGAACAGCTGGATTTGTTCTAATGGAAAGTAAAGGGGAAGTCGGCTGGTAACGTGAATGTGTCACATGACTTAACAGTAATCAACGTGCTCACACACTTCACCCCCTCCTATTGTCTTGGTTTAAGCTTTAGCACTGTTGAGACCACCCACTTCTCCTTGTGATCAAAGAGCATAGAGAGGAACAATCGAGCTATTCAAGTAATCTTGTATTTAAAGCAGATTTAGAATGGGACAGTGTGTGGCAGGCATTATTCTTGCACACATCACCCTGTTGTTGGCTATACAAGTCAGAAGGCTCAGGAAATAGCAGTGATTCTACATGAAGGAGGAAACCTGTAGTTTTTCACGCCGTATTTCACCACAGAGCGGATTATTGTGTGCAAAAATGCACCTTGCTTGATATTTGTTTGTTTTAAAATCTGCAGAGACTCAGACCATGATTTGGCGCAATGACTGCGGGGAAGTCAGAAAAATAAATACATTTGTGTGTTTAAAATGGTGGCAATAAAATGAGTAGGAATGGACTGACCATAGCCTCCACCACTAACACACAATACTAAAAAAATAAACTCGGATACATTTTAGAATGACTCAACACGCAGCTATTGTCAAAATAGTTGACAATACATGATTACCTACAGGCAGGCATGAATGGTGACAGCATCATGGTCTGGGGCTGCTTGAGTGCTGCCTTTCATTGAAGGAATAATTCATTATCAAGTACTGCAATATTGTGAAGCAAATAATGATCCCCCGCCTTTGCAAACAGTTTTCCAATTTGATAAGGAGCCTAAAAAACACCTACAAGTGACAAGTGCCTTGCAGAGGAAGGTCAGTGGCCGAGTCCAGGTACAGTATGTCTCCCTTAGACCTAAACCTAGCGCGTGGCGCAGTGGGAGAATGGCCGTGCGCGACCCGAGGGTCCCTGGTTCAATCCCCACCTAGTACCAACCTCGTCATGTCCGTTGTGTCCTGAGCAAGACACTTCACCCTTGCTCCTGATGGGTGCTGGTTAGCGCCTTGCATGGCAGCTCCCTCCATCAGTGTGTGAATGTGTGTGTGAATGGGTAAATGTGGAAGTAGTGTCAAAGCGCTTTGAGTACCTTGAAGGTAGAAAAGCGCTATACAAGTACAACCCATTTATCATTTATCATATTTACCTGTGGCTGTGGGGCATCCTCCTGTGGAGGGTGGAGGAGCTTGAGGTATCTAACATACACCAGCTCTACCAGTAATGTCGTCATGGAGGACTGGAAGAGTATTCTAGTAACAAACTGTCCACGCCCAAGAAGATTAAGGCAATTCAAGATAACGATGATGCTCACACCAAAAATAAAATTTGGACACAGTTTGGACATGTTTACTTGCGTTACCAGCTATTTAGACAATAATGGATGTGTGTAGAGTAATTTTAAGTGGAAACTTAGCTAAGCTGACACAGACTAAGTAATAACCAAATATATATTTATATATTTGTTATTGTACCTGGAGAAGATATAATAAAATGGTTGCTAATATGTGTGAGGTAAACTCACTTTTGTAAGATGCTGGATATTTTCTTCTTGCACTTTCTGTTTTTACTAAAAATTTTGCTGCAATTTGCAAAATGTTGATGCAGCCTGCAGGTTCCAGCGAATTGCAAAAATGTGTTTATTCAGACCAAGCAAACAAGTGTTTTTGTCAGATGCAACACATTTGCATTCACAGACCACCAAATGTTCTAAAAAGGTTGCTGGAAGAATTCAATTCACCCCTCCCCAAGACAGACACGTTATTTGCAGTGCCAGTCTCTCCACAGGTGCAGCATACATGCACACACGGTTTTGCCTGCTACAAAAAAACATGGTAGAAAAAACTTTGTTAACGGTCCTCATCATTTGTTTTGCTTTTAATTGCATTTCTAAAGCGTTATAGTCATAATCACCTGGTATGTAATGACATCATTACATACCATTCCCACTGGAAACCACGACCGTGTCAAAGTCCTGTCGGAAACACTTGACCAAAATTTGCCTAAAAACAGTAAACATCATCTTTTAATTCCATAATGAAAACCTCAAATTAGAAAATGCATGATTAAACTGTGTAAAGACTGTACAGTTGAAAAATAGTTGTATTGGTAGCCCATGGGGACTTTTTTGTAGCTATTATACTATAAAGATATAAAATGTTGTACTCTGACACAGCAAAAAATATAACAATACGTCATAATACGTTTTATTACAAATCTTATGTATATTTAGGCCAGATCTTTGCATCAGTACATCAGCCCTTTAACATTTACTGTATTAGTATTATGACTCATGCTATGCAATTTTTTCAAAACAAAATAACTGACATAATTGGAGGATATGGCCATTCGAAGGGTTTAAATAAAACTGAACATGAAATGTTAGCTATTTTTTTAGTCAGGACTGAAGTTAATTTAGAAATTTGAGCAAAACTCGTACAAAAAACTATGAAACCAAAATGTTTTTACATGCTTAACTCTGAGGACCTTTTTGTCCTAAATCCACTCTATGGCTATACAATTTTTACCCAATGTATCGTTGATATAAGAAAGTATTTCAAAGGAAAATATTCAAATTAAACATGAAAAAAAAACCTATAGGAAAAATAATTTTATTCGGAGTAACACAACCAGTTATGGCCAAAAATAGAACAAAGATTTACCTCAAAGGACAAAAAAGTCCCCAATACACCCTGAGAGTTAGTTAAAGCTTAAAAGTTCTGCTATTGTAGTTGAAGAAAACTTGGTGACAACACAGGCTGGTATGATCTACTCAGGATAAAAATGTGTTCCTGCAGGGCCACGGGATTTGTTCACACAGCAGCGCATGCTCGAGTGCATTGTGGAGACGACATCGAGTCAGACAAAGAGGGGAAAACTGTGACTGCGCCCCCGGCCGGGGGTGAAATACGGCAGCTGAGCGGCCAAACGTGAGAGAGGGAGGATAGGTCAGGGCCCAGCGTGGGGGAGACAGTGAAGCGGGGCAACGTTGATGGGGAGGAGGGACTAAAAGGTGGCTGAGAGAATAAATGAGGGGGGATGAGGACATGGAAGGGGATAGAGGAAACAGAAGGCAGCAGAGAGGAAAAAGAGCTATTGCTATTGTCAATTGCCTTAACGCTTGTGCAAGAAAATAGGAAGAATTGGGTTCTCTAACCCTTGTGACCTCTGGTTTTGAGCAGTAACACAAAGAAGAAAATAGTTTTAGGTGGAACCAGTGGCTTTAATCCAACAGGTTAGATTAATTCACTGAAAGTTAATTTTGGGCCATCATTTCAATATATTCTTCAGATCTACGTAAAGGAAGGTACAGCCTTGCATCATCTCCACTCCAGGAAAACTTTTTTGATAAAAGCTTGTAAAATGTGCTCGTTTATTTTAAAAAAAACACCACCACTACATTACAAACATTCATTGCAGCATAGAATTCTACAAACCCTGTTTCCATATGAGTTGGGAAATTGTGTTAGATGTAAATATAAACAGAATACAATGATTTGCAAATCCTTTTCAACCCATATTCAATTGAATGCATTACAAAGACAAGATATTTGATGTTCAAACTCATAAACTTTATTTTTTTTTTTGCAAATAATAATTAACTTAGAATTTCATGGCTGCAACACGTGCCAAAGTAGTTGGGAAAGGGCATGTTCACCACTGTGTTACATGGCCTTTCCTTTTAACAACACTCAGTAAACATTTGGGAACTGAGGAGACACATTTTTTAAGCTTCTCAGGTGGAATTCTTTCCCATTCTTGCTTGATGTACAGCTTAAGTTGTTCAACAGTCCGGGGGTCTCCGTTGTGGTATTTTAGGCTTCATAATGTGCCACACATTTTCAATGGGAGACAGGTCTGGACTACAGGCAGGCCAGTCTAGTACCCGCACTCTTTTACTATAAAGCCACGTTGATGTAACACGTGGCTTGGCATTGTCTTGCTGAAATAAGCAGGGTCATCCATGGTAACGTTGCTTGGATGGCAACATATGTTGCTCCAAAACCTGTATGTAACTTTCAGCATTAATGGCACCTTCACAGATTTGTAAGTTACCCATGTCTTGGGCACTAATACACCCCCATACCATCTCAGATGCTGGCTTTTCAACTTTGCGCCTATAACAATCCGGATGGTTCTTTTCCTCTTTGGTCCGGAGGACACGACGTCCACAGTTTCCAAAAACGATTTGAAATGTGGACTCGTCAGACCACAGAACACTTTCCACTTTGTATCAGTCCATCTTAGATGAGCTTAGGCCCAGCGAAGCAGACAGCGTTTCTGGGTGTTGTTGATAAACGGTTTTCGCCTTGCATAGGAGAGTTTTAACTTGCACTTACAGATGTAGCGACCAACTATAGTTACTGACAGTGGATTTCTGAAGTGTTTCTGAGCCCATGTGGTGATATCCTTTACACACTGATGTCGCTTGTTGATGCAGTACAGCCTGAGGGATCCAAGGTCACAGGCTTAGCTGCTTATGTGCAGTGATTTTTCCAGATTCTCTGAACCCTTTGATGATATTACGGACCGTAGATGTTGAAATCCCTAAATTCCTTGCAATAGCTGGTTGAGAAAGGTTTTTCTTAAACTGTTCAACAATTTGCTCACGCAGTTGTTGACAAAGTGGTGACCCTCGCCCCATCCTTGTTTGTGAATGACTGAGCATTTCATGGAATCTACTTTTATACCCAATCATGGCACCCACCTGTTCACAATTTGCCTGTTCACCTGTGGGATGTTCCAAATAAGTGTTTGATGAGCATTCCTCAACTTTATCAGTATTTATTGCCACCTTTCCCAACTTCTTTGTCACGTGTTGCTGGCATCAAATTCTAAAGTTAATGATTATTTGCAAAAAAAAAAAGTTTATCAGTTTGAAAATCAAATATGTTGTCTTTGTAGCATATTCAACTGAATATGGGTTGAAAATTATTAGCAAATCATTGTATTCCGTTTATATTTACATCCAACACAATTTCCCAACTCATATGGAAACTGGGTTTTTAGTAAAAAGGTATACCAGAGTTACCCATTTAAACCAGATGTGCATCATTCTCTACCTGAGATAAATAACAGTAAAGCTGATGGAAAGTCCTACACAGGATATGACTGCAAGGTTCTAGACTGAGAGGATCAGCCACTTAATATACTGTTCCCTCCTCCCCACAATTTATGAGCAAGAGACGACCCCAACCCTGCTGAAGGATTTTAGAGTAAATTCAAAAAAAATAAAAAGCCAGATGTAGCTGGAGGTTGGGGGAGGAGGGGTCACTGCCAGGAGAGGAAATAAGAGGACTGTGTGAGAAACAATCAAAAGTGAGAAAAAAACACACTTTTTTCCCAACTTTGTCTATGAGCGTAAGCTGCTTGAGGCAACAGGTTGTCTCCTGACATGGGCTATGACACATGGCAGGAAACCTATATTGTTCTGTACAATCTGTTTCCCCCCGTTATAAAAGAAAGTGCATGCTGAGGTGGGGACACGAGGGTGTCACATTTACCTTAAAGACAAATGTCCGGCAAAAAAACAAATGTGGGAGAAATTCTGCAGGTTGTGAATCACCCTTTGGCGTTCTGGCAGATTTATGACTGTGGGCATCAATACCTCCAAAAAAAGGCGTATTGCTTGCTTTACTAGACTTCATGACAGGATGTATACATGCACCCATAAGAACCACTTAAAATAATCTGATCCAAACAACAAATGCCACTTGCTCAACCAAGAAAAGCTTACAAATATGAATCTAACTTTAATTGGAGATATTGTTTTGCCGTAGTTGTTTGTTGATTGATTGTGGATCAATCAACTCCTTGTCATCTTTTTAACATCCAGGCAAAAGCTACAATATTGAAATGCCTCCCTGGGAAGCATTATCACCATCCGTCGCGGAACAAATTACAGCTGGGCTCTGATAAACTCAAGCGAAAAAGCCAGAGCTTTTAGTTCAGTAGTAAGCACACTTGTCTTTCATGCCGGCGACCAGGCTTCGCGTCCCGCTGAGAGCAGTAGGAAAAACTCAACGCAGCTCAAACTTTTTGGCCACCTTGGCTTTTGAAATTTGACAGACGGGTCTGGCGAGCACATGATGCATTTCAAAGCATATCATATCTATTGGAACTATTAGTACACTTCCCATGGACTATTTAATTATAATACATCTATTTTGAACATTATCATATCAGAACCTCAAAGAAACATAAATATGGTAAAACAGGGTTACATTCTCTTTCAGTGGGAGCAGTGTTGTTGATCCCCCTTTATTGCCAGTGCGTCGAAGCCTAGTATCAGTTTTATTGTGGCAATTCTCAAAACAGATCTTTGCTCAAGTCTGTTCTACTATTTGGTGGGCCAAATTAAAAAGAACAAAAGGCCTGATGTGGCCGGCCAGCCGGCCGTATTTTGCCTATCCCTGCGATAGAGAGTACAAACCGCTACACTAGGTCTCCTTTTTAATTTTCTTTGCTGCTCTACTTTTATGTTAATATGAACCGCCACTCATGATAACTTTGTCACCAAGCTTCTACTCTTTTGACAAGAGACTGAAGACGTCGGTGGACGGTTTATGACGATTTTACCCAGAATACATTTGGGAGACAATACAGTCGATACACTTGTAAATTTGCACGTCGCAAAGTGAAATGTGAGAGTGAAAACAAAGCCAGTCATGCAGCACACACAACATGTTATTCAATTTTTTACACCTATAAATCATTAAAGTCAGTCAAGTTTTTAACAACCATCACTCACCCTGACTGGGGTAGTAACCTATAGGTCCACATACGTCCAACTGATTTATTGGCTTAGATAGTGATAAAGCTGCCTGATCCTTGCTCCTTCTGACCCAAGCCATGAGAGAGCGCCACCTTCCTCAGCCAAGAGCCAGATCAGGGGCCCGGCACCACCATGCCCCCACCCCAGTCAGGTCCCCACCCCGCGCCCCGGGCCTCACCTCCCAAGACTCCCCCGTTCCCAATAGCTCCACTCCCAACCACCATCTTGCTTGACCAGGGGTAGAGAACTTATGGCTCGGGAACCAGATGTGGCTCTTTTGATGACTATCTCTGGCTTGCAGATAAATCTTAACGTCTTAAAGCTAAGGTTGTGAGAGATAACCGATGCGACCAGATATTAGGTTTGACAAGCGAGCAGCTCGCTGCGTCAGTAGCAGCCACCACAATCGATAAAAATCAGCTCAGTATTTTTAGGTAATTGACTGTGGAAACATTAACCCAGTATTGCGCAACACTAGCAATTGTTTGACACCTTGTCTTTAAACACGAGAGCCGGGAATGCGCATGCTCCCTTAGCTTACCTAGCTTGAAGACGAGAATATACAGCAGCAGCGCTGCTTTTAAGTCAGCAATCTTTCTCTCCATGGTAGCAAATAAGCTATGTTTATTACAAGTATCACTGAAGGATGAGAACAGATGAAACATGCTACACAACACATCATAGGAGGATACAATAAGTCATGCTCACCGGCGTTAAAGGGGAACATCACTATTTGGGGAATTTTGCATATCATTTACAATCCTTATATTTTTATGCATTCTAACTCGAAAATAAACACTAGCAAAAGTCAGCTAGCAATAGAGCTAATGGGAGTCATTGTCTAGTCTGCGTATAAAGCGCTCTAAAAAACCTCCATCAACGTTTTATATAGACGTAAGTATATATGTAACGTAATATTTACGTATTTTGTCATTTTAAGCACACAGCTGAGGCAGCATATTAATTTCACAGACGCATCACGACGTTCGCTTTTTCCTTTAAGAATAACAACGACGACTAATCATGACAGACTTCATGAGAGCCAACGATGACTACTTTGGGACAAATGATAATCCAGAACTTTATATTTTTGAGCGAGAATATAAGGAAGATGAGCTACAAGTTTTAGAAGTTGAGTGATAAGCAGATCAAGCAAGTAGCAGTATTGCTAAGTGCGAAACAAGGAATACAAACTACGAACATAATAAAACAATCACTAACTGAGCAATGTCTGCTCTCAGTGGGATGTCAACAGATGAGATGTTCATATCTTTCCATTTCGATGAAGATTTAATCATAATGAGTGAGTGAGTGAGTGAATTATATTTATATAGCGCTTTTCTCTAGTGCCTCAAAGTGCTTTACATAGTGAAACCCAATATCTAAGTTACATTTAAACCAGTGTGGGTGACACTGGGAGCAGGTGGGTAAAGTGTCTTGCCCAAGGACACAACGGCAGTGACTAGGACGGCGGAAGCGGGAATCGAACCTGGAACCCTCAAGTTGCTGGCACGGCCACTCTACCAACCGAGCTATGCCACCCCAATAATCCTCACACAAGTTAAAAAAGAAGAGGAAAAAAATAGTTGTTTTCATGTCTTTCTTGCCATCTTCAGGTCTTAGTTAACCAACGTATCCGTTTATGGCCACAACCTTCTATGATACAAGTGAGATACATGATTTATAATCTAGAATTAACTTTCACCAAGTCAGACGCAATGTATCAGCTCACCGGCTCAGTATGTCAATAGCTGCGTAAGCTAGTTACCTCTCTGTGATCAATGCGCTGCTAAAAGTAGTTCCTCTGCGTTAGCCCTTGTAATAACAATATTGTTAGCGGTTTTTAAGTTTTTGAGGGCTTTATGGGCGCAAAGGTTTACTCCCATGCAATGTTAGCCAACTCGTACTTGCCGTATGTTAAGAATCTGGACACACCTGTTCCTGTTAGCCAATAAGGCTCCTATATATGCTAGCCCCACCCATTGTAGGGCTCGATCATTGTTCTCTGTTGAGTGTTCATGGTCAGTGCTGCTCTACTGAGTAGTGTGTATTTATGTTCTTAGAGGTTTCGTGTCTTGTACACTTCCAATCTGCTATTGCCTTCTTCTGTTATGAAACATATTTTACCTGCATTTTGCCTGCAGGTAAAAATATCAGGGTCACGCCTAACACAAAACTTCTCATTCCTGACAATTCTAATGCATTTTAATCCATTCCCTACTGTTCAGGTGAGGGTTTGGCTCCAGCTACCTGCAAGGCTTGAGCCACTCACAGTTACACATGTTGTGAGGTCAAGAAGTAAACGTTCCGCCTTTTGAATCAAATATTTAATTTCATAGTTTATGTGGATAAATCCCTTTTGAAAAAAAGATGGCGAAAAAAAAAAAAAGTTGACAAGTACGGTACATTTTAGGACGAATGGACAGAACAATTTGCCTTTGTGGAGAGAGCAGGTTCTGCAGTGTGTCTAATACACAATGATAACATTTCCTCAATGAAACGGTCACATTGTGAAGAAGTACCTTGACGCACATCGCAAGTATCCAATTAACTATTGGTTCGTGTCAGTATAACAACTTTATTATGAAGAATACATTTACACTTAAAGGGGTGATTTTTTTCGCTCCAAGTTTTGCATTGATTATGCTTTACAGACCGTCTTCAAGCCACTTTCCGACTGTCTCTTCAGGATGCGCTCGTTTTGTGGGTGGTCTTATTTACGTGCCCCTACTTCGACTGCATTTTCTCCCCGTCAGCTATGTTGTAGTTTTTAGAGCGTCCATATGGAGTCTACTGACAGATATAAGTTCAAACTATACACTACCGTATTTTTCGGACTATAAGTCGCAGTTTTTTTCATAGTTTGGCCAGGGGTGCGACTTATACTCAGGAGCGACTTATGTGTGAAATTATTAACACATTACCGTAAAATATCAAATAATATTATTTAGCTCATTCACGTAAGAGACTAGACGTATAAGATTTCATGGGATTTAGCGATTAGGAGTGACAGATTGTTTGGTAAACGTATAGCATGTTCTCTTACCATAATATGTTACTTTAACATACCAGGCACGTTCTCAGTTGGTTATTTATGCGTCATATAACGTACACTTATTCAGCTTGTTGTTCACTATTCTTTATTTCTTTTAAATTGCCTTTCAAATGTCTATCCTTGGTGTTGGGTTTTATCAAATAAATTTCCCCCAAAAATACGACTTATACTCCAGTGCGACTTTTATATGTTTTTTTCCTTCTTTATTATGCATTTTTGGCAGGTGCGACTTATACTCCGGTGCGACTTATACCCCGAAAAATACCGTACTTTGTAATAGAAATGGCAACAATGGAGGATGCATGTGTATGTACAAGCCAGTCAGCCCCACAACAAGAGGATGGATACAAAGAAGGATCTTTTTGACTACAGCATCGGACTACAACGGTGGACTGGCGCAAAACACTTCGGGTAAATTTCCAACATATATGGAGATAGCTGCAGATGTCACCCGTCAGACGACATCACAGGACAGTGCAAATTCCAACGGCTCGGTATGAAGGAAAGCAAGATTATATTATATGTATCTTCGCTATGCCTCTAAAGTAAGATTTTACATTTTCTGGAATTTTCGGGGATCCCAAATACACAAAAGCCGGCACCATCAGGTAAGAAGAGTTGGTTTTGCATAATAAGTCCCCTTAATATACTCTAAAAATGTTTGTCTTAAAAATGCCTACATTTAGTGTTAAAAATATCACATGGCTCTCACATAAATACATTTTAAATTATTTGGGTTTCATGTCTCTCTCAGTCAAAAAGGTGCTTATTTGTAGTCAAGACACAGTTATTTTGGATACTCAGTTAATCTATACACCATAAATCGGCACGCTGTAACAGCCATGCTAAGCGACGTGCTTACTGTATGCGGTGGCCATCTTTGGAGGGCCCACTTTCCTATTTGAGGCAATGCTATACAATGTTTTGTATATTGAAAATAAATCACAACTTGCTCCGATTGTTTACTTTACTGTCAACATTAAAAATGGGCTAATACACAAACATTATTTTTTTTGTAAAAAAAAAAAATCTTACCTAAGAAACATCGAGTCCTTGTTTCAACCATGCGGCGTATTTTACAACCATATGCAGCACAAAGTGCCAGTATTCTTCATTTTTATGACATCTACATCAATGGAATACCCTGGCACTTTGCCCCTAATAGCTCAGCTCACATCATATATATCTAGTTATATTTATGCTGTACACAGGCTTCTTTAAAATGCATCCAAGTTCATTTTTTATAGTACTGTATTGTCTCTTGAGTACCGTATTTTTCGGACTATAAGTCGCAGTTTTTTTTATAGTTTGGCCGGGCTCCAGTGCTATTAATATATGTTTTTTTCCTTCTTTATTATGCATTTTCGGCAGGAGCGACTTATACTCCGGTGCGACTTATACTCCGAAAAATACGGTATAAATACTGTAATAAACTTGGTTGCTGAAATTTGAGGGACGTACTCACTTTTCTAAGATACTGTGTGGTGACTAAATGCGTGTACAGTAAATGAAGAGAGTTCTGGTGGGGCGGTATAGCTCGAACCTGCAACTTGAGGGTTGCAGGTTCGATCCCCGCTTCCGCCATCCTAGTCACTACCGTTGTGTCCTTGGGCAAGACACTTTACCCACCTGCTCCCAGTGTCACCCACACTGGTTTAAATGTAACTTAGATATTGGGTTTCACAATGTAAAGCGCTTTGAGTCACTTGAGAAAAAGCGCTATATAAATGTAATTCACTTCACTTCACTTCACTTCTGGTAAATTAAGAGAGATTCAAGTTGAACCCGAGGAGCCAAAGAGGGGGCGAATTGAGTAAGAAGCCCCCCTAGGGGATACATGATGCCAGATAACTTAACTGTCTGTATTTCCTGACAATGGCTTTTTTTGGGGAACAAAGTAAAAAATAATTGTTGCTAAACGAATGAGAATACCAATAAATAAACATATAATTTACTTGTCTGCAAAGATGTGGCAAAACACTAAAACAAGACAACTAACGTTCCTCTCTGCCAGAGGAATCAAAAAGTCAAGTTTGTAGGGCCTGAGTGGGTAGGGGCGAGGGGACCAGTAGTAACAGGAAACAAAGGTTGTGTTTGATACGAAGTGCAACAGGAACACTGGTTAGTGGAGGTCACAAAACAAAGCAACACAACATAATATGCTCTGGCTGATCGCTCCCTTTAGGATAAATCTAACAAATGTAGGAATTTCACAATGAATGTGAGAACGTCTCACACCTCCATTGACACTATTACTGCCCCCCAGACAGCCATAACATAGAGGAAACCATGTTTCAGTCCAAAAGTAGTAAAGAAAAACACATTTTTTTTAAATTGATCGATGATTTAACATTTAACTTCATTGACTTTATTTATCACCAAAATGTGTGCTACTTTTGTTCTGTCGCCTAAATGCATTTGCTAAAAGAACATGTGTGCAAAATGATATTAAACTGTTGGATGAAAGTAAATTTCAGTGTTACGTGACCTTAAACTACAACCTTGCAATTCCACAATATGCTGCCTCTGTGATTTTTGTAGTTTTGCTGTGGAAACTATCAGCCAACCAAATTTCCTGTACAAGCCCCTTTTGACTAGTTGTCCCGGTGCCGACCAGACCACCGGCTCCGGAGCTTGAATGAGGCACAGAGGGGATGAAGCTTTAAAAGGGTAGACTGGGGAGACATCCAATTAAAAAGCCTACAGGTTGAAAGTTGAGTTTGAAAAAGTAATTTGTGTGAGAGAGTAATAACAACAGAGACAGGAAAGCCCCGTGAAGTCAGGCTTTGCGGGGGAGGCGATCAGCTGTGACGTGTGTATTGCACTATCGCGTCCTTCCACCTCTCCACAGCAGGAAGCTGAGGAGTGTGCATGCGGCCTGACACTTGGCTGTGCTCCAAAGGAAAGTATGAGGGACGAGTTGAGACGGAATGAAATTACTTATCTACATTAAAAGTATCCCTGTACGTTGGCATTCTCTAAAAAAACAGATAAACCATTGAAATAAAACAGGGAAGAACACAGTTTATGCTGTTTTAAATAAAGGGCAGCCAGTGAATAAGATGAAACGATAAAATGTGTGCATGTGCATGTGTATCACATTTACCCGTCTCTTCAAGCGCTCCCGCTCCCTCAGCGTCAGTGTATCGGCCTTCGCGATCACAGGAACAATATTAACTTTGCTGTGGATGGCCTTCATAAACTCCACATCCAAAGGCTTTAGACTAGAAAAAAAGATGATCTGATATGAAGGTAAAACATCTGAGCTCTGGTGAATACACTGAATAATATAACATAAAAAAAATAACTCAGGTCATCTATAGGTTGCTACTTTCAGGCTGCATTAATTAGTGAAATGCAACTCAAGTGTAAACAGATGAAAAACATATTTTCAGTGACATACAACATAAAATATTAATTTACCCATGTCCAAATGGCGATATGAAGTAGAAGCAGCAGTGCACCCTGTTGTCTACTATATGCCGTCGGTTCAGGCCACTTTCGTCATGGAGGTACCGCTCAAACTGATTGTCGATATAATGAATGATGGTCTTGAAGCTTCATAAAAAAGAGAACGATGTAATCAGGCAAGACCATATTTAAGTACAGTGGAACCCCTACATTTAAATTCACCTAAGGTTGTACAATAAACTATGCCTCTGAAGTCCCACAAAAAATCCAATCCTGTGACTTCAAAAAGTCAATCCATAAGTGTGTTTGGCTCTACTTTTGCTTTTTGTGATGCCACCACAGAAGGATAACAAAAAAAAGTGTGATAATGACCTTAGATCTAAACCTGATTGCAATTATGGTAGTGTAGCATCAAAAGCAGAACACATGTCTCTGCCAACAATCTTTTATTTTCATCAAATAAAATACTGGTATTTGTTCCGATCTGGCAGCCCTGTTGCTGCCTGTCTGCTTTTTGTTGCAGTACCTGGTTTTTGGGTCATGTGGCAGAGCCACCTTCGTGCACAACTGTTAGCCATTTCCTCCTGACTACTTAAGCTCTCCAGTCCATTCACTTAGATTTCTGATGTTTCACCCTTCCAGTCGTGTTTATCTCCTCTGCTTTGGCTCTTTATGCAGTATTTTTGCAAGGGATTGTAACATGGCATCAAGAACAAACTTGCTACCCGTGAAAAAACTGCCACCCTTGACACACTCGTTAACTTAGCCATTTGTCTAGACGACAGAGTCTAGTGCAATATAGAAGACGATATAGAAGACACTGAAGAGGATAGCCGATACGTTACTTCCTCTTCGCTTAATGAAGCGATATCAACAGCGACAGGAGTCAACCCTGTAATCGTTCCTGCCATAACCACAACTCTTTAGCCTAATGACGCTACAGAGGTGCCAATGCAGCTCGGAGAACAATTTGCCGCTGCAGAGTGAGCTTGAAGGCGAAGATTATGCCTCTGCCGTTACTGTGGAAGTCCGGACCACCATATCTCCTCCAACTGCTCCAGTCGTTCTCCCAAAACAAACAGCCTTCTACTAATGGACTGTCTGAGTACCCGCAGGCTCCGAGACCTGGACCACTCCGAAACCATCATATAGGTTACTCGAGTGATAGGAGCACTCTAATGGGAGGTGGAGAGAAGGGTGTCTGTTGCCGCCTCCAAGACCAAGGTCCCTGACAACGTTCCTGCAGGCAAGCTATTGGTACCTGATGAACTGAAATCTGAACTCATGCAGTGGGGACAAGGGTCCAAGGTATCTTGTCATCCTGGCGTGAGGCGCACTCTGTTTTTAGTCTCACAGAGATTCTGGTGGCCGGCGATGGGAAGAGAAGTCAAGGACTTTGTCAACGCCTGCTCCGCCTGTGCCAGAGGTAAGGCCTCTTATCGCCCTCCACCCCGTCTCCTCCATCCTCTGCCTATTCAGTCTCGCCCAAAGTCCCACATCCCTTTGGATTTCCCTTGGGTATAACAATCTACAAGGTGAATACAGTTCACTTTTTTTTCTCCTCCTCCATTTATCTGCTTTCTTTTGTAATTCAAGTTATCATTACATATGTGTATTGTTGCATTTCAAACAATTTTATTGTTGATAATATAGGTAATTATTATTATTCATTATCAATAATACTATTTCTATTGGTATTTTTAGCAATAGAAACACCGAGCAATAATGTTCGGTGTCATTTCTGTGTTAATAGAAGTTAATATTTACCCTCTGCCTTCCTTTTTCTCTTTTTTCTATCAACTCCTGCTCTGGTCCGGCTGCGCCAAACATTAATATAAATCCATTTAATAAAGTCAAATATGAATCAAGCAACAAGAGAAGTATGCCACACTTCTCTTT
Organism: Nerophis lumbriciformis; assembly: GCF_033978685.3. Lineage (NCBI taxonomy): Eukaryota > Metazoa > Chordata > Actinopteri > Syngnathiformes > Syngnathidae > Nerophis > Nerophis lumbriciformis. Next base: position 2,622,002 of record NC_084580.2, read on the forward strand.
TGTAAAGTAAATCTGCAAATATGGCCATCTACGTTAACAATATGATTTGCCTGAGTGGCTGGACTGGACAAAAATAAAGTCAACTTGCTTTTTCACTCTACTGGTACTTTACAGAGCCAATTTGTCAATGCATCAGAAAAGGGTGAGGACACAATATATAATTTTAACAGCCCTTTACTTATGTGTGCACTTTTTGACAGTTAATCATATTTAACACTTCTCTAACCACTTCTCTAACCCCACTTCTCTAACCCACAAGCGGTGGCAGAGGGCTTAGTGCATCTGCCTCACAATACGAAGGTCCTGAGTAGTCTTGGGTTCAATCCCGGGCTCGGGATCTTTCTGTGTGGAGTTTGCATGTCCTCCCCGTGACTGCGTGGGTTCCCTCCGGGTACTCCGGCTTCCTCCCACTTCCAAAGACATGCACCTGGGGATAAGTTGATTGGCAACACTAAATTGGCCCTAGTGTGTGGATGTGAGTGTGAATGTTGTCTGTCTATCTGTGTTGGCCCTGCGATGAGGTGGCGACTTGTCCAGGGTGTACCCCGCCTTCCGCCCGATTGTAGCTGAGATAGGCTCCAGCGCCCCCCGCGACCCCAAAGGGAATAAGCGGTAGAAAATGGATGGATATTTAACTATTTTCTTTTAAAAATTGCTTGTCAAGTTACAAAAAGTTTTATGATGGCTACTGTTTGACTGTTTCCATTTCCATTATTCCCTATGTCTATATGTATTTCAAATGCTAAATATTAAAGAAAACATATCAATCAATGTCTTGGTTTGGATTGTGATCGACCTTGGATCCCATACAGTTTATGGTCATTAGAATGTAATAAATACAACACATATTAACGTTTAATTAACTGATAACTCCTACATAATTGCTCATAAACAGCTTATCTATTTTTGGACACACTGACTATGTTTGTCAGTCAGAGGGAGGCAAGGAAAGAAATAGGGAGTTGGAGGATTAAACTTGTAAAAAGGGAGTTGAGGACAAAGGGTAAAACAAGAAAAAACAAAGGAGCCAAATGTTCAAGGTCAACAAACGTACCAGTCTTGACTGTTGATGGCGTCGCCGTAACCCGGGGTATCAACCACGGTGAGGCGGAGCTTGACGCCCCTCTCTTCGATCTCCACGGTGGATGCCTCGATCTGCACCGTCCTCTCAATCTTCTCTGTGGAGTGGTGGGTGTCAAAGCAGAGACAGGAACCCCGGTGGTCATACAATATTTATCATTTCCACAATGTGTTGCTTCACTGGATTGTGTAACACTGTCACAACCTCCGGCTCCATGCAGGTTGTGTGAAAGTATGTGTTTTGTCGTATTAAAAAAAGCTATGCTACTATACAGAATTAACCTAGGGGGCCAGGGTCATTGTTTTAAAGCCAAAGTCAAGTCATATAAGACATTCCCAGAATTCTTGTTGAAATAATGCTCAGCTGGAGGCAGTGCAAAGCAGACATTTCTCTACTATTACAGTGTGTGCGTGCATGTAAATACTTGTGTCTGTGGGAGTTTACCTGAAGCACCAGGAATGTAGCGTTCAGGGTACAGATCAGTAAGAAACAGGCTGTTTATGAGCGTCGATTTTCCCAAACCAGACTCTCCTAAGAGCAAAGAGAGGATACAAAAGTGCAACTGGAGTGTCAGAAGACTTCATCCAGAGTAAACATCCATCCATCCACAGTGATAGTTAAAATTAATGTGTTGTTATAGTTAAAATGAATTTGTCTTCAAAAGACATCACTCACCGACAACCATGAGGGTGAATTCAAAACCTTTTTTTACAGACTTTCGGTGAACTTGGTTTGGAAGGTTGGCAAACCCAACGTAACCAGTTGCATCTGGAAACTGATGAGAAAAATGTTCAGTTACAAAATTAGTCTCCTAAATAAAGCCTAACATCAATTTATGTGCATGGAGGTAAAGTTGACTCACCTTCCCTTTTTCTCCAGATTGAGACATAGTTGATGTCTGTCAAACCTGCCAGTAGAAGAAAGGAGATTGTGTTTTACTGTTTTTTTTTTGTTTGTTTGTTTTTTTTTACTTTAAAACACTCTAAGGTATATCTATATAGATTTTTCAGAACATTTGGACAACTCATGGGATGTCATAATACTTTTTTCACATGACTTAAGTGTTTGCGTTTTACTTTTTAAACGCAAACAATGCGCTTTACAAAGCAGAATCCCTGCAAAATGTGGTACACATCTAAAAGAGACTGACACGCACATTTCTGTAAAATTCAAGATGCAATATTGGCTGAAATACACATCCGCAATCAAGTAAAATCACTTTACAGGGGGACTAATCAGCTAATTATTTCAACAACACTTGATTAATGAACTTTACTTGTTTTTTTCTGTACATGTAATGAAAGTAAAATTTTAGTGTACGCTGTTTGACCAAGCCACCTTTCAGCACTTTTAACCATATCGATGATTACACTCCTGATATGAGAGTATATCTGTGCTAAAGAGCACCGCGGGCAATAGGTTTTGTTCCAATATCTCCATTAAATTGTTATCCTAGTGGACTCGCCTGCCTCTATGACCCTGAACGGAAGACAGAGCAACAAGTCGAAGTGATAAATTAGCCACATTATGACCAAGCAGGAAGAACAGGCTCCATTTTATCATCAACACACTGGCTCTTGACTTGTAGAGTGTGATAAGCATTCGAAGGAGGCAGACTGCTGGATGATGCCAAATGGAGATGCACTCACAGGGAAAAGGAGTGGGAGGGAGGGAGGGAATGGTGGCATGGGAACCTGAACTGACCTTTCTCCACTGGCATGTGACACATTGGTGGACAGCTTGTGGACCAATTTCACACCATTAAACTGTGTGGACTGTGTGGTGGCAGCCTGCACATCATCATGATAGTGAGTGGATATCTATCAAACTGACAGTGTCGTTTTAAGGAACCTTCTGGGAGAACAATGGTTGTTTATCCCCGGGCTTCCAGGTACCATGGTGGGAATGCTGCTTTTCCACTGCATAGTACCAGCTCTGCCTGGCTTTATTCGGTTTATTCAGTTTTCCACTTGAAATAATATCATATGAAACACATCTGTCTAAACAAAATTATGAAAACAAGGGTATGAACTTGGGCCGTGTTAAAAAGACACATGTTATTAGAGAGGGGACAACTGCAGCTAAGGACATGATGGTTTATATTATTGCATTGTATAGAGTTAAGGGACAGCAAGAGTGGATTAGGTACAATGCAGTGGAAAAGTCAATATCTCAGTTAGCAAAAGGTTTGGGTATTCATGTGCAACCCTCACTTGCACATACGTGCAAGTTCTTAACAAGCTCTGTGGGAACCAGCATCAATAATTAAAACATGTCATTATCACAGTGGCAACATCACAGAACAGACAAGCGGGAGGCACACTTCATTAATACTTTCTTAACAATGACTGTGTAATGGCCTTGGTTGCTGAGCTGCTTGCTCTCTCACAGTTATTAACAAGCCAGACGGGAGGGAGATTAAACTGCTTGGTCCAAAGAGAAAATGGCACATTAGAAAAGCCAAAGTTGCTGCCATGTAATGCATTTGCAGATGATTAATGGGGCTGGAGGGAAGCCACACAGGGGTAGCAAGAACTATTCGCCTTCCTGACTAGGCAGTGCATAATGGGTCTACAGCTCTGACTGAAAACACCAGAATAATACTGTAAGACTATGGAAAATTGATTAAGCTGGAGGAATAATGACATCAATGTTCTGGCAACACATACCAATCAAATGAAAAAGTGATGCTTGGAAGTAGGGATGGGCGATATGGCCTTTTTTAAATATCTCGATATTTTTAGGCCATGTCACGATACACGATAAATATCTCGATATTTTGCCTTCGCCTTGAATGAACAGTTGATGCTAAGGGTGTAACGGTACACAAAAATTTCAGTTCGGTACGTACCTCGGTTTAGAGGTCACGGTTCGGTTCATTTTCGGTACAGTAAGAAAAAAACAAAATATAAATGTTCTGGTTATTTATTTACCAAAATTTGTAAACAATGGCTTTATCCTTTTAACATAACAATAACATACATATACACACACAGGGTCGATTGCCAGGGTTAATGCAGTCCATCCATCAGTCAACACATCCATCCATCCATTTTCTACCGCTTATTTCCTTTTTTGGGGTCGCGGGGGGCGCTGGAGCCTATCTCAGCTACAATCGGGCGGAAGGCGGGGTACACCCTGGACAAGTCGCCACCTCATCGCAGACAGTCAACACATATAAAATAAAAACTAAATAAGATAAGGCTCAGAATTGGTTTCTTAACAAAACCTTTCTACATATAAAGTGCAACATTTCCACATATAAAGTGCAACATTAAACTGCTTCAAGTTGTTGCTCAGATTAAATAAAATGACAAAACTTTTCTTCTACATACAAAAAGTGCAACATTAAACAGTTTCAAGTCAACTCAGCCTCAGATTAACTTTTCTTTTTCCATCCCAGCCTTTAACCCTAGTGACTTTCACTCAATTGTCATGTTTCTTGCCAGAAAAATCAGTTTATCCACATTGTCTGCAGAAAGAGCAGACCTGCTTGCAGTTAAAATGTCTCCAGCTGTGGAAAATACTCTTTGGCTGGGCACGGGGGTAGCAGGTATGGCGAGGTAGTGCCTGGCTAACTTGGCAGTAAGAGGATATATGGGTTCATTGTTCTTCCACCATAGAAGTGGGTCAAAATCTAGTTTTTAATGCAATATGGTCTTAAATCTGCTGCTATAAAAACACCAACGGCATTTGGCTTTAGCCCTGCCTGACTCGCCGAGGAGAGGCTGCTTGAATGCGGTGGGAGCTGTGTTTGTTCGTCTGTCTCTTCGTTGAAGCGATGTTATCCATTGTTGTATCACACCGCGGAACCGAAATGTTCCCAAACATAGTAGCCCGGTCGCTGCTAGCATGCCGTGTGTTGTGCCTCAGTGTGCATTGTTTACACAACGTGCGCTACTTAATATGTCCGTGTGGAAACTCGTTCGGTACACCTCCGAACCGAACCGAATCCCCTGTACCGAAACGGTTCAATACAAATACAAGTACCGTTACACCCTTACTTGATGCATATAATCACACCAGTTTGATGATTCTATGTGTCTACATTAAAACATTCTTGTTCATACTGCATTAATATATGCTCATTTTTTTAACTTTCATGCGGAGAGGGAAATCACACCTAAGTCAATTTACCAAAACTGTATTTATTAAACAGCTATTAAGCAGTGGCACAAACATTCATGTCATTTCAAAACAGAAAGTGCAAGATTTAAAACAAGCTATAAGCGCACTTTTGTGATTGATGTCACCAAGATGACATATCAAAACAACACTAACTTAGTACACTAAAAGTGTACTTTTTGTACAGAACGCCACTACAATAGTTAAAAACAACGAAAGTACACTTTTGTGCATGACGTCACACAAGATATTTCAATAACTGTCAAATAAAAATGAGCTGCATAATAGGTTCCTGCGGACGTTATCTCCTTCTGATGTTGACTTCTTTTTTTTTTCATACGGTGTTGATCTGGAAATAGTTGCTTCGGCATTTTGTTGGTGTGGCACCGGCCGGAGATGTTGACATGCAGAGTTTCAAGCACTCTTTATTCTCTAGCGGGTGACTTTTCAAATTATGCTACATTAGCAGTGCTGCTACTTTTTGTAGTAACGCTTTTGCCGCATAAATGTTGAACATATTCCCGCTTGAAGCCAAACCACCGCCGGACGATGGACCCCGTGCTGTTTTTCTTGGGAATTAATTCTTCCTCCATTTGTTACCAGATTTGCACCTTCTCTCTCTCATATTACCACCCGCACCTCACCGTTAGCATCACAGCTAGCGTTATCATGTCGCTACCTCTCTGCAACGCGGGAGCGTGTGACGTTGCACACGTGACAGTATGTGACGTATATAAGAAGGTGCCCTTGGTTTACGTCTCTGTGAGAAGGAGAGACAAAAAAGAGTGGGAAACGCATGTACCGTAGTGTAATGCCCGCAGCTAAAAGCAACTGCGTGAGAACGTATACTCCAATATCACGATATAGTCATTTTCTATATCGCACAGAGACAAACCCGCGATATATCGAGTATATCGATGTATCGCCCAGCCCTACTTGGAAGGGACGATAACATTTGTTGACAAGGAGTGGATTTTTAATAATTACTTTCTGGGGGGAAGGGCAAATGTAGCAGTGGTGGGCAAGAGTAATAAAGAGCTGGTATTGGTCTTTAAGCCAATGGTCTTAGAAACAATTGAAAATATTAGCCCTGAGGGCAGGAAAAGGTCCACAATAGAAAGGATGAGAAACGCTTTCAACCAGGAGGAAGCCAGTGGGCCTCTTCAAAAGACAAACACAAGAGTTTAAAGCTCAGGATGGACCGTTTATGGATATGGGGACAAGATCGGAAATGACTCAAACATGTAGGAGTCAAATAGCAACAAACACACTGCGGCTATTCAACTGGCGGCCTGCAGGCCAAATCCTTGGAAGAGTCCAACATTTTTGCTTTCCGGAAACAAGACCCCCAAAACAATTAAGTTGAATAGCCCTGCCTTGAACTAATACACTCTCATTCAAACAACGGCTGTACACCACATTGAGGGAGAAAACTGATGATTACCTGCGAAATTAAAACTGTGGCTACAAATGGACATACACATACTTGATTAATGGCTGTTTGAGACATGACAACTGTGAGTCTCTATAATAGTGCTGCTTAACTGGCGGCCCGGAGGCCCAATCCAGCCCGAGTATGACGCCATACGGGCCCCAAAGTTCGGTTCAAAACTTGGGAGTTTAACATTTTTGCAGCAATTTCCTAAAACACTGGAGAGCTCTTGTTGTATAGACGAATTTGGACCACTTGACACTGGGGTACAAACATTTGATTTTGAGTTCCTCAAGGCACCCCTTTAAGTCCCCTCCTTTTTGGCAGTTACATATTGTTTTGTCATGTGATTTATGTAACTAATGTGTTGCCTGTTTACTTCAGATGCAGTCAGTAGTCATATGTTTAACATCTTGAGTTTTACTAGTGGTGTTCCTCAAGGTTCTGTTTTCAGACCTCTCTTTTACATCATTTTAGCTATTCAAATGGTGGCCCGCAAGTTCAGTTCAAAAAACTTGTGACACTCACTTTTTTGCAGCATATTCTTAAAAACACAAGAGTGCTGTCATACAGATGATGTTTGACTAGCTTAACAGCGGTGCGGTCCTGTAACTCTGACAAAATAGGCCCTGAGTCAAATGTCCACTGTAAAGGATGCTGGTTCTGCAGAATATACAAAATAACATTAATAGTGAAGGGGGAAGTCCGGCCCCCCTGGTCCTTAGCATTCTGGAAATGTGGCCCTCAAAGCAATTTAGTTGAATATCCCTGCTCTACTCTCTATGAAAAGTTAAATATACTATAAATATGGTATATAAAAACATTCCTATGGTTTCCAAATTATTCAATATAGACTGTTTAATGGTGTTAAGACGATACAAATCTACAATCTCACTCACTTGTTGTACTCCACTTTTGATAGAAGGGGCCCTCAAACAGTCACTTTTGAAGATGATTATCAGACCTTTAAATTTGCTCAATTGAAGATTGTTATTTACTAGGGGTGTATGAATTCATCCTTTACAACGATCTATCGGTTTAAATTCCCAGGATTCAAATATATCAATCTGTGCTCGATAAATTGGCCTCAAAGAAGATATATATCAATCTAACATTGTTTTAAAAGGACATCAATCGATTTTATCGATACTAGAAAAAAGAAAACTTTCGATTTAAGAACGGCAGACTTAACATGAAGTTTAGCACTTTTAAGGATAAGGACGTTAATTGTAACTCAAGTCTGTCAGCCCATCTGTGGCGTCATCGCCATCAGTCATCAAAACATAGAATGGCGAATACCTGCGTTGGCCGAGAAAGGTCAAAACAAATTCAGATGTGACAAGATAATATCATAAAGCCACAACACAACAACTTTTAGCTACAGCACGATTGCAAAAGCCACAACAAATACAAACGCCACAATACAATAACATAAAGTTAAAATACAACTTTCAACAAGAAAAAAAGTGACGGACATAAAGAAAGTGATAGTGGACCTAATTTCACCGACGGACAGAAGGTTGAAAGTATGTACTGAACATAGCATATTAGTATTAATAAAAAAGTTAAAAAAAAAAAAAGAGTTATTTATGACTGAAAAAGTAGTCATACTTCAGTGACTTCACTTACTTTTCCAACTTGGTTAATTTACACCGTTTCAACTTTTCACCTCAGCCACTTGTCCACTGTCATTTCCGTCACGTCTTTATGTTGCTGTGTTTTGGACTAATGTTGTTGTGTTGTGGCTTTATGTTATTGTGTTAAGGCATTTGTATTTGTTATGGGCTTTTGCAATCGTGCTACAGCTAAAAGTTGTTGTGCTGTGGCTTCATGTTGTTCTGTTGTAGCATTTGTTGTGACTTTTCTTGGCCACCGAAGCTGTTTAATAAAATGAAAGTAGTAACAGGTCAAACCAATGCTCATTTAACCTGTAAAGATTTGTTTGCATTTAATTTATCCAGTAAACCTACTAATATTGCAACCTGAAGAGATGATGGTTGCATTATTTTTTGTATATTAAGTCAGTTCATGAGTTTATTAAAGTGCAGTTATCAATCACAGTTTTTCGATAATTTTAATTTAAAACGGTAATACTGTCAGGAGTTATAATTAATATCTATTATCATTACGTTTCTTAATTGAAGGTGGGGCTAATTATTCCTTGCTTAAGTTTCCGCAATTTACATATTGTAGAAGAACCGGCTAAATAGCGCTAGTTATCTGGTAAAGTTACATCTATTCAAGTTTGCATTTACTGTGCACGACTGCAAGACATGATAATTGTGTGTATATTTCATTTTTTGTATGTTTTATCAGTGAAATCGTTTCTTCTCAACCCAGTTCTCATAGATTGGTTTGGCAAAAGAGTAAATTCACATTTTTCGGATGCAGAATGGAAAGAAAACATCCATTCATCCATCCATCCATTTTCTACCGCTTATTCCCTTTGGGGTCACGGGGGGTGCTGGAGCCTATCTCAGCTACAATCGGGCGGAAGGCGGTGTACACCCTGGACAAGTCGACACCTCATCGCAGGGCCAACACAGATAGACAGATAACATTCACACTCACATCCACACACTAGGGCCAATTTAGTGTTGCCAATCAACTTATCCCCAGATGCATGTCTTTGGAAGTGGGAGGAAGTCGGAGTACCCGGAGGGAACCCACGCAGTCACGGGGAGAACATGCAAACTCCATACAGAAAGATCCCGAGCCCGGGATTGAACCCAAGACTACTCAGGACCTTCGTATTGTGAGGCAGATGCACTAACCCCTCTGTCACCGTGCTGAAAACAAACACACAATAATGTCAGAGCTAACCGGACAGACTGCATTACAGCAGAGGCCACAATCTACTGTAAATAAATATGTTAGATGAAAAAAAGACTGCATAAGGGGGAACATTTTGAACAAAAGAGTTCAACAGTACAAGTGCATTCACTTAGTGCTGTCAACATGAATCAAGTTGTGTTTGCCCATTCACACCACACCGCAAAGCAAGAGGAAACATCCCCCTTTTTGCTTGTAATGCATATGGCTTACTCTGTGCTCCTGTGTTGGTTAGTGTATATACTGTAAGATTAAAGTCGCAGGAAGAAGAAAGAGACCCCGGTGCGTCCTTTGCTGTGGGCTGATGACGCATTGTCCTCACAATGGCAAATTAATCTGCGCTCAACTACGTACAGAGCTAAATTGTTTCTAAACTAAGGCCCTGTTTACACTGCACACCAAATCTGATTTTTTTGCCCTCAAGTGACACAGATCTGATTTTTTTTGCCAGCCTAAATGCTCCAAAGTGCTTTAAATCTGAGCTTTTCACAACAGATTCAGGCCACATCAGGAGGTAGTCCTGGTATCTGATCTTTTCAAATGTGACCGCAGTCTAAATGCAATGCGACCTGAATGCGCACTACATCACTCGTGTGTGCCGGGAAAGACACAGTCGCCAGCGGAAGTGGATATTCATCACAAAATCCAGTTTCGGTGAGAAAAGTCTATATAAGATGACCATATTTTCAGTGCACCACTTGTCAATAGTGCACAAATAATAGGCTATATGTAATATATAAATATATATTTTGATTCAGAAGAAATAGCGATTTATATAGCGCTTTTCTCTAGTGACTCAAAGCGCTTTACATAGTGAAACCCATTATCTAAGTTACATTTAAACCAGTGTGGGTGGCACTGGAAGCAGGTGGTGAGTTGAAAAATAAAGCCTCCGTAGATCCACGCTGACGTCCATGTCTCCTCTACTTAACAATCATTAAAATATTAGAACCTTCCCAAATACATTACACTATATACATTCCTTCATACATTATATTACTTTTATTTATTTTCACAAAAAAACGCTCATTTTTAAAAGTGTGACCACTTTAATTCTATATTGTAGTCGTAGCAACTTCCTCCCGGTCAACTTCCTTTGTTTTCACTTCATCACACTGCACAAACAAGTAACGCCGAGGCCACATCGGGGACACGCGCGTTTACACTGGAGTCTGATAAAAATACAATTTTACTTGCAGTGTACACAGTCAGATGGAAAAAATCTGAATTGAAAAAAGTCAGATTTGGGCCACTTTGGCCTGCAGTGGAAACATAGTCTGTGAGGGCAGTTGCAGCCTCAGACTCACATAGCATGTACTCACAACACAACAAAAGAGGAAACTAAAATTTGGCATTTGCGCTTAACTCAGAACACTAGCAAAGATGGATGATAATTCCTTAATAGTGGCCCTCTGCCACATTTTGGACGGGTGCATAAAGAAAGTACATTATTGTTTTCCCTTTGCTATTGTGGAAGAAGACATTTATGTTACATTCAAAGGTCAAAGATTAATCAGATGTTTGAAAGCCATTTAAGAACGAAGGAATGTTACGCAAGAGGGATTTGTGGATATTGTGTGAAAGTCAATGCTTTGAATGGCCTGTTGATGTTGCTTATATTTGGTTCTGATTTAGGTGCATGTGGGCCCTATAAAGTGAAGTTTCCCCGCTGGTGTGTATAAAACAGGACAATGGGATAATAAATGAGCCTGTTTTCAAATGAGGTATTGGGTTAACAGCGCCTGTAATAATAGCAGGTTACAGTGAGGGCAGTTTGAAAACTAATGTGTAATTCATGTACCGGTACAGTATTGTCTTTCTTTGGTTACATATGTGTGTAGTGCACTGTTTAGCTGTTATTAGTTATTAGGGTTTGTTCAGGGGTGGAAGTGACATAAACATCTGATCCCTGACTTCTACAAAATGCGGAACGCCAGCAAAACGTAGCCGCCACGGAATGACACTGCCATCTGCTGTCCAGCACTCCCTACCGCTGTTCTGTTGCGGCTCAGTCGTGCAGCGAAATAGCGCAGACTTTTGAGAGATCTCGCAAATCGGCACTTAATCACACAGTAAAAACATTGAAGTAAACACCGCGGAATATCTCAAGCTTTGTCGTCCATCAATACCCACAGGTAGGCGCATCTGTGACAGCATTGACTTTGTGGAAAAGACGACAGTTTTGCCTTGCAGAACGACAACTTAATTTTTTTTGTAGCAAGCAACAACACAACAATGACATCATTCCTGGCAAGCGGTGTACACACACACACCCACACACACCCACACGCATACACACAAACACACATTCAGGCAGACACACACATTTCATTTATTTCCTACAAACCACTCCCCTGATTCCCTGGCCCTCATATCAGCTGTTATTTGACACAGGGCCCCAATATAGCTGCCCAGGATATGCCTGTATATGCTTCTAAAATGTTGAACCTCCAGAATTAACATGTTCTCATCCATTTGTGTCACAGAGGTAAAATTACATCTGAAAACCTCAAGTTGACTTCATGTCTGTCCCCACCCATTATGACGTTTAAAGTGTAAAATACAATCCTTCACCTTGAAGACGGACTATTCTATTTTGAAATTAAACCGGATTATTTATTTTGTGTTGGTGCATGACTTCCTGTCCAACACAAGTAGATTTTAGCTAAATTGAACCGCCATGTTGTGGCAACCGGCAAAAATAAAAGCCCTGCATATATTTAGCAGAGGGATGCGGAATGTCAACGCAAGGCGGTGGAAAAAGACACATTGACTTGAATAAAAATGAAACGAGCTGTTTCGCAGCTGTTTCGCATCCTGTAGAAATCTGGGGTAAGACTCAGAAAGAAAGAAAACTACCACACTGATCCTAATATAAATAAATCCTCCCACTATAAAACAGTTTAAAGAAGTTTTGTTTTATGTTCAGGACCTAGACGTTTACAAATGAATAGACCCCATGTTCTTTGCTATAATTCTAACGCTGGTTTGTGTCTTTTGTTCGGCTAATGTTTACGACTGAGTTCTTTGAGTATGAGCTGAGATGGTAGAAATTGCAGACTGTGAAAAATAATCAATGTACTTAACCCAGCAGACAGCATTTTGTTTTGCAAGTTTTTTCACCTAATATGTAACAACATCTGCCCAGTCATGTCCTTACTCAATGCATATGTTTTGTTTTACCACGCAGCCTTTGATCTGATGACAAAAAATACCATGGTCAATGCTAAAACAGGCACTAAGTATTTTGTTAAAATGTTGTACTAAAACTGGACTAATGAACCACAAGTGTGGACAACACCTTAGCAAACAACAGTTTTAATGCAATATTAAGCTATCTAGAAACTGAATTAACCCTACCATCCATCCATCCATTTTTTACCCCTTGTCCCTTTCGGGGTCGCGGGGGTGCTGGAGCCTATCCCAGCTGCACTCAGGTGGAAGGCGAGGTACACCTTGGACAAGTCTCCACCATTACACATTAATAACACTTGTTTTTCTTATTAAAACAGTCACTATGTCTCCATGCAATAAATTAGTCTGATTCCTCAAATAGTAAATTGTTTTGTATTTTCACACCTTCGCGTGAAGTCCAAGTGTCCATGCACTATCTCTAAACCGACTATTGGTCATACGCCATGTGCCTCCTGTACACTGGGGGGCGCTTAAGTTGGTAGAGTGGCCGTGCCAGCAATCGGAGGGTTGCTGGTTACTGGCGTTCAATCCCCACCTTCTACTATCCTAGTCACGTCCGTTGTGTCCTTGGGCAAGACACTTCACCCCTTGCTCCTGATGGCTGCTGGTTAGCGCCTTGCATGGCAGCTCCCGCCATCAGTGTGTGAATGTGTGTGTGAATGGGTGAATGTGGAAATACTGTCAAAGCGCTTTGAGTACCTTGAAGGTAGAAAAGCGCTATACAAGTATAACCCATTTACCATTTTAGGCATGGATAAATGTATTGCTTTTCCGCTTGACCTATGACATCACACTAGGCATCTGCGGTTCCTTACAAGTTGCCAGCCTAGCTCTGCTGTACCTGATGTCCCCTGTAATATTGGCACAGACGACAAATATTACGTCTTTAATGGCTATGCTTATGTTAAATAGCATGCAGCATCAAGAAATTATCTTGGATTGCGCTACGAACATGACACTACAACCAAGAATGTATTGAAGCGGATGCAGGTACGAAGCAAAGAAAGACCAGCGGAAGAGTTTTTTCGAATGAAATTTCAGACGGAGAATCATGGAAACAAACTTTTGAATGTCTCGTAGTTCATTCATAATGCTCTGGGGATTGATGGAAGGAGTTTTAAATCCGGAGAAAAAGACCGTTCTTGCCCCGGTTGATACTGTTCCAGGTGAAGTTTGCTATTGTTCTGGACTATCTTGCCAGTTGTGTGGAATACAGAGTTATTGTTATTCAGTCTGGAGTGCACAAATGAAGAGGTTTGTGTACGCTTTCTTCTAGACCTGGGGGAAATAATTGTAATTTAGATGCATCGCAATTCGGACATGGACGAATATAAAATTGATTAGTAAACGTCAATAATCGATCATCAATTTACTTATTGTAAATAAAGTAATGCAGACCGTTCTGAAAAATTGTCTGACTGCAGCGAGCCACCTCACCGAGAGATTCGACCAGCTCCTTTGTTTTAGGGCTCTTATGTTCCAGTTTTGCACACATTCACATTTATAAATATGATAATTAATTTAACTGTTTCTTTCTTACAAATGCACTGTTTTTTAAAGTTGAAAGTGATAAATGCTTATTTAGTGAAACAAAAAGAAATGTAAAACTGCATCAATAAACATAAATTAAAGATGAATCAATAATCGATTTGTAATCAAATTGTAGCTCCTGAATCATAATCGAATCGTGAGGTGCCCAAAGATTCCCACGTCTACTTTCTACTTTGCCTTTATTATACTGGCTTCATTGTCTTTACTCTCATTTGTATTGCGTTCGGGAGTCCGAATTAAGCCGGCATCCTACATTTTCTTAAAGGGGAACTGCACTTTTTTTTAAATGTTGCCTATCGTTCACAATCATTATGAAAGACATGACGACGGATGGATTTCTGGGTCCGAAAAGGCTGTCAAAGTGTCCCAACTTGTCGGATTATACCTCAGCCATCTATTTTTCAGGTGAGAGGCATGATTTATGATCTATAACAGAGGTCGGGAACCTTTTTGGCTGAGAGAGCCATGAAAGCCAAATATTTTAAAATGTATTTCCGTGAGAGCCATATCATATTTTTTAACACTGAATACAACTAAATGCATGCATTTTTAAGTAAGACCAACATTTTTAGAGTATAATAAGTCCCTTACTCTTTTTAATAACATTGTTATTCTGAAGCTAACCAATAATAAATAAAATACTTCTTACCATTAATGCGACTTCTTGAACAGGTGCGGTAGAAAACGGATGGATGGATTAAAATGCATGAGAATGTTTTATATTTTGAACGTTATTTTTAACATCGTGATTACCAGCGGAATTATTCATTACTTATCGTGTTAAGCAATGTCAGCTAAGATTTATCTGAGAACCAGATGCAGTCATCAAAAGAGCCACCCACATCTGGCTCTAGAGCCATAGGTTCCCTACCCCTGACCTATAATAAACTTGCAGGAAAGCAAGGAACAGCAGACCACTTGATGATGTAAGCATAAGAACACCCGGAAGTAATCACAGCGCCGCTCTAAATAGTTAATCTGGGTTAGCGTATATAATAATAATAATATCACCAATACTTGTTTAATATTCAAGTAAAAAAATGTAAATTGAGTATTGTTGGCGCTCTTTGAATGGTTATTTATTGGATAGGGGCGGGGTAGTAGAACTTCCATTGGTTTCGCTGTGCGCAGACCTTTATTTACATTTATTTAATATTTAGAATACATTAAAAAAAAAATTCATCCTTCATCATATCTTTCATAATGATTGTGAAGGATAGGCAAAATTCCAAAAAAACTGCAGTTCCTCTTTAACTCCCTTCTTAAATACATTTCAGTTTCTTTTTTCTACCATCGATGCACTTCAAAATGTTCCATTCTTTTAATTTGTGAAGCAAATACACAGTCTCCTCTTCATTACAATTGTATCTATGTTTTTGTTGCATGGTATTTGCTTCCAGAATATATCCTGTACGTTGAGACTGACACATCCGCGATACGAATCCCCTCCGGCAGCATATACTGGTTTCCAATCGCATAATCCAGGTCTGTTAGTCTGATTTTTCAAAAAACGAAAACAATCGTATTAAGGTGTTTTCATGGGTTGTAGGACGCTAATTTAGAACAGAACTATTTGAGAAATCAGACTAATTTTGTGCATGGACACATACTGACTGATTCTCAAACAGTGGTATGTGTACTGCACGTAATAATTTGATTAAAGTATAGTGTTTTATTTTCCTATATTCAAACACAGTGTTACTGTTGAACAGTGGCCAAAAAATTTAAATATACTTGTTATATAAAATGTCTGCCTTGTTTTAATGAATAATTTGGTCTGCAATGCACTTGTATTTTAATGTTACAATAGTGGTACTTGGATAGCCACATTTTTTCTGAGGTGGTACTTGGTGAAAAAACTATAAAGAAATACTGTATTAGAATGTTGGTATACTGGCCATATGAATAACTACTGAGACACAAAGAAGTGGTAGGATTAAAGGAGTCATACCAAAGACTATAACGAGTCATACCAAAGACTATAAAAATGGGACCCATTACATCTCTGCTTGGGACTCAGCATCAAGGGTTGAAATTGGGGGTTAAATCACCAAAATGATTCCCGAGCGCAGCCACCGCTGCTGTTCACTGCTCCCCTCACCTCCCAGGGGGTGGGAGTCCATACTTGCCAACCCTCTCGATTTTCCCGGGAGACTCCCGAATTTCAGTGCCCCTCCCGAAAATCTCCCGGGGCAACCATTCTTCCGAATTTCTCCCGATTTCCACCCGGGCATCATTACTGGGGGCGTGCCTTAAAGGCACTGCCTTTAGCGTCCTCTACAACCTGTCGTCACGTCCGCTTTTCCTCCTTACAAACAGCGTGCCGGCCCAGTCACATAATATATGCAGCTTTTACACACACATAAGTGAATGCAAAGCATACTTGATCATCAGCCATACAGGTCACACTGAGGGTGGCCGTATAAACAACTTAAACACTGTTACAAATATGCGCCACACTGTGAACCCACACCAAACAAGAATTACAAACACATTTCGGGAGAACATCCGCACCGTAACACAACAGAACAAATACCCAGAACCCCTTGCAGCACTAACTCTTCCGGGACGCTACAATATACACCCTGGCTACCACCAAACCCCGCCCCCCACCCATCTCCCGAATTCGGAGGTCTCAAGGTTGGCAAGTATGGGTGGAACAAAGGGATGGGTCAAAAGTCGAGGGTAATTTCACAACACCTAGTGTGTGTGTGTGACTATCAGTGGTACTTTAACTTTTAAATAAACTCCTCCTTTTCAAATATGTTAAATTGTATATGTGGAAACATAGGATGCACTCAAATGTCACTTGTTAAAAGCTTGTTTGAAATAAACTAAACCATTACCATAAGTTTAGAATAATTTTGATAAATAAAGAGTCACGAGGCAGGATTATAGTAAATAAGATAAATAACTTAAAAAATAACTAAAAACTAAAAACATGACATAAAAGTAATATTGATTTTGTCTTGTCTCAATAGTTGTACTGTCTTATTGTCTTAAGTCAATAAAGTAAGTTGAGTGTAAATAATGATAGGCAAACTAACCACTAATGACGTACCGAGTTTATGTTTTCAGGTACAGATACTGTTCAGTTAGTACATTTTGGATGAGTACTGAAAGGTATGACAACATAATAAAGGTAAAATAATTGCATCATGCATACATTATGTTACAGTTGGTTATGTTTGTATGAATATTTAAGGTATATGACAAACTTTATTTTTTAATGAGGTCACCCCCGCTGTGGTGATGGCTTCTATCTCGGCCAGTGGATGTCCACCACACCCAGTCTGTCTGTCTGTCTGTCTGTCAGACACTCACTGACGTTCTAATCTAAACATCAACTAAATCTTTATCGTTAACATCCAAAAAGTATATTTTGGCCTATTCAAAAGAACAATGATTATACTATAGCACACAATACTGTATGAACCATAGGAGACATGTTGTAACTTTAGGCAGCAACAGTTGTTATTTGGACTATGTTGTCATGTTGCCAGCTAACTTCGACAGTGACCCTCCCGCTTTGTCTGTGTCCTGACTCCTATTCCTCATTTATTTACCTCTTTTACAAACTTTTTTGGTTTAAAAGAAACACACTAAACCACCATCATTCTCGCCTTACCTGAGCACAACTTTGAAATAGTTTGTGGGGAAGATAGTTTTGCTTGTAGCCGCGGTGTTCCAGCCCAGGAAAGGAAACCCGGAAGTGACTCCAGAAGGGACCACCCTCCAGTTTGGTTGTCGCCTGCGGACGCCATTACGGCTCTGCTGTCAATAGACAAGTCTTACAACTTTAGAGTCAGAATGGCGACTGATGTGTTACAGTTTCTTGTCGTGTTGATTTATTTTATTTGGACATTGTTTAGCTGTTTATATTTTGGCAACATGTATGTATATTAATTTTGTTTAAGAATACTACATTATTTGTCTTAGTATTATTATTCAGATTCAGTCAGATAAAAAAATGTCCTGAATTCAGTCAACATTAAAACTTTCTCTTAATTTTAAACTATACTTTAGAACAGACCTAGGCAAAATACGGTCCGTTATGATTTTCAATCCGGACAGCCGGACGTTCTACATACTTTTTTTAGACCTTTAACATCAAAACACCGCCGCCATAATAATGTGCAGTGCTGTTTTTAAATTACTGTAAGTCTTGAATTTTACAAAGTATTTCAATGGTCTAAATCTGCGCTTTTGGGTGTTATACGAGTTATTACGGTAATCTACGTCACGGCACCTCAGCCAAGGAACAAACCGGAGTGGGCGGGGTTTGTTTTCAGAGCATTCATCCATCCATCCATCCATTTCCTACCGCTTGTCCCTTTTTGGGGTCGCGGGGGGTGCTGGAGCCTATTTCAGCTGCATTCGGGCGGAAGGCGGTGTACACCCTGGACAGCCAGCCCGAAATGCATGTGTCAGAAACAGATGCAGAAGCATATTTTTACGTGATAATATATCATATTGAAGGTGTTTATTACACTCTGCATTCATATTTTGCTGTTTGTTACATTTTTGTTGTGTTTTGCGTGATTGTAAAAGATACACAACTATGGAGGAGCGCTGAGAAGTAAAAGAGGAACGACGTTCATATGTTGTTAATATTCAGTGTTTTATTGTTCATAGTTGATATTGTAAATCCCACTTTCTTTATTTTAATGTACAAACCCCGTTTCCATATGAGTTGGGAAATTGTGTTAGATGTAAATATAAACGGAATACAATGATTTGCAACTCCTTTTCAACCCATATTCAATTGAATGTACTACAAAGACAACATATTTGATGTTCAAACTCATAAACTTTATTTTTTTTTTTGCAAATAATAATTAACTTAGAATTTCATGACTGCAACACGTGCCAAAGTAGTTGGGAAAGGGCATGTTCACCACTGTGTTACATCACCTTTTCTTTTAACAACACTCAATAAACGATTGGGAACTGAGGAAACTAATTGTTGAAGCTTTGAAAGTGGAATTCTTTCCCATTCTTGTTTTATGTAGAGCTTCAGTCGTTCAACAGTCCGGGGTCTCCGCTGTCGTATTTTACGCTTCATAATGCGCCACACATTTTCGATGGGAGACAGGTCTGGACTGTAGGCGGTCCAGGAATGTACCCGCACTCTTTTTTTACGAAGCCACGCTGTTGTAACACGTGCTGAATGTGGCTTGGCATTGTCTTGCTGAAATAAGCAGGGGCGTCCATGAAAAAGACGACGCTTAGATGGCAGCATATGTTGTTCCAAAACCTGTATGTACCTTTCAGCATGAATGGTGCCTTCACAGATGTGTAAGTTACCCATGCCTTGGGCACTAATGCACCCCCAAACCATCACAGATGCTGGCTTTTGAACTTTGCGTCGATAACAGTTTGGATGGTTCGCTTCCCCTTTGGTCCGGATGACACGATGTCGAATATTTCCAAAAACAATTTGAAATGTGGACTCGTCAGACCACAGAACACTTTTCCACTTTGCATGAGTCCATCTTTGATTTGAAACGGCGGCGTTTCTGGATGTTGTTGATAAATGGCTTTCGCTTTGCATAGTAGAGCTTTAACTTGCACTTACAGATGTAGCGACGAACTGTATTTAGTGACAGTGGTTTTCTGAAGTGTTCCTGAGCCCATGTGGTGATATCCTTTAGAGATTGATGTCGGTTTTTGTCTGAGGGATCGAAGGTCACGGTCATTCAATGTTGGTTTCCGGCCATGCCGCTTACGTGGAGCGATTTCTCCAGATTCTCTGAACCTTTTGATGATATTATGGACCGTAGATGTTGAAATCCCTAAATTTCTTGCAATTGCACTTTGAGAAACGTTGTTCTTAAACTGTTTGACTATTTGCTCACGCAGTTGTGAACAAAAGGGTGTACCTCGCCCCATCCTTTCTTGTGAAAGACTGAGCATTTTTTGGGAAGCTGTTTTTATACCCAATCATGGCACCCACCTGTTCCCAATTAGCCTGCACACCTGTGGGATGTTCCAAATAAGTGTTTGATGAGCATTCCTCAACTTTATCAGTATTTATTGCCACCTTTCCCAACTTCTTTGTCACGTGTTGCTGGCATCAAATTCTAAAGTTAATGATTATTTGCAACAACAAAAAAAAGTTTATCAGTTTGAACATCAAATATGTTGTCTTTTGTAGCATATTCAACTGAATATGGGTTGAAAATGATTTGCAAATCATTGTATTCCATTTATACTTACATCTAACACAATTTCCCAACTCATTTGTAAATTTTGGGTGTCCCATTCAGTAAAACACTGTAAAAATCCATTCCGTTTTTTTTAGGTTGTCTGTCATAACGTCTTTAGAACTCTACCGGACATTGTGACTATTGGAATTAGAGTTCCTGGGAAAAAAAGGGACCCAAACACACATACTGTACAGCAGATTTTTACAGCTAAATGTGTACTTATAATTTATACACTCATACACCTTGGTCCCCCAGACACATTTTTTCTCTCAATGGGGCCCCCGAGTCAAAATATTTGCCCAGCTCTGCTTTAGAATGTAACTTTTAACAAGCCAAAATGTTTTAAATATTAAAGCAAATTTGCCTACTAATAGTTCTGTTTAGAAAACATTTTTTAAAAGGTGCTATGAGCAGAGGTGGGACCAAGTCATTGCTTTGCAAGTCACAAGTAAGTCTCAAGTCTTTGCCCTCAAGTCTCGAGTCAAGTCCCAAGTCAAGACAGGCAAGTCCGAGTCAAGTCCAAAGTCAAGACTGGAAAGTCTCAAGTCAAGTCCCAAGTCCTGCATTTTGAGTTTCGAGTCCTTTCAAGTCATTATAACCACAGACTAATATATTTACACAGATTGTGTATACTTTTAAAACGCTGTATTTATTTATTAAAACAAGTGCATTTGAAATTGCAGGGAAAAAGATAGTGGTGACATTGCACTTCAAAATAGCACTACTAACCAGTCATTTTAAACATGTAACTCATTCCCTTACAGAATAAACATATTTGAAAAACAAGTGCAACTGTACTTATTTGCACAAAAGTGTTAACATTGTATTTCAATGGCATATTGCATTGTAACTAGTTCCACAGCAGGTCTATCCTGTTCTTACCTTATCTCGCAGTTCAACTTAGACGTGGTTTCAGTGTGTCTACAAAGCAATTGTAACTGTTATTTCTTCCTGCACATAATCAATATTTATTAAGTGTATTCATTTGTGTAACATTTTCATTCAATGTAATATTGCCTGACAAAACGTGCTTCAACGTAATATTTTGATATTTACACATTGCCTACTTACACACGCATATTTGACTAGAATAGCCTTTTGAGCATTACATATATCAAAATCAAGTACCTACTGTACTGTTTACTTGTTGAAATACCATTATAAGAGCAAATATCTACCCAAACCACCACTTTGCTGCTGCCAAAAATTGACGTGAAGCGTATTTCAACAATATTTTAGGATTATACTCAGAAGATGTAGGATACAAAGCATTATATATATATATATATATATATATATATATATATATATATATATATATATATATATATATATATATATATTTAAACTGGGTTGAATAAAAGAATATAGAGTAGGGTTCCATGTCGGTCCTCACTCCATGTCAAAAGATAGCGGTAATGCACAGGTTGCTTGGCAACCGCCATAACATCAAAATAAAGAAGAAGAAGAAGAAGAATGCAGGCTGGCCAATAGGAAGCCTCTGTCATGCCAAATTTCTTCCCCCTACAAAAACCTCCCTCCCCCCATTTACTTTCGGGGTCATTGTCTCTTACGTCATTTCCTCTTACGTCATTGACAGCGATCGATAGAATCCAAATCTCCTGAAAATGGTGGTGTCACTGAATGACATTTGTCTTTATCTTTCCCAGGGGACTTATGTCAAACACCAGCAGGCTTCGAAAAATTCCAGGCGGAGTGTTAGGGCCGCTGCTGGGAACTTCTGTCTTCGTGGTAACGTGCAAAAAATATGAATTAATATATAATACTGTTAAATGTCTGTACTTTAAATCAACATTATTGTTGAAACCATTTCACTACAATATTGTGTGTGCTACTGTCCTGTGTCAAAGCCGAAGTGTTATCGATAGCTGTCAATGACGTAAGAGGAATTGACGTAAGAGAAAATGACCCCGGAAGTAAATGGGGGGAAGGTTTTTGTAAGGGGAAGAAATTTGGCGTGACACCTCCTTCAACTTGGAAACGAAGGTGGTGTATTGTAGTGAAATGATTTCAACAATAATGTTGATTTAAAGTACAGACATTTAACAGTATTATATATTAATTCATATTAGTGAAATGGTTTCAACAATAATGTTGATTTAAAGTACAGACATTTAACAGTATTATATATTAATTCATATTTTTTGCATGTTACCACGAAGACAGAAGTTCCCAGCAGCGGCCCTAACACTCCGCCTGGAATGTTCCCAAACACTCTGTCTAAGAGGAAATTATCCCATGACATCATCTACGTCATGCTTCCTTGTACTCCTCACTTTATTAGACGCACGCCGGACACGCCCCCTCAGCATTACCTGCTTGGAAGCTACTCTACATGAAGGTAAACACTACTCTGACTTTTATTTTGTCTTTAATACTTCTATGTTGTCTTTGATACTTCTATTTTGTCTTTAATACTTTTATTTTGTCTTCGATACTTCTATTGTGTCTTTGATACTTCTATTTTGTCTTTAATACTTCTATTTTGTCTTTAATACTTCTAGTTTATCTTTAATACTTTTATTTTGTCTTTAATACTTCTATATTGTCTTTAGTATTTCTATTTTGTCTTTAATACTTCTATATTGTCTTTAGTATTTCTATTTTGTCTTTAATACTTCTATTTTATCTTTAATACTTCTATTTTGTCTTTAATACTTCTATTTTTTCTCCTCTCTGAGCTGCCACCTTACCGTGGTAGAGGAGTTTGCGTGTCCCAATGATCCTAGGAGCTATGTTGTCCGGGGGTTTCTATGCCCCCTGGTAGGGTCTCCCAAGGCAAACTGGTCCTAGGTGAGGGATCAGACAAAGAGCAGCTCGAAGACCTCCATGAAGAACACTAACAAAGGACCCAGATTTCCCTCGCCCGGACGCGGGTCACCGGGGCCCCCCTCTGGAGCCAGGCCCGGAGGTGGGGCACGATGGCGAGCGCCTGGTGGCCGGGCCTGTCCCCATGGGGCCCGGCCGGGCACAGCCCGAAGAGGCAACGTGGGTCCCCCCTCCAATGGGCTCACCACCCATAGCAGGGGCCATAGAGGTCGGGTGCAATGTGAGCTGGGCGGAAGCCGAGGGCAGGGCACTTGGTGGTCCGATCCTCGGCTACAAAGGCTGGCTCTTGGGACGTGGAACGTCACCTCGCTGGGGGGGAAGGAGCCTGAGCTAGTGCGTGAGGTGGAGACGTTCCGGCTAGATATAGTCGGACTCACTTCGACGCACAGCAAGGGCTCTGGAACCAGTTCTCTTGAGAGGGGCTGGACCCTCTTCCACTCTGGCGTTGCCGGCAGTGAGAGGCGACGGGCTGGGGTGGCAATTCTTGTTGCCCCTCGGCTCAAAGCCTGCACGTTGGAGTTCAACCCAGTGGACGAGAGGGTAGCTTCCCTTCGCCTTCGGGTGGGGGGACGGGTCCTGACTGTGGTTTGCGTTTACGCGCCAAACGGCAGCTCAGAGTATCCACCCTTTTTGGATTCACTCGAGGGAGTACTGGAGAGTGCTCCCCCGGGTGATTCCCTCGTTCTACTGGGGGACTTCAACGCTCATGTTGGCAGCGACAGTGAAACCTGGAGAGGTGTGATTGGGAAGAATGGCTGCCCGGATCTGAACCCGAGTGGTGTTCTGTTATTGGACTTTTGTGCTCGTCACAGATTGTCGATAACAAACACCATGTTCAAACATAAGGGTGTCCATATGTGCACTTGGCACCAGGACACCCTAGGCCGCAGTTCCATGATCGACTTTGTAGTTGTGTCATCGGATTTGCGGTCTCATGTTTTGGACACTCGGGTGAAGAGAGGGGCGGAGCTTTCTACCGATCACCACCTGGTGGTGAGTTGGCTGCGATGGTGGGGGAGGATGCCGGACAGACCTGGCAGGCCCAAACGCATTGTGAGGGTTTGCTGGGAACGCCTGGCAGAGTCTCCTGTCAGAGAGAGTTTCAATTCCCACCTCCGGAAGAACTTTGAACATGTCACGAGGGAGGTGCTGGACATTGAGTCCGAGTGGACGATGTTCCGTACCTCTGTTGTCGAGGCGGCCGATTGGAGCTGTGGCCGCAAGGTGGTTGGTGCCTGTCGTGGCGGTAATCCTAGAACCCGTTGGTGGACACCGGCGGTGAGGGATGCCGTCAGGCTGAAGAAGGAGTCCTTTCGGGTTCTTTTGGCTCATGGGACTCCTGAGGCAGCAGACAGGTACCGACAGGCCAAGCGGTGTGCGGCTTCAGCGGTCGCGGAGGCAAAAACTCGGACATGGGAGGAGTTCGGGGAGGCCATGGAAAAAGACTTCCGGACGGCTTCGAAGCAATTCTGGACCACCATCCGCCGCCTCAGGAAGGGGAAGCAGTGCACTGTCAACACCGTGTATGGTGGGGGTGGTGCTCTGCTGACCTCGATTGCGGATGTTGTGGATCGGTGGGGAGAATACTTCGAAGACCTCCTCAATCCTACCAGCACGTCTTCCGATGAGGAAGCAGTGCCTGGGGAATCTGTGGTGGGCTCTCCTATTTCTGGGGCTGAGGTTGCCGAGGTAGTTAAAAAGCTCCCCGGTGGCAAGGCCCCGGGAGTGGATGAGATCCGCCCGGAGTTCCTTAAGGCTCTGGATGTTGTGGGGCTGTCTTGGTTGACAAGACTCTGCAACATCGCGTGGACATCGGGGGCGGTACCTCTGGATTGGCAGACCGGGGTGGTGGTTAGAGGAACCGGAGGGTGTGTTCCAACTATCGTGGGATCACACTCCTCAGCCTTCCCGGTAAGGTCTATTCAGGTGTACTGGAGAGGAGGCTACGCCGGATAGTCGAACCTCGGATTCAGGAGGAACAGTGTGGTTTTGGTCCTGGTCGTGGAACTGTGGACCAGCTCTATACTCTCGGCAGGGTCCTTGAGGGTGCATGGGAGTTTGCCCAACCAGTCTACATGTGCTTTGTGGACTTGGAGAAGGCATTCGACCGTGTACCCCGGGAAGTCCTGTGGGGAGTGCTCAGAGAGTATGGGGTAACGGACTGTCTTATTGTGGTAGTTCGCTCCCTGTATAATCAGTGTCAGAGCTTGGTCCGCATTGCCGGCAGTAAGACGGACACGTTTCCAGTGAGGGTTGGACTCCGCCAAGGCTGCCCTTTGTCACCCATTCTGTTCATAACCTTTATGGACAGAATTTCTAGGCGCAGTCAGGGCGTTGAGGGTATCTGGT
The DNA here is from genome assembly GCF_033978685.3 of Nerophis lumbriciformis. Lineage (NCBI taxonomy): Eukaryota > Metazoa > Chordata > Actinopteri > Syngnathiformes > Syngnathidae > Nerophis > Nerophis lumbriciformis. The sequence goes on from NC_084580.2 coordinate 2,647,626, forward strand.
TTGGTGGCTGCAGGATTAGGTCTCTGCTATTTGCAGATGATGTGGTCCTGATGGCTTCCTCCGGCCAAGATCTTCAGCTCTCACTGGATCGGTTCGCAGCCGAGTGTGAAGCGACTGGGATGGGAATCAGCACCTCCAAGTCCAAGTCCATGGTTCTCTCCCGGAAAAGGGTGGAGTGCCATCTCCGGGTTGGGGAGGAGATCTTTCCCCAGGTGGAGGAGTTCAAGTACCTCGGAGTCTTGTTCACGAGTGAGGGAAGAGTGGATCGTGAGATCGACAGGCGGATCGGTGCGGCGTCTTCAGCAATGCGGACGCTGTATCGATCCGTTGTGGTGAAGAAGGAGCTGAGCCGGAAGGCAAAGCTCTCGATTTACCGGTCGATCTACGTTCCCATCCTCACCTATGGTCATGAGCTTTGGGTTATGACCGAAAGGACAAGATCACGGGTACAAGCGGCCCAAATGAGTTTCCTCCGCCGAGTGGCGGGGCTCTCCCTTAGAGATAGGGTGAGAAGCTCTGTCATCCGGGAGGAGCTCAAAGTAAAGCCGCTGCTCCTCCACATGGAGAGGAGCCAGATGAGGTGGTTCGGGCATCTGGTCAGGATGCCACCCGAACGCCTCCCTAGGAAGGTGTTTCGGGCACGTCCGACCGGTAGGAGGCCACGGGGAAGACCCAGGACACGTTGGGAAGACTATCTCTCCCGGCTGGCCTGGGAACGCCTCGGGATCCCCCGGGAGGAGCTGGACGAAGTGGCTGGGGAGAGGGAAGTCTGGGCTTCCCTGCTTAAGCTGCTGCCCCCGCGACCCGACCTCGGATAAGCGGAAGAAGATGGATGGATGGATGGATGGATACTTCTATTTTGTCTTTAATACTTCTATTTTATCTTTAATACTTCTATATTGTCTTTAATACTTCTGAAATCTCAACAACTGTTTTTGGAATTAATAAAATGTTCATATTGATTTGGTGAAATTGCAAGCATATTTAAAAATGTTTAGGAATGTAATATCTGATATTTAATTTTATGGATAGAGTGTTAAGAAACATTAGAATTATTATTCTGTAGTGTTGAATGTTTATGCTGTCCAATAAAAAAACATTTTTATGCATTTCTTTCATCTTCACTGGAAGAATTAGGCAAGCAGTCAGCTTTGGTATCTTCAGTGACTCTTTTCTTTCTTAAACATCTATAAGAATCTATGGGCCGGTATAGCTCGGTTGGTAGAGCGGCCGTGCCAGCAACTTGAGGGTTCCAGGTTCGATCCCCGCTTCCACCATCCTAGTCACTGCCGTTGTGTCCTTGGGCAAGACACTTTACCCACCTGCTCCCAGTGCCACCCACACTGCTTTAAATGGAACTTAGATATTGGGTATCACTATGTTAAAGCGCTTTGAGTCACTAGAGAAAAGTGCTATATAAATATAATTCACTTCACACTTCACTATAAAGAAGACTTAATTCGTTTTCTTCTACTTATCCGAAGTCGCCTAAGCAGAGAAGTCCAGAATTCCCTCTCCCAGCTCCGTGGTCCAGCATGGTCTCCCAGCTCCGTGGTCCAGCATGGTCTCCCAGCTACATGGTCCAGCATGGTCTCCCAGCTCCATGGTCCAGCATGGTCTCCCAGCTACATGGTCCAGCATGGTCTCCCAGCTCCATGGTCCAGCATGGTCTCCCAGCTCCGTGGTCCAGCATGGTCTCCCAGCTACATGGTCCAGCATGGTCTCCCAGCTACATGGTCCAGCATGGTCTCCCAGCTCCATGGTCCAGCATGGTCTCCCAGCTCCATGGTCCAGCATGGTCTCCCAGCTCCATGGTCCAGCATGGTCTCCCAGCTCCGTGGTCCAGCATGGTCTCCCAGCTACATGGTCCAGCATGGTCTCCCAGCTACATGGTCCAGCATGGTCTCCCAGCTCCATGGTCCAGCATGGTCTCCCAGCTCCATGGTCCAGCATGGTCTCCCAGCTACATGGTCCAGCATGGTCTCCCAGCTACATGGTCCAGCATGGTCTCCCAGCTACATGGTCCAGCTCTTCCCGGGGGATCCCGAGGCGTTCTCAGGCTAGCTGGGAGACTTGGTCTTTCCGTGGTTTCCTTGGTCTTGCCTATGGTCTCCTATCTGTCAGACACCTTTTTTTAATGTCTGAGACGCACGTCTCCTATTCTTATAGTTTTGCTTTCGAATAAAAATAGGAAGTTGACACAAATTGAAGATGCGTGTTTTTCACATCATTTAGCAAACTGGAGTGGTGCTAACCAACACAAACTGGGGTGATGCTAACCAACACAAACTGGGGTGGTGTTAACCAACACAAACTAGGGTGGTGCTAACCAACACAAACTGGGGTTTTGCTTACCAACACAAACTGGGGTGGTGCTAACGAACACAAACTGGAGTGGTGCTAACCAACACAAACTGGGGTGGTGCTAACCAACACAAACTGGGGTGGTGCTAACCAACACAAACTGGGGTGGTGCTAACCAACACAAACTGGGGTGGTGCTAACCAACACAAACTGGAGTGGTTCTAACCAACAGAAACTGGGGTGGTGCTAACCAACACAAACTGGAGTAGTGCTAACCAACACAAACTGGGGTGGTGCTAAACAATACAAACTGGAGTGGTGCTAACCAACACAAACTGGGGTGGTGCTAACGAACACAAACTGGGGTGGTGCTAACGAACACAAACTGGAGTGGTGCTAACCAACACAAACTGGGGTGGTGCTAACCAACACAAACTGGGGTGGTGCTAACCAACACAAACTGGGGTGGTGCTAACCAACACAAACTGGGGTGGTGCTAACCAACACAAACTGGAGTGGTTCTAACCAACAGAAACTGGGGTGGTGCTAACCAACACAAACTGGAGTAGTGCTAACCAACACAAACTGGGGTGGTGCTAAACAATACAAACTGGAGTGGTGCTAACCAACACAAACTGGGGTGGTGCTAACCAACACAAACTGGGGTGGTGCTAACCAACACAAACTGGAGTGGTTCTAACCAACACAAACTGGGGTGGTGCTAACCAACACAAACTGGAGTAGTGCTAACCAACACAAACTGGAGTGGTGCTAACCAACACAAACTAGAGTGGTGCTAACCAACACAAACTGGGGTGGTGCTAAACAATACAAACTGGAGTGGTGCTAACCAACACAAACTGGGGTGGTGCTAACCAACACAAACTGGGGTGGTGCTAACCAACACAAATTGGGGTGGTGCTAAGTCCAGAGGTGGGACCAAGTCATTGCTTTGCAAGTCACAAGTAAGTCTCAAGTCTTTGCCCTCAAGTCTCGAGTCAAGTCCCAAGTCAAGACAGGCAAGTCCGAGTCAAGTCCAAAGTCAAGACTGGAAAGTCTCAAGTCAAGTCCCAAGTCCTGCATTTTGAGTTTTGAGTCCTTTCAAGCAGGCCCGGCCCTAACCAATCTGGCGCCCTAGGCAAGATTTTAGGTGGCGCCCCTCCCCACATCGGCAGTGAAGTGTATATACTCACAAGAACCCGAATAGCTTTGTCTTTGACCTTTTTTTTTGTTTTACTTACAACTATACCTAATATATAAAGGGGTGGAAAAGTGACTATTACCTGCAGGGCAAACATTAGCTAACCAGAAGGCAATAACAATGTAAACAAAAAACACCTGCTTAAAAGATCTAATACAAACATTTATATGCACGTACAACACTTAGAACTTTTAGCATATCAGTATGTGGAATTAAATTATGGAATGGATTAAGTAAAGAAGTTAAAAATTGTACTGATATGATCCAGTTTAAGAGGTTGTTCAAAATAAAAGTGCTTACAGAGTACAAAGAAGAAGAATTATGAGAAATACTTTCAACCTTATTGAAAATAAGATATTCTTCATCTCAGTATGTTGATAATGACTGAATTAATTAATTAATTACATATTACAAAACTGTTGTATACTAATTCATAGATGTTATTTTATTATATAAAAAGGTCAGTAAATGATTCTATATATTTGTAAACGCTTTGAAGTGGGAAAGGGGTAGGATTAAATAAGCTTTGCTTCTTCCTACTCCTTTTCGGGCATGATGTAAAATGAAATGATATATTAAATTGTGTGATGTATTATGATGTAAGTGTGTTCATGTTCCAAATAAACTAAAAAAAGAAAGAAATGTCCCTGAGGAATGTAAGGTGGGAGTACTGTAATTACCAAACGTTACATTATTATTTTCCATAACAATTTAGCCCCCTCCACAATATTAACCCGACGTTAAAACAGAACTGGCTATTTATTGATTAGCAATTGCCGAATCATGTAACATTAGCTTAATGCTAAAAAGCCAGGTTACTATCACATTCTGTAACAGACAAATAATTTCATGTAGGCTAACGTTACCTACCTGCTACCTCTGTCTTTTTCTCGTTTCTCCTCCTCTTCTTTTCTCTTTTTTCTTCCCTGGGCACCTGACAGTTTTGGCCGTTTTGACATCTTGTGTTGATTTTCTGATGTGGTGACGTCCAAAAAGAGTCATGATACAGGAAGGGGGGGGCGCGTGGCGTAATGTTGTAACAAATAATAATTCTATTAAATAGGCTTTACTTTGCATTTTAATTAACGTGGGATTATTTTTTTGTATTTAGAAATAATAGTACCAACTTTTTTTTTCTTTTTCTTTTTTTCTCCAACATTTGTGGCACTGGCGTGGCGCCCCCTGATGGACGGCGCCCTTAGCATTTGCCTATACGGCCTATGCCAAGGGCCGGCCCTGCTTTCAAGTCATTTTAACCACAGACTAATATATTTACACAGATCGTGTATACTTTTAAAACGCTGTATTTATTTATTAAAACAAGTGCATTTGAAATTGCAGGGAAAAAGATAGTGGTGACATTGCACTTCAAAATAGCACTACTAACCAGTCATTTTAAACATGTAACTCTTTCCCTTACAGAATAAACATATTTGAAAAACAAGTGCAACTGTACTTATTTGCACAAAAGTGTTAACATTGTATTTCCATGGAATATTGCATTGTAACTAGTTCCACAGCAGTTTATATCCTGTTCTTACCTTATCTCATTGATCTCATCTCATACTGTATGTGTGTTTATGTGTGCGTACACATGAAAAACATAACAAATATATGAACATAACAATGAACAGAGTTGTACTTTTTAGATGTCAGGACCCTATGCAATATGTACACATATTCTTAATATAGTATATATTTTAACTGACCTTTATTTGACTATGTTTGTCTTTTTGTAGGTGGCTAAAATACGCGGTGCTGCTGACCGCCGTCTAACGTTACGTTACTGTGTGTGATACATTGACTAACGTAATGTTACTGTGTGTGATACATTGACTAACGTTACGTTACTGTGTGTGATACATTGACTAACGTTACGTTACTGTGTGTGATACATTGACTAACGTAATGTTACTGTGTGTGATACATTGACTAACGTAATGTTACTGTGTGTGATACATTGACTAACGTTACGTTACTGTGTGTGATACATTGACTAACGTTACGTTACTGTGTGTGATACATTGACTAACGTAACGTTATGTGTAGGTACCTCATGCAACCCTGCTTAAAAAAAAATCACTTGACAAAAAGTATGAATAAGGTAGCAAACTGCAGTGGACGCAACAGATTGCCGTGTTTGCAATGACGTTATAACTATAGACATCTTATAAGTTGACGCAGCATTGGTTGCTGTGACGTGAGCAATTTGCCCGCCATCTTGAAGTGGTGACGAGGAGCCGGCGAGCAGCCTAAACTGACAGTTGAAAGGTAGAAAACAAAGATGGTGTTCAGCGTTTTCCTGCTCAAATGAGCGGACTGTTGAAAATAGGAATCGGGGGATTACTTTTCACAAGTGAGATTTAACATTAACGTACTATTGGTTGTATTTTATGAAAATAATTTTACCACAGAGTTGAGAAGGATCAAAGATCTTCAATATTTGTATGTGAAAATCACAAAGAAATCTTCTGGGGGAGGATGACGCCCCTACAGGGGTTTGCTTTACAAACTTTCAGCCCCACCTAAAACAAAATTCACCAGACGCCCCTGATTATGATGCATTCTCATTTTAGGCAAAGTATAAGACAATACTTTCTTAACAGTATAATTGTAACCAGGAATCAGTCTTCAAGTAACAATATTCAAATACTAACATTGTTGGGTTAAACAGAATTTGGTTTTATTCTGAATCCAGTGAAACAGATTGGTGGTTTTAGCTGATATGAAGACTTTCAGGTGTTTATATATGTTTAAGTATTTGGCAGACACTTTTATCCAAAGCGACTTACATAAAATAATACATATAAAACAATCACTGCAAACATTATCATTTAAGGGAAGAATGTAATAGAAAATATCAATACAAAGTGTCAAGACAGAATAAACTCTCTGCTGCTGAAGCAACAGAGATACAGTCTATAGGTCCCTAAGATATATAGATATCTAATGTATTCATACATTGTTTATGTAGGATATACGCATGTATATATAACCTAATCATATTGTTTCTTCAACTTAAAAATAGATTACCGTTTTTTTCCCCCTTCTCTGGGATTATATTCCCAGTTTTGATCTCGGACGTCTGGTCACTTATAGCGTATAAGAATATTATATTACTGTTAAGCAAACTATGAATAATAAAACACGCCAAAACATGTGTCTGTTATCATAGCTACACGTATGACAAAAAAGGGGGTGAAAATCAGTGGTATTCAGTGAGGTAAAATGAATTAAATGCGCTGACAGTTCATTGTTCCTGCCAAATGAATTGCACTGAGTGGAGCGGATCACCACTCCAAGATGGCGGCCACGCGCCTCGTCTGCGCCAGTAGGCAGTAGCGCTCGATGCTGCGTCTACTTATAAGATGTCTATGGTTATAACGTTAGCAGTGAGTTTGCAGCCTCACTGATTTAACCACACAGCAAATAAAAGTCACGTTACTTAGCCAATAAACGTTATCTTACATTCAAAACTTACCCTTCTTTGTGCAACTTCAAATGTCGAACGAAGTTGGAAGTTGTTGCGTCTCCGTCTGTAATATTCGAACTGCGTGATTTGCATACGGCAATTCGTTTTTTGTTGACCAAGTCGTAGTTTTTATACCCGAACGAAACCAACTTTGGCATAATTGTTTATCACTGGCATGTTGTTGGACAACTCTTAAGAGTTCCAATCAAATTGCAGGACAACCAATTGTTCATTGGTTGTACTGCAATTTGATTGGATGAATGCTGCGTGATGAAAACAACGTAGTTCTAATTTGATTGGCTGTTGTACTGAGCGCACACCAGCTGACAGGAACAACACGCTGATAGACAGACAAAGAAAATGAAAAATACGGAGCGCTCCCAAATAACTTTTTAAGCTTTGGATTTTTGGGGAAAGTGGCAAGTCATGTCAAGTCATGTCAAGTCAAAAGGCTCAAGTCCAAGTGAAGTCACAAGTCATTGATGTTAAAGTCTAAGTCGAGTTGCAAGTCTTTTTACATTTTGTCAAGTCGAGTCTAAAGTCATCAAATTCATGACTCGAGTCTGACTCGAGTCCAAGTCATGTGACTCGAGTCCACACCTCTGGCTATGAGTACAATCATAGTACGACAGAACTACATAACTTATCGTTATTTACTATACCAAAACTTCAGAGGTACTTTATTGTCAATTTTTTGCCATACAGGCAATACATTTTTAAATTCAATTCAAATCAAACAACTTTATTAAAATCTCTAGAAAGGGCATTTCAATTTGGGCAGCAGGTTGTCGTGGTTCGTAAAGCCTACACATGGCCCACAATAAATAAATAGTCAATAAATACATAAACAGTACAACAATACAACTCTCTGAAGAATTTAGAAGTAAGTGTGGACGAATGATTTGGAAAAGCTATTTGTTTTACACATAAGAAAGGCATAACGTTGCCCTGAAGGCAACAGAGAGAATTCACCCGCAAGGACATGGCTAACATGCTCTTTGTTTTTCAGAGGATTTGTTGGTTGCAGAAGAAGTTTAAGTCTCTTAGTTTTACTCCGGTAATATTAGAGCAAGACTTAACAATACACGGGCTGTTTTGGTCTTTGACTGAAAGACAGTGAAACCAACAAATAAAAGAAAAACACAAAACTCTTTATAAATGCTTGATAAAAACAAGTATAACAGGCCTGACAGAGAAAGATTTTAGTTTCCTGAGAAGATAAATTCTCTGTTGTGCTCGCTTCAGTAAAATCTGTGTTCATATACAACTTAAGCTGGTCGTCAAAAGAGGTCCCCAAGAATTTATATGATGAAACAATGAAACAATGTCAACTTTTTGTTATGTATGATGCACTCCAGAGAAATTCCCTTCTTACTTCTAAAATCAATAATTATTTGGTTTTAGCTACATTTAAATCCAAAAAGTTACAGTGACACCAGGAGATAAAATCAGTTAGGGCGCAGTCATGCTTTGATTGTGAACCATAGCAGTGCCGTGTCATCAGAGAATTTAATCAGATAGCTGTCTTCCTGTCCACTCCTGCATTCATCAGTATACATTAGTGTTAGAATAGAATAGAATAGAAAAGAATATAATAGAATGCATGTTATTGTCACTATACACAGGTACAATGAGATTAAAAACAACACCTGTATCAGTGCGACAGTCTATAAATATGCAAAACATAGGAAGGAAAGAAAAGAAAAATAGTGCAAAAGGAGGTATGGTGCACAGTCCAGTCCTGAGAACGAATGTTCTGAATGTGTTGTTTAAATATTAAATACTATACTATACTATACTGTTGTACCGATACCAATATTTTGGTACTTTCCGGTACTTTTCTAAACAAAGGGGACCACAAAAATTAGCATTATTGGCTTTATTTTAACAAAAAATCTTAGGGTACATTAAACATGTTTCTTATTGCAAGTTTGTCCTTAAATGAAATAGTGAACATATAAGACAACTTTTATTTTAGTAGTAAGTAAACAAACAAAGACTCCTAATTAGTCTGCTGATGTATGCAGTAACATATTGTGTCATTTTCCATTCTATTATTTTGTCAAAATGATTAAGGACATGTGGTAGAAAATGAATTATTAATCTACTTGTTCATATCTGCTTACTTTTTCTCTTAACATGTTCTATCTACACTTCTGTTAAAATGTGATAATCACTTATTCTTCTGTTGTTTGATACTTTACATCAGTTTTGGATGATACCACGAATTTGGGTATCAATCCGATACCAAGTAGTTAAAGGATTATATATTGGTCATATACAAAGTCCTTATGTGTCCAGGGACGTATTTCCTGAGTTTATAAACATAATATACATTTTAAAAAACGAAAGAAGATGTTGTGAAGCCCAAAAATATTGGCGTAATCATAGTAGTATTGACTAGGTACGCTACTGTACTTGGTATCATTACAGTAGATGTTAGGTGTAGATCCACCAATGGTGTTTGTTTACATTTTGACGCTGGACCGGTACTTTTTAGAGGCAGTATAGTACCAAAAATGATTATTTAGTATCGCGGTACTATACTAATACCAGTATACCGTACAACCCTAGTATACATAATAAAAAGTAAGGATGAAAGGACGCATTGAGATGGCTACAGAGTCAGAAAGACAGCCGTTCACAGAGACTCGTTGCCCTGTGCCAGCTAAAAAGTCTAAAATCTGTAGCACAATTCAAATTTAGACACAAGCCTCTCTCAAGAGATGTGGCTGCATTGTATTAGATGCTGAAGAGAAATCAGCGAATAAAGAGCCTGGCATGGGCTTGTGACTTCTCTAAGTGTTTGTAGAGGTGGTTGAGTATAAAAAGATGTGTGTCATCTACACCTCCCCCTGCTTGATAGGCAAGAATCAAGATAGGATAGACTTTATTTATCCTACAATGAAAAAATTATGCGGTTGCAGTGCAGACACAAAAAAGTAAAAAAAAAACACACACAAAAACAAGAAAGAAACATCAAAGAAAAGAAAGGACATACAATACATGACAAGAGCACAGAGCTGATGAAACCAGCTGCAACTTCAGCTGCATTATTTGCTACGAATGTAAAACACTAAGAAAAACAAACAAAAAAAAGAAATTAATAATATATATTTTGCACATACGATTTGTATAGACAAACAACAAAACACAGCACGGCCAGAAACAGTAACCAACCAAGAGAGTCCTAGGTTGCCCACTAGCTCTCGGCCAATGTCCTGCCCGTGTGGAAGGTCGAAAATCCGTCCAGGGAGACTGAAGTGTCCGATTCATGCTCATTCAGGCAGGGTTCCGTGAAGCTTTTCCATCCTGACGCTCAACGCTAGCTCACCAGCCCCGTCTCTTCCTTCCTATCTCCTCCGGTCTCTCCACCCGGACGCCTGTGTGGCAGAGAGCCAGCAGCTGGTCTGCAGTGCAAACATGGCCATAGCCAAAAGGTTCCTGGAAAGAGTATCTGAAAGTTCACAAAAAAGCACGAAAAAGCATTGCTGAAGTCAGTAAAGTGTGACCCCTTGTTGCGCAGTCCCAAAGGGGCCCGAACCAAAAGGCAAAAAAACCCATATGAAAACGAAAAGGAAACATCAAGAACACAAAAGGAGGATGCGCAGGAGCACAGAGCTCCTGCAACCAGCAGCCACTACAGGATAAAAAGCCCTGAACCCTCGCATCCTGCACTCCGGAGCAAATTTCCAAGCCTGTGGAGAGAGTGGCCGCTGCCTTCAAGTTCACTGTCAAAACAGTTCAATCAGAAAAGGAAACATGACACATCAAAGAGATGCTATGCTGTCTTTACAAAACAAAAACACATACAATTCCTCAGCAAAAACAACTCAAGATGAGGAAAGTACAGGACTTACCACTACTTAGTCCAATTTGTTTAATGTATTAGTTGAACTTGTTTTTAAAAAATTATTAGTTTAGACCAGAGGTATGGAACTCACTTTAGCTCAGGGGCCTCATGGAGGAAAATCTATTCCCATGTGGGCCGGACAGGTAAAATCATAGCATAACAAATTATAAATAAAACTACAACTTTAGATTGTTTGCTTTGTTTTACTTTGGCCCAAAATAGAAAAAAGCACAATCTGACAATGTACATATCAAAAATAATCCTCTCGACAAAACACTTCAAGTTAGTTGAAAATTCTGAGGAAAAAAATTGGAGCAGTTTCTAAAACACAATGAAGAACACAATGAACTTAGACTTCATCTCAGTGTATTTACAAAGCAATTACACTTTAAGTCACAGCCAATCTAGGATGGAACAACAAACAAAATGAAGCATAAACAACAACGCTCCTATCTATCAACTACCTCATTTGTCATTTCCACTGTTCACTTTCTTTAAATTTGCACAGAAGACAATATGTGCAGTGTTTCATGCAGCATTTTATGTGGGGTTACCAATTGTTTATTTTACCCGTTTGTTTTACGTTGGGTTGAGGGGGAGGAGCCCTGCTTTATCGTGTACCTCATGCTTGATATACTCGCTCGCCCCGCCAAAAACGATTTGCTTGCCTAACAGAATTGCTATTGCGACATCTAGTGGACACATTTAGAACAGCAGTTTCTTTAATTTGAAAATGCAGTTCAATATTACACTTAGCAAACTCATTTTGCTGACTGGATGGAAACTGATACGTGGTCCGCATGTTTGACATCCCGGGATTAGACAATGAATAATTTAACAATATGGGTTGGATGTTGAGATATTTTGCCCTGTTTCCACTGAATCAGTTTCTGTGTCAAACTAAAGTTTGACACAGAAACTTTAGTTTCTGTGTCAAACAGTCGTGGTCAAAAGTTTACATACACTTGTAAAGAACATAATGCCATGTCTGTCTTGAGTTTCCAATAATTTCTACAACTCTTATTTTTGTGTGATGAGTGATTGGAGCACATACTTGTTGGTCACAAAAAACATTCATGAAGTTTGGTTCTTTTATGAATTTATTATGGGTCTACTGAAAATGTGACCAAATCTGCTGGGTCAAAAGTATACATACAGCAATGTTAATATTTGCTTACATGTCCCTTGGCAAGTTTCACTGCAATAAGGCGCTTTTGGTAGCTATCCACAAGCTTCTGGTTGAATGTTTGACCACTCCTCTTGACAAAATTGGTGCAGTTCAGCTAAATTTGTTGATTTTCTGACATGGACTTATTTCTTCAGCGTTGTCCACACGTTTAAGTCAGGACTTTGGGAAGGCCATTCTAAAACCTTAATTCTAGCCTGATTTAGCCATTCCTTTACCACTTTTGACCTCCGGGCTGATGATTTTAGGTTGTCCTGAAGAATTTGGAGGTAATCCTCCTTTTTCATTGTCCCATTTACTCTCTGTAAAGCACCAGTTCCATTGGCAGCAAAACAGGCCCAGAGCATAATACTACCACCACCATGCTTGACGGTAGGCATGGTATGACCCTATGCCAGGGGTCAGCAACCCGCGGCTCAAGAGCCACATGCGGCTCTTGAGCCACTGGTGGCTCCATGAAGCTTTTTCAAAAATGTATGGAAATGGAAAAAAAATGGGGAGAAAAATATATTTTTTGTGGTAATATTATTTCTGTAGGAGGACAAACACGACACCAACCTTACTAATTGTTAGAAAGCCCACAGTTTGTTTGTGTTTATGCTTCACTGATGAGAGTATTTGGCGAGCGCCGTTTTGTCCTACTAATTTCAGCGGCTCTTGAACTCACCGCTGTGTGGACTGTGACTCAATAGTTTGTTTACATGTACAACTTTCTCCGACGCTGCCACAGAGACATGTTTTATGCCACTCCTTTGTCTCATTTTGTCCACCAAAAGTTTTATACTGTGCATGAACGAACAAAGGTGAGCTTTGTTGATATTATTGACTTGTTATGGAGTGCCAATCAGGCATATTTGGTCACTGCATGACTGCAAGCTAATCGATGCTAACATGCTATTTAGGCTAGCTGTATGTACATATTGCATTGTTATGCCTTATTTGTAGTTATATTTGAGCTCATTTAATTTCCTTTACTTTTATCCTCTGTGTATTTAGTTTTTTTTTCCATGTGGGGACGGCGTGGCGCAGTGGAAGAATGGCCGTGCGCGACCCGAGGGTCCCTGGTTCAATCCCCACATAGTACCAACCTCGTCATGTCCGTTGTGTCCTGAGCAAGACACTTCACCCTTGCTCCTGATGGGTGCTGGTTAGCGCCTTGCATGGCAGCTCCCTCCATCAGTGTGTGAATGTGTGTGTGAATGGGTAAATGTGGAAGTAGTGTCAAAGCGCTTTGAGTACCTTGAAGGTAGAAAAGCGCTATATAAGTACAACCCATTTATCATTTATTTATTATATGTTTCATGACACATTATCTGTATGTAATATTGGCTGTGTTTTTGATAGTTGTTAGTGTGCCATGTTGTTCCAGACCACAGCGAACGTTACCCAGCTTGCAGAGATTGTAATAAATCCATTAGAAGAAGACAGCCTGCCGTTTCCTTTAACTTGGACACACACATCTATACCTTTGGTAATTCTACGACAGTCATTTCCAGGAGTTATCTCACCCTCTGAGAAGTTTTACTAATCTTTTCCAATGTTGTAAAAATGTGTAGAATAAATATTACATTTCAACATTTCTGTCAACAAAGGTTTGTGTCAGCCTGCGACACGTAGTCATTTTGATAATAGACTAATATTGACACTTTCATCATTTGATGTCTTCATTATCCATCCATCTTCTTCCGCTTATCCGAGGTCGCGGGGGCAGCAGCCTAAGCAGGGAAGCCCAGACTTCCCTCTCCCCAGCCACTTCGTCCAGCTCTTCCCGGGGGATCCCGAGGCGTTCCCAGGGCAGCCGGGAGACATAGTCTTCCCAACGTGTCCTGGGTCTTCCCCGTGGCCTCCTACCGGTCGGACGTGCCCTACACACCTCCCGAGGGAGGCGATCGGGTGGCATCCTGAGCAGATGCCCGAACCACCTCATCTGGCTCCTCTCGATGTGGAGGAGCAGCGGCTTTACTTTGAGCTCCCCCCGGATGACAGAGCTTCTCACCCTATCTCTAAGGGAGAGCCCTGCCACCCGGCGGAGGAAATTCATTTCGGCCGCTTGTATCCGTGATCTTGTCCTTTCGGTCATAATCCAAAGCTCATGACCATAGGTGAGGATGGGAACGTAGATCGACCGGTAAATTGAGAGCTTTGCCTTCCGGCTCAGCTCCTTCTTCACCAAAACGGATCGATACAGCGTCCGCATTACTGAAGATGCCGCACCGATCCGCCTGTCGATCTCACGATCCACTCTTCCCTCACTCGTGAACAAGACTCTGAGGTACTTGAACTCCTCCATTTGAGGCAGGGTCTTCTCCCCAACCCGGAGATGGCACTCCACCCTTTTCCGGGCGAGAACCATGGACTCGGACTTGGAGGTGCTGATTCTCATCCCAGTCGCTTCACACTCGGCTGCGAACCGATCCAGCGAGAGCTGAAGATCCTGGCCAGGTGAACCCATCAGGACCACATCATCTGCAAAAAGCAGAGACCTAATCCTGCAGCCACCAAACCGGATCCCCTCAACGCCTTGACTGCGCCTAGAAATTCTGTCCATAAAAGTTATGAACAGAATCGGTGACAAAGGGCAGCCTTGGCGGAGTCCAACCCTCACTGGAAACGTGTCCGACTTACTGCCGGCAATGCGGATCAAACTCTGACACTGATCATACAGGGAGCGGACCGCCAAAATCAGACAGTCCGATACCCCATACTCTCTGAGCACTCCCCACAGGACTTCCCGAGGGACACGGTCGAATGCCTTCTCCAAGTCCACAAAGCACATGGAGACTGGTTGGGCGTGGCGGTAATCCTAGAACCCGTTGGTGGACACCAGCGGTGAGGGATGCCGTCAAGCTGAAGAAGGAGTCCTATCGGGTTCCTTTGGCTCATAGGACTCCTGAGGCAGCGGACAGGTACCCACAGGCCAAGCGGTGTGCGGCTTCAGCGGTTGCGGAGGCAAAAACTCGGACATGGGAGGAGTTCAGGGAAGCCATGGAAAACGACTTCCGGATGGCTTCGAAACGATTCTGGACCACCATCCGCCGCCTCAGGAAGGGGAAGCAGTGCACTATCAACACCGTGTATGGTGAGGATGGTGTTCTGCTGACCTCTACTGCGGATGTTGTGGATCGGTGGAGAGAATACTTCGAAGACCTCCTCAATCCCACCAACACGTCTTCCTATGAGAAAGCAGTGCCTGGGGAATCTGTGGTGGGCTCTTCTATTTCTGGGGCTGAGGTTTCTGAGGTAGTTAAAAAGCTCCTCGGTGGCAAGGCCCGGGGGGTGGATGAGATCCGCCCGGAGTTCCTTAAGGCTCTGGATGCTGTGGGGCTGTCTTGGTTGACAAGACTCTGCAGCATCGCGTGGTCATCGGGGGCGGTACCTCTGGATTGGCAGACCGGGGTGGTAGTTCCTCTCTTTAAGAAGGGGAACCGGAGGGTGTTTTCTAACTATCGTGGGATCACACTCCTCAGCCTTCCCGGTAAGGTCTATTCAGGTGTACTGGAGAGGAGGCTAGGCCGGATAGTCGAACCTCGGATTCAGGAGGAACAGTGTGGTTTTCGTCCTGGTCGTGGAACTGTGGACCAGCTCTATACTCTCGGCAGGGTCCTCGAGAGTGCATGGGAGTTTGAGTAAGACTTATATAAGACTTTTAAAGTAATTTTGATAGTAGGCTAATATAGCTAATTAGCCACTTGCATCATGTGTTGCCATCATTATAACACTTATATAAGACTTTCAAAGTCATTTTGATAGTAGACTAATATAGCTAAGTTAGACACTTACATCCTGTGTTGCCATCATTATAACACTTATATAAGACTTTAAATTTTTTGCGGCTCCAGACAGATTACTTTTTTGCATTTTTGGTCCAATATGTCTCTTTCAACATTTTGGGTTGCCGACCCCCGCCTTATGCGGACAAGAAAAAAATGATAAATGGATGTTACAGTGATAAGTGAGTTCATTCGGTAAAGTGGATCTACAAAGTTCCTGTAAGACAAAGCTGACATTATAAAAAAGAATCAAACTAGAATTCGGTTCATGCATTGTGGGAATGTCAGAGAATAAAAGAGTTATGGTTGAAAACTAAAGAAACAATCACATTCCTAAATATAAACATCCCAATGACAATGCAAACTTGTATTCTTGGTGATCTGCTTCAATTTAGTAACGTGTCATCAAAGAGTAAAAATGCATTTCTTTCAATATGCATCATAACAAAAAGGGTAATTCTAAAAAAAATGGATACATGTAGATAGTCCAACTCATACTGACTGGTACACACAAGCTATGGAAATTGTAACGGTACAACGGGAGAAGGAGACAGCAGGTTGACAGTGATGTCGTTAGCTGGCAGCGCGTTTATTAACACAAGCAAATGTATGTGAGGTACATAAGTAATCCAAATGAATGTAGTGTGACTATGTGTGGTAAGTATATGTGGGTTGTTACCAGAGGGTGTTGAAGGTGCGTGTTGGAATTGAGGCGGAAGTCCAGATAGGTAAAGGCAGGTTCGGAAGTCCAGAGACAGGCGGAAGGTCAAGGGCTGGAGTGAGGCGTCGTGGTCAGAGGGCAGGCGTGAGGTCGAGATCCAGAGAGGCAGAAAAGAGTCCAGAGGGGATCCGGGAAGAAGAGACACACAGCTCGACAACGGGTAAGGAAGACTGGAAGCTGGATGACGACACAACACAACACAGGACACAATGAGCACGACGGGAAAGAACACAGAGAGCGATGAAGCACATGCAAGGAAAGCTGGAGACGTAATCAGGCTTACTGTACGGGTACGAGTAGCTATGTTCTGGCACTGGAACACCGCCTGGTCTCTCATCACAGGCAGGTGTGTTGATTGCAGATTGTCTGCAGCCACGCGGAGGCGCGACCGCAAGCGGAGGGGAGCGCCCGTGGGCGTGTCCCGCGGGGCTGAGCGCACAGCAGAAAGTGAGACGGCAGGAGTGTGATCCGTAACAGAAATGATATCAGTAGAAAAAATTGCATTTAGTTTATATAATAATGAGTCATATATTGGAATATGGTATCAATCCATCCATCCATTTTCTACAGCTTGTCCCTTTTAGGGTCGCGGGGGTATCCATTATTTAAATTTGTTTTAACTATTAAATGAACCTAAAATATGACTTATTTGATCTTTGTGGAACATATTGGACACAATGTGTTGTCAAGCTTATGAGATGTGATGCAAGTGTAAGCCACTGTGACACTATTGTTCATTTTTTAAATGTTTTTATTGTTTTTATAAATGGCTGTGATGATAATGTCAATGAGGGATTTCTAATCACTGCTATGTTGGAATTCTTATTAACATTAATACTGTTGTTGATATTATTTATTTTTGTTTGACTACTTTTGGATTGTTTTGTGTCATGTTTGTGTGTCCTTTCAATTGCTCTGTTTATTGCTATTCTGAATGTTTGGTTTTGGAATTGGAATTGTATTATTATGGTATTATTGGGTATTATTTTGTTGGATTAATTAAATTTAAAAAAACTAAAAAAAAACTAGAGGTTTCTATGTGTCCAACCTGTCATGTGGTGTGGCCCCAGGTTCTGTTCTGGGGCCTGTTTTGTTTTTGTTGTATCTGATGCCGCTTGGGACGTTGATCAGTCGTTTTAAAAATGTTTGTTATCATTTCTATGCAGATGATATTCAACTGTTATGCTCCTTCAATGATTCAAAGTTTCACTTTTTATCTGAGTTCTTGGAGTGTGTATCCTGTATTAAAAACTGGTTGTCCTCAAATGTCCTCCAGATAAATTCAAACAAAATGTAAACTCTGATAATTGATAATAAAATTATCCCCCCGAATAAAGAACTCCCTTTGTGTTCTGGTGGGTGCATCTGTTAAAAGCAGCCTCAGAAACCTTGGGGTTGTGTTGGATCAGTCCATGTCTTTGGAGGGTCACTGTCGTCAACTGACCAAAAACTGTTTTTATCATCTCAGAAATATTTCTCAAGTGAGAAATTTGTTGTCAAAATTGGATCTGGAAATGATCATTCACGCGTTCATTTCGTCTCGCATTGACTATTGCAATTCTCTTTTCACTCTCTTCAACAAGTCAACGCTAAAGAGACTTTAGACTGTACAAAATGCGGCTGCCAGACTTTTGACCGTTGCACCCAGAACAGCCCATATCACCCCCGTTTTATACAGTCTTCATTGGCTTCTCATTAAATTCCGCATTGTGTTTAAGATTTTAGTCCTGACATTCCGTGCGTTGCATGGTGGGGCCCCTCAGTACATCACTGACTTACTATGCCCCTACTCTTCAGGGCGCAGCCTCCGGTCTTCAGGCCAGGGTCTTCTAAAGATCCCGAAAACTTGTTTTAACCTAAAGGCTTAGTGGCCACATGCATGGACAGCACCTTTTAGCTCTTATTTCCAAAATTGTGTACACTACTGAACTAAGGTCTTATGGCCGCTTATGTGGACACTTACACTGCCATCTGGTGGTGTCAGAAGAGTATAACATACAATGGAATTTGGAGGAAAAAAAGTGTAAAAATAAGAATTAGCATGTCACTAAACATGAAGTACACGTTTGTTACTTATGGACTAAGTACACCATATCAAAATATGATTCTTAGTTTTTATTCTAATTAGGGTCCAATAAGCCCAAATAGCAAAGAGAAATAAAAAAAAGCATGTAAACAAACAGCTTGGGCCTTAAGAGGTTAAAACCCGTGGAGACCTGGCATTCCAGGCTATAACTCCCAGACTCTGGAACAATTTGCACTAGTCCCTTTGTGATCTTGACTGTGTTGAAACTTTTAAGAAACATTTGAAAACTTCTCTTTTTAGTAAAGCTTTTAGTTAATGCACCTTTTAACTATCATTTTTAATCCACATTGTATCCTTATCCCCTATTGTTTAAATTTAATTGTTGTTTTACTTTACCTATATCACTGGTTCTTAACCTGGGTTCTATCGAACCCTAGGGGTTCGGGGAGTCGGCCTCAGGGGTTCGGCGCAGCCTCCGCCGCGGAGGTCAAGACACACCCGACTCATCGTGTAAATAAAAACTTCTCCCTATCGGCGTATTATGGATACCCCCAAACAATGTTCCCTCTAATTTTCCATATGCGTGAGCAAACGCAAAAACTCCTTGAGCATTCAGTGGAGCAGATGTGAGCGACGTCAGACGTGCAAACTGTGGCCACACCTGTCCCAAACCTGACTAAATAACAGTGACGTGGAGTCACTGGAGGCGGGGCCTCACCTGCCATCATGGAAAGAAAAAAAATGTAAAAAGAAATAAAAAATAATTAAATTGTTATATGTATCCAGTGATTATACTATAACGTTATTTTCCATTTAACTTCAACAGTTTTAGATTATTTTTATTCAAAATTGCTGAATTTTCACATTTGCCGTTCAGATACTGAGAAGAGACGGTGCGGTGAACAGCAGCCAGTTGAGGCACGTCACTCAGTTGTGCCTCAACATGGATTGCGGACTCGACTAACTGCTGGCCTGCTGTGCAGTGAGACCGTATTGCTATATGAATTATATTATACATTTCCATAGTTTAGTTAGCTGAGGTATATAATGTACAGTGTATTTTGTCAACAACTGTATGTGTGTAAAGTATTTCTTGTGCTGAGCAATCATAAAACTGCTGCGAAGACGCACTGTGGGAGGCTCGCAGTAATCCCACCTCCTGGTGCCGGTTAATGCACCCCCCGACGGGAGCTCCACACCAACCAAAGCCCACACCCAAACCCTCCACGTGCAAGACCGAATCCACCCAAAAAAATCACTTAACAAGAAGCCAAAAAGTGCAAAAACAACAATGCTCGCGCCGGAGGAGCCGTGAACGACTGCAGGGACACAACATTAGGTACACCTGCAGACTGCAGCACGGATTTCATATTTCTGTCATGTCTGTGTGATCAGGTTTTATTTTTGGACTTTTTGTGCACTTTGTTTTGTTTTGTCACCATAGTTACCCATTAGTTTCACCTGTCATGTCACGCACCTGTTTTGAGTCACGCACCTGTTGTTAATCATGTCCATAGTATTTAAGTTAATTCATTTTCTGTTGTTCGTGCTGACGACCTCACACCACATTTATGCTCTGTCCATTTTTTCATGTCCATGTTCACGCTGCTCCTTTTTTGTCCATGCCAAGTAAGTTTTCTTTATTCAAGCCATAGTTTGCAAGTTTTGTTTAATTGTTCATAGTTTATTCTCCGCCACTGTGCGTGCCATTTGTTTGATCCTTTTTTTTGTATTTATAGTTAATAAATAAATCATGTACCTTAATTCCCGTCTCGCCCGTGCCAACTTTCCGTTGCATCCTGGAAAAGCACACACCCCGGACCAAGTCTTGACAGTAGGTCGTCAGCAGACTCGCTTTTCCGCACGAGAGTTGGACATTTTCGACGAGGCTTCTTGGGCGGTCCTGTGCGCGATGGAGGAGGAAACTCGGCGCTACTCCTCCGTGGAGTACAGAAACTCCATTTGGTCCCAGGAATGGGAGGACGCAGCGCAGCAGTGCCGAAAGCGCCGCTCCCGACGAAGGACGTCGGGTAGAACTTCCGCGAGCCTGCAGGACACGCCGCTCCCACATGCCTCTCCCACATGCCTCTCCCCCTCCGGGCGGAAGCAAGCAGCAGCCAGCCCGGCTTCGCCCTAATGACGTCAAAAACCATGATTTTTTTTTTTCTGAATTATTTTTCTTTTGATTCCCCGCTCCCCAGGACTCAAGCCACACCCAAGACACAAAACAATTTTTTTTCACCCACTCAATCCCAGGTACAAGAAAGACAATTTGGACAATTTAATGGGGAAGTTTCTGCCCTCCTCCGCCCACCCTTACAGAGAGTTCCAGACCGCAGGGAGCGCGTCTGGTATCCACCCCTTGAGGGGGGGGCTGGGGTCGGGAGCTGTGTTGGTGGGGTGGCTCGACATCACCATGCCAAGCCACAGCCTCCAGCACGGCCGCCACCACCAGTCTTCCGACCTGTCAAGCCACAGCCTCCAGCACGACCGCCCTCACCAGTCTTCCGACCCGTCAAGCCACAGCCTCCAGCACGACCGCCCTCACCAGTCTTCCGACCTGCCAAGCCGCAACCCCCAGCTAGGCCACCTCCACCTGCTCCAAGGCTAGCTCCACGGCTAGCACCTGTCGCAGCTCCACGGCTAGCACCTGTTGCCGCACCAAGGCTAGCACCAGCTCCACCACGCCAAGTTCCACGGCAGACTCCAGTACCCGCACCACGCCTAGCCGCATCATGCCAAGCTCCGGTACCAGCTCCACGCCGCCAAGCACTGCCAAGCCAAGACCAAGCACTGCCAAGCCAAGACCAAGCACTGCCAAGCCAAGACCAAGACCCTCCACGCCAAGTCCAAGTCCCTCCACGCCAAGTCCAAGACCCTCCACACCAAGTCCAAGACCCTCCACGCCAAGTCCAAGACCCTCCACGCCAAGTCCAAGACCATCCACGCCAAGTCCAAGACCAAGACCCTCCATGCCAAGACCAAGACCCTCCACGCCAAGACCAAGACCCTCCACGCCAAGTCCAAGACCAAGACCCTCCACGCCAAGTCCAAGACCAAGACCCTCCGCGCCAAGTGCCGCCAGTCGCAGCTCAACGACGCCAAGTGCCGCCAGTCACAGCTCCAAGACGCCAAGTGCCGCCAGTCGCAGCTCCAAGACGCCAAGTGCCGCCAGTCGCAGCTCCAAGACGCCAAGTGCCGCCAGTCGCAGCTCCAAGACGCCAAGTGCCGCCAGTCGCAGCTCAACGACAGCAAGTGCCGCCAGTCGCAGCTCAACGACGCCAAGTGCCACCAGTCGCAGCTCAACGACGCCAAGTGCCGCCAGTCGCAGCTCCAAGACGCCACCAAGACCAAGACCAAGACCCGCCATGCCAAGACCAAGACCCGCCATGCCAAGACCAAGACCCACACCAAGACCAAGACCCACACCAAGACCAAGACCAAGACCCACACCAAGACCAAGACCCGCCATGCCAAGACCCACACCAAGACCAAGACCCACGCCGAGCTTCGCCGCTGGACGCGTCACGCCGAGCTTCGCCGCCTGACTTGCCACGCCAAGCTGCCACGCCTGCCAAGTTGACGACGCGCCTGCCTCCTCGTCGGCTACGGATATGGCCAATCCCTGGGCGCCCGCCTCGCCTGCTGCAGCGGCGTTCCACTCGCCGCCGCCACTTAACTCTGCCTCGGTGGATTCGGGGACACGTGGTCTGGCGACCCACCGCCATGTCCCCCACCCGCCCTCCCATAACTATTGATCTTTGTTTTTTTTTAATGGACATCTGGTATCTGTCCTTAAGGGAGGGGCTCTGTCATGTCTGTGTGATCAGGTTTTATTTTTGGACTTTTTGTGCACTTTTGTTTTGTTTTGTCACCATAGTTACCCATTAGTTTCACCTGTCATGTCACGCACCTGTTTTGAGTCACGCACCTGTTGTTAATCATGTCCATAGTATTTAAGTTCATTCATTTTCTGTTGTTCGTGCTGACGACCTTACACCACATTTATGCTCTGTCCATTTTTTCATGTCCATGTTCACGCTGCTCCTTTTTTGTCCATGCCAAGTAAGTTTTCTTTATTCAAGCCATAGTTTGCAAGTTTTGTTTAATTGTTCATAGTTTATTCTCCGCCACTGTGCGCGCCTTTTGTTTGATCCTTTTTTTTGTATTTATAGTTAATAAATAAATCATGTACCTTAATTCCCGTCTCGCCCGTGCCAACTTTCCGTTGCATCCTGGAAAAGCACACACCCCGGACCAAGTCTTGACAATTTAATTCATTCACAACTCCTCCAACACGAACACTACTGTTCCCGCACTTATAAGTAAAGGTAAGACCATAATAACGTTTTTTTTTATTAAATGTGCTTTTTTGTGTGCTACAGTTTGTATGTGTAAAGTTAAAGTTAAGTTAAAGTACCAATGATTGTCACACACACACTAGGTGTGGTGAAATTTGTTCTCTGCATTTGACCCATCGCCTTGATCACCCCCTGGGAGGTGAGGGGAGCAGTGGGCAGCAGCGGCGCCGCGCCCGGGAACATTTTTGGGTGATTTAACCCCCAATTCCAAGCCTTGATGCTGAGTGCCAAGCAGGGAAGAATGCTGGTATGAGCTTTTAAACATAACCCGTTAACTGCTGCCAATCAAATGGTGAATCAGATACTCTTTAGGGTTCATATGTTTGTAAATCTGACTGTGATGAAGTCAGTGCCTCACCAGTCATGAACCTCACCGCATGTCACTGCTAAATAACAAGTTAAATGTTGTATTATTATAATCAAATTTCCATATTTTCTAATATAAGTGTTTTGGCCCACTTACAATGACAATAACAAAAAATATTGTTTTTCATGAGTTGTGTACTAGTATTGTATGTCTGGGTGGGGGTCCTGCTTTGGAAATAATTTATACCCCTTTCAGATATCGCATTTAGTTCCCACTAAAACATTCACATGTTGCACAATGAGATGTAAACATGGGATCATGTGTACATTCCTGTAACTTTCTGTTTGTAAAAAATATATTGACTAGTATTTCTGTAATATAAAGTACCAATGATTGTCACACACACACTAGGTGTGGTGAAATTATTCTCTGCATTTGACCCATCGCCCTAGAGGTGAGGGGAGCAGTGAGCAGCGGCGGTGGCTGCGCCCGGGAATCATTTTTGGTGATTTAATCTCCAATTTCAACCCTTGATGCTGAGTGTCAAGCAGGGAGCTAATGGGTCCCATTTTTATAGTCTTTGGTATGACTCGGCCGGGGTTTGAACTCACAACCTACCGATCTCAGGATA
The DNA here is from genome assembly GCF_033978685.3 of Nerophis lumbriciformis. Lineage (NCBI taxonomy): Eukaryota > Metazoa > Chordata > Actinopteri > Syngnathiformes > Syngnathidae > Nerophis > Nerophis lumbriciformis. The sequence continues at coordinate 2,671,458 of NC_084580.2, forward strand.
ACATCATTTCATGATTCATATTTATAAATTAAGATTAAAATAAGAAAAACATTTTATTTTTCACTCAAGAAGTGTTCGGTGAATGCGCATATGAAACTGGTGGGGTTTGGTACCTCCAACAAGGTTAATAACCACTGACCTGATATGTTTTGTACAGCGCTTTGTGATTTTATCTGTGAAAAGCGCTTCATAAATAAAATTTGCTTACTTACTTACTAACTAAGCAAATTGTATTTACTGTATATGGGCAGCACGGTGGAAGAGGGGTTAGTGCGTCTGCCTCACAATACGAAGGTCCTGGATTTGATCCTGATATTTTTTATTTTAAAAACCAATTCAATATATGTATAAAAAAATATACATTTAGGCTTGATCCCAGGGACCCCAAAGGGTTTTACTTACTATGCAGCTATAATAGAAACACACGTCCCAAAGCCCAACCCCTAGCCGTTAGAAATAACTGTTCAAAAAGGCACAATCCGCGCTGGACCGCTTTATTCAGCCTCAAAACTTCCCTGCCCGCTCATTGGCCCACCGGGGATGCAGCTGCAGCTGATTGGTCGGAAGTTTCTCCACATCCCCACCCCACAAAAACACACTGGTGGTCCGGCGCTACTGCGAGTCCAGTTGTTTCCACACTTGCACAAAGGAGCCGAGGAGATGAGCGCATAAAAAGACGACCAAGTCAGTTTGAGGAGAGCGAGTTCTGGATAAAAAGTTTGAGGACTTCCCCTGATATCACGACCAGCGAACATGGTGTCGGCCGGGCTGGAGATCCTGGGACTGGCGTTGTGCGTCATCGGCTCCCTGCTGGTGATGGTGGCGTGCGGGCTGCCCATGTGGAAGGTGACCGCCTTCATCGAGGCCAACATCGTAGTGGCTCAGACCATCTGGGACGGCCTGTGGATGTCGTGCGTGGTGCAGAGCACGGGCCAGATGCAGTGCAAGGTGCACGACTCGGTGCTCTCCCTCAGCCACGACCTGCAGGCGGCGCGGGCGCTCTGCATCATCTCCTCCATGATGGGCGTGCTGGGGCTCATGGTGGTGATCGCCGGGGCGCAGTGCACCAACTGCATCCGGAACGAGTACGTGAAGGCGCGGGTGGTGAACGCCGGAGGGGTGATCTACATCGTCAGCGGCCTCTCCGTGCTGGTGCCCCTCTGCTGGATGGCCAACAGCATCATCTCGGACTTCTACAACCCGCAGGTGCCCGCCTCCAAGAAGAGGGAGATCGGCGCCGCGCTCTACATCGGCTGGGCGGCCACCGCGCTGCTGCTGATCGGCGGCACCATGCTGTGCTGCTCCTGCCCGTCCGGCGGGAACTCCGGGTACTCGGTGAAATACGCACCGACCAAGCGAGCCACGCCGAACGGGGAGTATGATAAACGGAATTATGTCTGATCCCCCCCCCCTTCTAACCACAACACCAAACTTTTTTTCTCTTCTTCAATATTGGACATTTTCTATCTTCGGGACATTTTTTTTTTTTTGGACACATCACAGACAAAAAAAAAGGAGTATCTCTGTTAGGTACACGCTTTTTGTAAGTTGAAATATTTTTTATGATCAGTTTTTAAAGGACCTTTCACTTTTGACTTACTGTACAGCAGTGTCTTTTACGGAGCCCCTAAAGCAGGGGTGTCCAAACTTTTTCCACTGAGGGGCCGCACACTGAAAAATCAAAGCAAGCGGGGGGAGGACGGGCCATTTTGATATTTTTTATTTCAAAAACCAATACAATATATGTATAACACATATACGTTTAGGCCTCCACTCAGGCTTGATCCCGGGGACCCCAAAGGGTTTTGGTCCAAAAAATATGAAAAATGTGTCATTATTCAGTGTTATTATTTTTATTATTTTTCAAGTTTTAAATCTCGAGATCAGGGATGTCCAAACTTTTTCCACTGAGGGGCCGCGCACACTGAAAAATCAAAGCAAGCGGGGGAGGAGGGGCCATTTACAATATATGTATAAAAAATATACATTTAGACCTCCACTCAGGCTTGATCCCGGGGACCCCAAGGGGTTTTGGTCAAAAAAAAAAAAAAAAAGTGTCATTATTCAGTATTATTATTACTCAAGTTTTAAATCTCTAGATCAGGGGTGTCCAAACTTTTTCCACTGAGGGGCCCCATACTGAAAAATCAAAACAAGCGGGGGGGCTATTTTGATATTTTTTATTTTAAAAACCAATACAATATATGTATAAAAAATATACATTTAGGCCTCCATTTGGGCTTGATCCCGGGGACCCCAAGGGGTTTTGGTAAAAAAAAACTAATAAAAAAATGTGTCATTATTCAGTATCCATCCATCCATTTTCTACCGCTTGTCACTTTCGGGATTGTGGGGGGTGCTGGAGCCTATCTCAGCTTCATTCGGGCGGTAGGCGGGGTACACCCCGGACAAGTCGCCACCTCATTGCATTATTTTTATTATTATTCAAGTTTAAAATCTCTAGATCATGGGTGTCCAAACTTTTTCCACTGAGGGGCCACACACTGAAAAATCAAAGCAAGCGGGGGGGGGGGCATTTTGATATTTTTTATTTTAAAAACCAATACAATATATGTATAAAAAATATACATTTAGGCCTCCACTCAGGATTGATCCCGGGGACCCCAAAGGATTTTGATCAAAAAAATATTTAAAATGTGTCATTATTCAGTATTCTTATTTTTATTATTATTCAAATTTTAAATCCCTAGATCAACTTAGGTCTATCTGTCAATATAACGTTTTTAAAGATTTAAGTTGTATGCTCTTTTTGTCAAAGAAAACCTTGTTTTTTAATGAAAACCCCCCAACAAAATATGCAATATTTTCACCCAATACAATTTTTAAGTGGAATATTTGAGATTATATAATAATTGGAGCCTTAAAAAGGTCAATAACTCATAACACCATTGATTTTAATTCATTGTTATTTTTTGAGCAATGACACTTAAAAACAAATCACACTAAAATTATTGGGATCCAAAAGGTTCCTACTCATTAAAGTGTTAAAAAATAAATTATATATTTTTTTTACTGTTTACTTTTAACACAATAATCTCGAGATCAACTTCAGATCCAGCCGTTAATTATACGTTTTATTGTTGTTTTTGTTTTTTGTTTGTTCGTTTTAGGCCCTTCTTTAAAAAAACATTTTCCCCAAAAAATATCTCAAAGTGGAATATTTAATGTGATGTAATTGGAGCCTTGAATAGGTCAATAATTCATAATGATTTTGATTCATTATTATTTTTTAACCTCTAAAGGCTTTTTGTGTTATTAGAGTAAACATTGTGTTATTAGAGTAAACATTGCAACATTTTCCTGTTACATTTCCCCTGTTTGCTCTTTTATACCACTTGTTTGTTTTGTTTTTTATCGCATTTTTAGAATGTGCCGTGGGGCCGCTAAAGAATTACCTGCGGGCTGCAAATGGCCCCCGGGCCGCACTTTGGATACCCCTGCACTAAAGGGACATGGATGTTTTGCAAGATCTCGAAATACTTTTGCGAGATCTCGCAATACTTTTTGCGGGATCTCGCAAAACCTTTTGCGAGATCTCGCAAAAAGTATTGCGAGATCTCGCAAAACATTTTTTTCCCTCCATGTCCCTTTAGGGGCTCCGTAGTTTTTCAACCTTTTTTTGAGCCAAGGCACATTTTTTTTTATTGAAAAAAATCCTGAGGCACACCACCAGCAGAAATCATTAAAAAACGAAACTCAGTAGCCGATATTGACACTCAAAAAAAAGTGGTAACACTTTAGTATGGGGAATATATTCACCATTAATTAGTTTCTTATTAACATGCAAATTAGTAACATATTGGCTCTTAATTAGTCATTATTAAGTACTTATTAATGCCTTATTCTGCATGGCCTTATTATACAACAAGTAAGCCAATAACTAAGAGTCTTCCCTCAATAACCTCAGAATTATTGCTTATTATTGGTGGGAATTGGGGGTTAAATCACCAAAAATGATTCCCGGGCGCGGCCACCGCTGCTGCTCACTGCACCCCTCACCTCCCAGGGGGTGATCAAGGGTGATGGGTCAAATGCAGAGAATAATTTCGCCACACCTCGTGTGTGTGTGTGTGACAATCATTGGTCCTTTAACTTTAACTTTTAGTAACCCTAGCCCTAACCCTAGCCCTAACCCTAACCCTTATATGTTCCCTTTGTGTTCAAATAACTTTAAATTAAGTCTTTATTACTTAGAATATGTTCCCCATACTAAAGGGTTACCAAAAAAGTTGCTCTCGCAATTGTTGGATATTAATTTAAACCATAACCAAGCAACACTGTAAACCCGAATGCTCCAAATAATTAATTAGAATGAGTAGTGTAAACTTTAAAAAGTTGTTAAATGTTGTACTTACTTAAAAATGTTGAGTGTCAGTAACATTTTCCTTCTTTTTAAGTTTATTAAACTTGTTATTTTTAACTAATATTAACTTGTTTGCAGATTATGTAACTGCTACTTAAAGTAATTAACTCACAGTTACTTAAAACTCAGTGGATTAAACATAAAGTCGTCTTATTTTGAAAGAACAAATCATTAAATCGAATAAAGAACAAATTAAGAATGAATCAATCACATTATAGATTTGTATTGTAATTATACTCTGTGTGTATATATATAAATTATTACATGCACGCGCAACCACAAGAGGAAGTGCTTTTATTTTGTAGCATTTGCGTGCACTTCCTCTTCAGGCAGCAGACACAAGGAGGAACATTTTTGAGTTGGCTTAATTGGTAAGTTTAATTCAATTATAATTTAAAAGTACATTTAACATAAACTCCAAATATTTACGATGTGATATACTCAAATATTTGAGTTTATGAACTCAAAAAATATGTGGCAACTGATTGCCTCACTTTTTTTTTGAGATTCTGCTTACTTATTCGGGTTTACAGTGCATCACTATAGCTCTTGTCTCAAAGTAGGTGTACTGTCACGACCTGTCACATCACGATGTGACTTATTTTGAGGTTTTTTTTTTGTATTTTCCTGTGTGTAGTGTTTTAGTCCTTGTCTTGCGCTCCTATTTTGGTGTTTTTTCCTGTTTTGTTGGTATTTTCTTTTTGCAGTTTCATGTCTTCCTTGAGCGCTATTTTCCACACCTGCTTTGTTTTCGCAATCAAGACTATTTAAGTTGTGCGGACGCCATCCTTCTTTGCGGGGACATTGTTATTGTCATGTCATGTTAGGGTGTACTTTGTGGACGCCGTCTGCTCCACACACTGTAAGTCTTTGCTGTCGTCCAGCATTCTGTTTTTGTTTACTTTGCAGTCACTTCAGTTTTAGTTTTGTTCTGCATAGCCATGCCTAAGCTTCAATGCCTTTTCTTAGCGGCACTCGCCTTTTGTTTATTTTTGGTTTGAGCGTAAAATACCTTTTTACCTGCACACTGCCTCCCGCTGCAGACGACACAACAAACATCTACAAAACAATTATCTACCTGCTGCCACCTACTGATATGGAAAAGTATTACATGGTTACACTGCCGAGCTCTAGACAATGCAGACACTCAACAACGGCACATTTGCGGATTATAATTACTGGTTTGCAAAACATGTTTTTAACCCAATTAGGTGAAATTACATAATCTCCCACGGCACACCAGATTGTATCCCGCGGCAACACAGTGGTTGAAAAACACTGCTGTACAGTACTGTTGCTTTGCCTCCGATGAAAAGATTGCACTCCTCCATAACGGTAATGGGGACATACACACCTGTCTATAATACACTTTTGTATATTTTCATGTGCTGGAATTATAACGGCATTCCATGTCTAATTCCGGACCCAACCGGGATGTTTATGCCCATTACTGCAAGCACCTGCTGGCTACAAGATGGCGACAGGAAGTCTTGTTTCATTTGGTTCAGTTCCTGGAATTGTTTTCTTGTCTTGTTGTTTAATGTAGTGACTCAACTTTCATGTATAAGAAGATGCAATATTGTTTCCTTTTTGTTTTTTTTATTATTATTGAGATTAAACACACTATATTGTCTGGACTCAAGCGAGTTTATTCCCCAAGCAGACATGTTCCCACCATAATGCGTCTGCACGAACCCCCTCCCCAAAGTATTTTGGTGATCCATAGAAATCCAGATGACAATGCCCATTCAGCTTGAGTGGGGCTCCGCTGTTCAAGCGCACAATACTCCACAACCCCCCACCTTTCCCTTTCAGAGCACCCCCTCAGCCACCCATCCACCCATCCACGCTTGCAGTCAGTGAAAAGGCTTCAAATTAGGGGCTGCGGAAAGTTGCTGAAAAGTGTTCTTCCAGTAAGTCATTGGGAAGAGTCCTGAGAGAGACCACGCCTACTTACAAAAAAACAAAACAGGCCACCGCAAATGCACTCGTGATGTAGTGTTGTCCCGATACCAGTGTTTTGGTACTGGTACCGGTACAAAAATTATTTCGATACTTTTCGGTACTTTTCGGTACTTTTCTAAATAAAAGGGACCACAAAAAAATTGCATTGTTGGCTGTATTTGAACAAAAAATCTTAGGGTACATTAAACATAAGTTTCTTATTGCAATTTAGTCCTTAAATAAAATAGTGAACATACAAGACAACTTGTCTTTTAGTAGTAAGTAAACAAACAAAGGCTCCTAATTAGTCTGCTAACGTATGCAGTAACATATTGTGTCATTTATCATGAATTATTAATCGACTTGTTCATTTACCGTTAATATCAGCTTACTTTCTCTTTTAACATGTTCTGTCTACACTTTTGTTCAAATGTAATCATCACTTATTCATCTGTTGTTTGATACTTTATATTAGTTTTGGACAAATTGGGGTATCAATCCGATACCAGGTCGTTACAGGATTATACTTTGGTCATATTCAAAGTCCTCATGTGTCCAGAAACATATAGCATAATATTAATTTAAAAAAAAAACAAAGATGTTGTGATGCCAAAAAATATCAACGTTATCCTAGTAGTATCGACTAGATACGTGCCTGTACTTGGTATCATTACAGTGGATGTCAGGTGTAGATCCACCAATGGCGTTTGTTTACATGTTGACACCGGTGAGCTACGGTGTGTAGTGAAGCATGTTTAGCTATTCCTCGTCCTGCAGGGATGATACTTGTAAGAAACTTACTTTATTTGTCGCCATGGAGGCGAGGATTAGTGATTTAGAAGTAGCTAAAACCCTGCCGACTGCGACTGGACGTTAGCTGCTAGCTAGCGAGCCATGTCTTAAAGCACCTCTTCCTGAGGGCGTTTCAGTGTTATGCCTTCACCTTTATCGTTAGTTTTTATGCCGAAATGCGTCCGTTCTCCCTTTTCTGTCTACACACTGCGTCTGCTTGTAAGTACTCCGTGATTGTGCGCTGCCGAACATGCTCCTGTGCTCGTAAACCAGCAGTGACTCGACGTGATGACGACGCGGGCGCGGGTGTGTGGGGGACTACTAATATCGGTATACCGTACAACCCTATCGTGATGTTAAGAAACATTTCGCTAAGATGTCCAACAGCAGCATCTTCCACGTTGTGGCCGCCTCCCCCCTCCATGTTCAAAAGTGTGACTGGATTCCAAAAGCTTATCCATACTTGTTTTTCTAGTCACTTAAGAGTCTTAGCGGGTCATATGCTCTCTTCAAAGTTGAAAATATGGCATGCATACAGTCAGCGGAGTGGGGGGGGGGGGAGATGACTGAATAGCACAGCTGGGGCTTCTCAAAGAAAGGGGGTGGTGGTTGGGTGGACATTAAATGTCACAGAAATTGACTCGAGTATCTGGATATTTCTTTGATGATTTAACAAGCTCATGACTTTAAAGCAATGATATGATACTTGCACAAGCGTTATTCTACTTTTTGACAGGGTTAGGTGGCATGGGAAACCCTGGCATAACTACTCTATGCCAGGGGTGTCCAAAGTACGGCCCGCCGGCATCTTTAAATTGGCCCGTGAGACGTCATGAGTTTAATAAGGAATCTTATATTCATTTTAAAAGTATACCATTTTAAATGCTATTTTGACACAATATGGTGGACAACATGAGTTTTACCTGGTCAAATACTTTTTATGTTTGGAATGTGCAGCATCTATTTATATGACCGAATGCAAACAACCTTCCCTAGTCATGGAGCAAAAAAACACAAAAAAAGCCAACCAACACAAAATGTAAACAGATATGGATATTATAAAAAACGTCCAATCACCATTAAAAAAAAAAAAAAAAATTACAAATGCTTAACACTCTCCCTACTTATCCATGTTTTGTGCATTTTAGCTGCTTGATCATTCTGATTGATTACAAAACTTTAAGGAGGTTGTCACAGAAGTAAACAAGGTAGAAGTCAAACTTTCGTATACTCTTAATATCCAATTATATTGCAATTAATATAATGTGTGTGTTTGTGTATGTATATATATATATATATATATATATATATATATATATATATATATATATATATATATATATATATATATATATATACTCCGGCTTCCTCCCACCTCCAAAGACATGCACCTGGGGATAAGTTGATTGGCAACACTAAATTGGCCCTAGTGTGTGGATGTGAGTGTGAATGTTGTCTGTCTATCTGTGTTGGCCCTGCAATGAGGAGGCGACTTGTCCAGGGTGTACCCCGCCTTCCGCCCGATTGTAGCTGAGATAGGCTCCAGCGCCCCCCGCGACCCCAAAGGGAATAAGCGGTAGAAAATGGATGGATGGATGGATGGATATATATATATATATATATAGTTACTTTACATGCAGTCAACTTTCAGCCCTCAACCACATTTTTTCAGCCCAGTGCGGCCCCCAAGTCAAAAATGTTTGGACACTCCTGCTCTATGCGGTTGTGTATAGGTGAGGGCCACATTGTTATGGTAGCTGATCATCAGCGTGGTCGTTGGGCTCTGAAGGTGTTTATTTGTTTCTACTTTAACAGACTTCTATTGAGCCGTGAGTCATTGTGCCCTTTGTATAGTTTTAGTTCGGTTTAGCCGCGTTGCTGCTGCGTCCTTTCAAAATCCTACAGGGATAATTGCCAATTTAGCATCGCTTCGAACGCTGCCATCGTGCCGGATTTACAACTGCATTTGTAAAGCAACCCTAGTTTTATATTGTAGCCCAACTTTTTCCTTTCTTTGTTTTTTTGCATTTTTTGGCCATTTATTGTGTTTTCTTTACTTTTTCAATTAAGGCCGCAGCCTCATGGCACTTTTGAATTGGCTTCAATGCGGTAGGAGATATCGAACATTTTTCATTGCGCTTGTAACTATCGACCACATTTTTTGTTTAACCTTTTCATAGACTCCAGCACCTCCCGCCACCCCGAAAGGGACAAGCGGTAGAAAATGGATGGATGGATGTAAATTTACACATGAATATCGAACATATTGCATCAAAGTAAATTGTAGTTGTCAATGTAGTCATTTAACTTATTGTTAATATGTGATTATTAATAGTAATAACAAATATTTACAGAACTTGTAAAATAATGATACACATTTATTGTGTCTTTTATGCACACACTCAGGCTCTCATGGCCAAATCTACTTCTGGTCACCAAGACTATTACAGTTAATCCTTGTTAATTGCTGTTAATTGGTTACGGGCCTGGCAGTGGTAAATTAATTTCCGTGAAGTAGGAATTATTAAACATAAATTGAATATTGTTATAGACTGTAAATTATTTGTCAATTGCCAAAATTAAAAAATATTTTCTAGAAATGTCCCCAGATTTAAGCGCTATTTACTGATTTTTAGTCAATGACTTAACATCCAAATCTTAATTTTAGCCAGAATAATTAAATGTTCTCAATTCTATTTTAAAAATACTATAATTGAGAATATAACTATTCAAATAAGATATTTTGGTTTTGCCCGCATGTAAAATCTGGTTTGAAGATTCTGCAAAATCCCAAGGACATAGGCGCCAATCCCATGGGTGCTTCGGGGCCCGAGCACCCAGGAACAATGCAGAGCACCCACGTGGGATTGATGGCAAATTCTGTCTCACCATCAAGCAAAAACCGCACGTTTTGGGTTTTGTACTTAAGTCCTATTATTCTAAAGTAACACTACTCTTACAATGTTTGGGTACTGTACCCACCTCTGCTCATAATTATTTAAAAAAAAAAAAAATTCCCAGTTGGAAGAATCAGCCCCATTCAGTTTGCAACTGTTTAATTTCATATTTACAATGTGAACAACATATACACTATAGTGCCAAAAGTATTTGGCCACCCATCCAAATGATCAGAATTATAACGTGGGGTTGTTTTTCAGGAGCTGGGCTTGCCCCCTTAATTCCAGTGAAAGAAACTTTGAATGCTCCCAGGATACCAAAACATTTTGGACAATTCCATGCTCCCAACTTTGTGGGAGAAGTTTGGAGTGGGCCCCTTCCTCTTCCAACATGACTGTGCACCAGTGCACAAAGCAAGGTCCATAAAGACACAGATGACAGAGTCTGGTATGGATGAACTTGACTGGCCTGCACAGAGTCCTGACGTGAACCCGATAGAACACCTTTCGGATGAATTAGAACGGACACTGAGAGCCAGGCCTTCTCGGCCAACATCAGTGTGTGACCTCACCCATGCTCTTTTGGAAGAATGGTGGAAAATTCCTATAAACACACTCCACAACCTTGTGGACAGCATTTCCAGAAGAGTAGAAGCTATAATAGCTGCAAAAGGTGGATCAACATCATATTGAACCCTATGGGTTAGCAATGGGACGGCACTTCACGTTCATATGTGAGACAAGGCAAGTGGCCAAATACTTTTGGCAATATAGTGTATCATAACAACTATTAAATGCTAAGTATATCGATCAGCCATTGTGCCCAAGGATGCTTCATTTAGGTATTGCAAGTTGAATAATGCTTGTTTTCAAAATAATATCTTTTTTTCTAGCTTAAAAGTCAGATTTTAACTGAAGATGTCTAATCAAGTCAAATTAACTAGATGTATGCGGAGATAATTTCAAAGGTTTTTTAGTGTTTTTTTTCCCCCTAAACTTTAGTGTTGTTATATTATATTTAGTCAGCTTTTTTTGCAGTGTAACTGGAGCATATAACCTGTTTATGACTGTTTAAGACATGAACTAACACCTACATCAGGGCCGGCCCGTGGCATAGGCCGTATAGGCAAATGCTAAGGGCGCCGTCCATCAGGGGGCGCCACGCAAGTGCCACAAATGTTGGAGAGAAAAAAAAAAAAAGAGAAAAAAAGTTGGTACTATTATTTCTAAATACAAAAAATAATCCCACGTTAATTAAAATGCAAAGTAAAGCCTATTTAATAGAAATATTATTTGTTACAACATCCCCCCCCCCCCAATCCCCCCCCCCCCCCCCCCCCCCCCCCCCACACGGTGCGCCCCCTCCCTTCCCGTATCATGACTCTTTTTGGACGTCACCACATCCAAAAATCAACACAAGATGTCAAAACGGCCAAAACTGTCAGGTGCCCAGGAAAGTAAAAAGAGAAAAGAAGAGGAGGAGAAACGAGAAAAGACAGAGGTAGCAGGTAGGTAACGTTAACCTACATGAAATTATTTGTCTGTTACAGAATGTGATAGTAACCTGGCTTTTTAGCATTAAGCTAATGTTACATGAGTCGGCAATTGCTAATCAATAAATAGCTAGTTCTGTTTTAACGTCGGGTTAATATTGTGGAGGGGGCTAAATTGTTATGGAAAATAATAATGTAACGTTAGGTAATTACAGTACTCCCACCTACATTCCTCTGGGACATTTGTATTAGATATTTTAAGCAGGTGTTTTTTGTTTACATTGTTATTGCCTTCTGGTTAGCTAATGTTTGCCCTGCAGGTAATAGTCACTTTTCCACCCCTTTATATATTAGGTATAGTTGTAAGTAAAAAAAAAAGGTCAAAGACAAAGCTATTCGGTTTCTTGTGAGTATATACACTTCACTGCCGATGTGGGGGGGGGGCGCCACCTAAAATCTTGCCTAGGGCGCCAGATTGGTTAGGGCCGGGCCTGACCTACATAGTCACCTTTTACAAGTCTTCGAAACAAACTTTGAAGCACAATGCTTGGGTTACTCGAGTAATAATAAAGACCAAAATAGGGCCACAAAAAGCCTTTAGTGCCCTGTTGTCCCGGTGATGGCTCTTCTACATGCTCACTGAATCCGGCATACATTAGTGTAAAAAGTTAGGTACAAAAGTAGAATTTAAAACCTCATAAATGACAATTTGACGGAACAATATAGAAAGCTCCAAAGTGGTACAATTTGGGGTTGAAAGCAAGATCAAGGAAAATATGCATCAACCATCATCATGATTGACAGGAGATATTAGCTAATCTCATGAGACTTCATCCCACTGAGCATCTAACACAAACCCAGTCAACTGGCGACCAACTCCAACCCACATAGGAGGGCAAACTGGGCCACTCTTTATTCGACTTACGCTTGGAAAATGTTTTATTTTAATACCGCAAAAGATAAAAAAAAATTTTTTTTAATTCACAAAAAATGAATGCAGCGTTTTTGATTCATTATATCTGGAAACCAGCAGGCAGCACTGTAAACTACAGACAATCTTTGACACTCCTATACCTGGGTTCTGTTCGAGGTTTCTTCTTTTTATAAATAAATAAATAAATGGGTTATACTTGTATAGCGCTTTTCTACCTTCAAGGTACTCAAAGCGCTTTGACAGTATTTCCACATTCACCCATTCACACACACATTCACACACTGATGGCGGGAGCTGCCATGCAAGGCGCTAACCAGCAGCCATCAGGAGCAAGGGGTGAAGTGTCTTGCCCAAGGACACAACGGACGTGACTAGGATGGTAGAAGGTGGGGATTGAACCCCAGTAACCAGCAACCCTCCGATTGCTGGCACGGCCACTCTACCAACTTTGCCACGCCGTCCTCCATCGAGTTCATCAAGTTCTTGCTTATGTGGGGTGCAGTTCTCTTCAGATATAAATAAAACAGATCTTACTCTTGTATTATTACTTCAAATTGACCATGCTGAAAAACAGTTGGCTGAAAACATTTTACTGTTGCAGCAGAGAATTCTAGGTAATTAGATGTCATTCTCAACGGCTAAATCGTTCCCTTCAACATTCAAAGTTGGACATATATTATCTCTTCACCAACCCGGAGATTGCACTTCACCCTTTTCCGGGCAAGAACCATGGACTCGGACTTGGAGGTGCTGATTCTCATTCCAGTCGCTTCACACTCCGCTGCGAACCGATCCAGTGAGAGCTGAAGATCTTGGCCAGATGAAGCCATCAGGACCACATCCTCTGCAAAAAGGAGAGACCTAATCCTGCAGCCACCAAACCGGATCCCCTCAACACCCTGAATGTGTCTACAAATTCTGTCCATAAAAGTTACGAACAGAATCGGTGACAAAGGGCAGCCTTGGCGGAGTCCAACCCTCACTGAAAATGGGTCCGACTTACTACCGGCAATGCAGACCAAGCTCTGACACTGATCATACAGGGAGCGGACCGCCACAATCCACAGACAGTCCCCATACTCTCTGAGTACTCCCCACAGGACAGGGTCAAATGCCTTCTCCAAGTCCACAAAGCACATGTAGACTGGTTGGGCAAACTCCCATGCACCCTCAAGGACCCTGCCGAGAGTATAGAGCTGGTCCACAGTTCCACGACCAGGACGAAAACCACACTGTTCCTCCTGAATCCGAGGTTCGATTATCAGACGTAGCCTCCTCTCCAGTACACCTGAATAGACCTTACCGGGAAGGCTGAGGAGTGTGATCCCACGATAGTTGGAACACACCCTCCAGTTCCCTTTCTTAAAGAGAGGAAACCCCACCCCGGTCTCCCAATGTCCTCACGATGTTGCAGAGTCTGGTCAACCAAGACAAATCATCCAGAGCCTTCAGGAACTCCGGGCGGATCTCATCCACCCCCCGGGCCTTGCCACCGAGGAGCTTTTTAACTACCTCGACAACCTCAGCCCCAGAAATAGGAGAGCCCACCACAGATTCCCAAGACACTGCTTTCTCATAGGAATACGTGTTGGTGGGATTGAGGAGGTCTTCAAAGTTTTCCCTCCGCCGATCCACAAAAGGCGCAGTAGAGGTCAGCAGCACACCATCCTCACCATACACGGTGTTGACAATGCACTGCTTCCCCGTCCTGAGGCGGTGGATGGTGGTCCAGAATCGCTTCAAAGCCGTCCGGAAGTCTTTTTCCATGGCTTCCCCGAACTCCTCCCATGTCCGAGTTTTTGCCTCCGCAACCGCTAAAGCCGCACACCACTTAGCCTGTCGGTACCTGTCAGCTGCCTATGGAGTCCCATGAGCCAAAAGGACCCGACAGGACTCTTTCTTCAGCTTAACGGCATCCCGGATTCTAGAATTACCAACCACCTTGCGGCCACAGCTCAAATCGGCCGCCTCGACAATAGAGGTATGGAACATGGTCCAAGTTGTATTTCTAGTTAACGTATAATAGCTTTGTTACACAATTTGCAACGGCAAGGTTTTTTTTTGTTTGTTTGTTTGTTTTACAGATTAATGGATAGCTTGCTTTGAAATCGTAAGTCAAAATGACAAGCAGATATTTAAGTGTTTATTTTTGATAACCCACAAAATGCTTGGAACATCGGATGCTATTAAAGTGTAGAACATGTGCATATTTTTGTCAAAATTTCAAGAAATACATTTAGCCAGAAACTCCTTTTTTATTTCCAGCCTTTCGCAGGTCACATAAATGATGTGGTGGGCCACATAAAATGATTTGGCAAGTCACATTAAAGAGATTTGGCTGGCCCCATAAATTAATTTCTGGATCACATAAAATGATATGGCAGACCACAATAAAATGACGTGGCGGGGCACATAAAAATAATGTAGCGGGCGACATTAAATCATGTGGTGAACCAGATTTGGCCCTTGGGAAAGAGTAACTTCTCTTTTCCCTTGTATGACAATTAGGGATATCAAAAAGTTACCTGCAAGATCTGCTGTACAGTTTTATGATGGCAATACATGCTTCCGACCTGTCAATCATTCCGAGTATTCCAACCAATCAGATTGAGGTGAATTCACAGTGCCATCCCACACTGCAAAAAGTCAGTGTTCAAAACAATAAAAAAAATAAGAAAAATGAGGGGTATTTTACTTGAACTAAGCAAAATGATCTGCCAATAGAACAAGAACATTTGGCTTGTCAAGACTTTCCAAAACAAGTAAAATGAGCTAACCTCAATGAACCCAAAAATACCTTAAAATAAGTATATTCTTACTAATAACAAGTGCACTTTTCTTGATAGAAAAAACTAATATGAGACCTTTTTTCTCAATATGTTGAAAAATGTTCTTAAATTAAGTAAATGCTAGTGCCATTATCTTGACATAATGATATGCGCTCTGCATTACATTTCTTGAAACCAGCAAACTTATACCAAAAACTACTTTATTTTTCTTAATGGAAAAGCAACAAGGCAACCGCTTGTTACTCTCGGGGTCTCCTAGCCGCTCAGGCAACTCATATTGTCTAAAAATGCATTTTCCCATCGATAAAGTGTGTGCTCCTTCAGTCATTTTATATATATATATATATATATATATATATATATATATATATATATATATATATATATATATATATATACACATATTTCCCTTGGCCAAATTTTTTTTAATTGTAATTTTGCAGAATTTACCTTAATGTGCATGAATTATTTCTGTTCAAAATTGTTATAAATGTCACATGTTAAATGTTTAAATATTAACTAACAGTTTGCTGTACTGTGCCAACTGTACTACTATATGAGTACGTCTTTTCTATTGTTTCATTGAAAATAAAACAGCAAAGTTCATTTGGCCGTCATCTGTTTTAATTATGAGACACAATTGTGTCAAAATCATGACCTTTTATTTCATGCTTGAAATAAGAAATTATTACTTTAAAAAAGCAGTTTTATACTTGTGAGTGTTGATGACACAGCTTTGCCACAGTTGATATTCTAGTTTCAAGCATGTTTTACTCAATATAGTTCATAAAATCTCAGCTACAAGCTGTAATATCTTACTGAGATCATTTAGGACCAAAACACTTAAAACAAGTAAAACACTCTAACATAAAATCTGCTTAGTGAGAAGAATGATCTTATCAGACAGAAAATAAGCAAATATCACCCTTATTTGAGATATTTAATCTTACTTAGATTACAGTTTTTGCAGTGCACTACAACCAAGCTGTCCCACAAACAATATGGCGTCAGCATTGACACTGAAAATCCGTAGAATTGCCGTTCGTTTCAAAATAAATGGTTCCTATAGTGTGCGTGGGCCACTTGTAACGTGGACATACGATTTGACAGATTGCCATCACATCACAACTACAAGAAATGTCTTCGTTGGATCAAAGCTAAACATTGCTCAAAAAGGTTCATTATGTCTTCTCATTCATATACTCTTTCACATTTTTTTGTAATCAGACAATATTTTCGGTATATTAGATGGAATCATTACCTCAGTGTTTTTCAACCATTTTTGAGCCAAGGCACATTTTTTTCATTGACAAAATGCGGAGGCACACCACCAGCAGAAAACATTAAAAAATGAAATTCAGTAGCCGATTTTGACAATAAAAAGTTGTTCTCGCAAGTTTTGGATATGAATTCAAACCATAACCAACCATGCATCACTATAGCTCTTGTCTCAAAGTAGGTGTACTGTCACGACCTGTCACATCATGCCGTGACTTATTTGGAGTTTTTTTGGTGTCTTCCTGTGTGTAGTGTTTTAGTTCTTGTCTTGCGCTCCTATTTTGGTGGCTTTTCCTGTTTTGTTGGTATTTTCCTGTAGTAGGTTCATGTCTTCCTTGAGCGCTATTCCCCGCACCTGCTTTGTTTTAGCAATCAAGGCTATTTAAGTTGACGCTATCCTTCTTTGCGGGGACATTGTTGATTGCCGTGTCATGTTCGGATGTACTTTGTGGACGCCGTCTGCTCCACATGCTGTAAGTCTTTGCTGTCGCCCAGCATTCTGTTTTTGTTTACTTTGCAACCAGTTCAGTTTTAGTTTCGTTTTGCAGAGCCTTCCCTAATCTTCAATGCCTTTTCTTAGTGGCCCTCACCTTTTTGTTTATTTTTGGTTTAAGCATGAGACACCTTTTTACCTGCACACTGTCGTCTGCATATTGTGATCACGACAAACCATGTTCCCGACATCTACAAAGCTATTACCGTATTTTCCGCACTATAAGGCGCACCTAAAAACCACAAATGTTCTCAAAAGCTGACAGTGCGCCTTATAACCCGGTGCGCTTTATTACGATTCATTTTCATAAAGTTTCGATCTCGCAACTTCGGTAAACAGCCGCCATCTTTTTTCCCGGTAGAACAGGAAGCGCTTCTTCTTCTACGCAAGCAACCGCCAAGGAAAGCACCCGCCCCCATAGAACAGGAAGCGCTTCTTCTTCTACCCGCCCCCGGAAGAAGAAGAAAAAACGCGCGGATATCACCGTACGTTTCATTTCCTGTTTACATCTGTAAAGACCACAAAATGGCTCCTACTAAGCGACAAGGATCCGGTTCATAAAAAGACGCAATCTCTCCATCCGCACACGGATTACTACCGTATTTCACAGCAACTGATATTCCTGTGAACCGCACTGTGGAACGGGAGCACGTACGGTGAATATTCGCACCACAGAGAATGAGAAGTCATCCTTCACTGTGGTTCTAGCTTGCCATGCTAACTTCCACCCATGGTGATATTCAAAAGGAAGACCTTGCCAAAAGAGACCTTTCCAGCCGGCGTCATCATAAAAGCTAACTCGAAGGGATGGATGGATGAAGAAAAGATGAGCGAGTGGTTAAGGGAAGTTTACGCGAAGAGGCCGGGTGGCTTTTTTCACACAGCTCCGAAGGCGAACACACCTTCACTAAGACGGGCAGACAGCGCTGGACGACATACGCCAACATTTGCCAGTGGATCGTAAATGCCTGGGCAGATATTTCGGTCACAACTGTGGTCCGAGCTTTCCGGAAGGCAGGATTCACAGAACTGCTGCACAACAACAGCGACACTGACTCCCGATGACTTCGACGAGACGGAACCGGCCATTTTGGATACCACGCTTGCGCAACTTTTCAATTCGGACACCGAAGACGAAGAATTCGAAGGATTTACGAATGAAGAATAACTTCAGAAGGTGAGCGCTATGTTTATTTTGTGTGTTGTGACATTAACGTTCGAGCAACATTATGTTACTATTGCTCTACACCATTTTGAATTTTACTATGTTTGTGATTGCACATTTGCGTACATTTTGGGACAGAGTTGTTAGAACGCTGGTTTTCAATATATTATTAAAGTTTGACTGAACTATCTGACTGTTTTTTTGACATTCACTTTAGCGCAGCGTTTTTTTGACATTCACTTTAGCGCAGCGTAGGCGCGGCTTATAGTCCGGGGCGGCTTATTGGTGGACAAAATTATGAAATATGTAATTCATAGAAGGTGCGGCTAATAATCCGGTGCGCCTTATAGTGCGGAAAATACGGTAGCTACTTGCTGCCACCTACTGGTATGGAAGAGTACAACATGGTTACTCTGCCGAGCTCTAAATAGCACCGACACTCAACAACGACGCATTTGCAGATTATTATTACTGGTTTGCAAAAAATACTTTTAACCCTAATAGGTGAAATTACACATTCTCTCACGGCACCCCAGACTGTATCTCACGGTACACTAGTGGTTGAAAAACACTGCTTTACCTGACATGTTTCGACTGTCATCTGCAGTCTTCTTCAGAAGGGTCACCTGACCACTGTGAAGTGTTGCCTATCAGCTGTTCTTATAGGCGTGGCCAACCAGGCAGACCTGTCAAGTCTACCTGCTTGGCTCCACCCCTCGCCGCTTGATGGTTAATGGAGGAAGGGAGTCCCAGGTATGCGAGAGCATGGATGCTCCCTCATACCGATTGATGTTTTCCTTTTCCTTTCCTATAATAACAGCTGATAGGCAACACGTCACAGTGGTCAGTCGTTAGAAGAGCACTCAGCGCAGCAACACAACTGAATAGCTTGCTTGCTAAGATTGCAATGTGTTTATACACATTTAGATTAAGGTGTGACATTTATGGGGTAAAAAAATATTCATGTTTACATACAAGCTAGCGAGCGAGTAGCGTGCTGACTTGCCACTCCAGAAAATGACCAATATCACTGGCCCGTGACTTTATTGATGTTTGATTGTAAATCAGAGTTTCACGTTTTAATTTTAATTTTAAATGGTAGTACTGTCGAGAGTTTTACCGCGGTTAAGCATTAATTCCGGTATTCGTTACATCCCTAGCAGAACCTAGTACAGCATTTTCATTAAAGTTATTTTTTAAGGGGCTGTTTGCAACTTGCTCCAAGATACATTTTTCAAACTAATACACGTCAACATACACAAAAGCAATCCCAGTGAAGCAACTAGCAATTGGCAGTCATGCGTTTTTTTTACGATAAACTTTACATTGAATGATAGCCAAGATTTGTAGCTAAACTTTGGCAACAATAAACATTCACTAATGCATGTGTGTTACGTGAGATGTAGTTGACATGCTCGAAGCCAAATAATGCTTAAAACACCTTCGAAAGTTTGCGACCTCAAGGCAGCTGCTTAAAGTTAAAAAGTTAAAGTTAAAGTTAAAGTACCAATGATTGTCACACACACACTAGGCATACTTGCCAACCCTCCCAATTTTCCCGGGAGACCCCCGAATTTCAGTGTCCCTCTCGAAAATCTCCCGGGGCCACCATTCTCCCGAATTTCTCCCGATTTCCACCTGGACAACAATATTGGGGGCGTGCTTTAAGGCCTCTCTCACCTGAAAAGTAAACTATTATATATGTCTCCATTATCCATAGGTTTATCTATAACCCATAAAGTAGGCAGGCATGGAGCTATTTCTCAGCGTGTGTTTATTCCAGCCTTCACGTTAATACACTGACACACAACATCCGGATTCCCATCATGCATTGCTACAAAACTATGCAAGTAGTAATGTCCAAAAAGATAACAGAGACGAAGCAGAAGAACGAAGAAGAGACATGGCGACGACGAGTAAGAAGAAGAAGCTTGCAAGTTCCAAAATGATTGGAAAAAATAATTTCAGTTCATCCAGGACAGCTCGAAGGGGAAGGGGTATGCTGCCTGCAAATTTTGTAGATCAGACTTTTATGTGTGTATATATATATGTATATGTATATGCATATGTATATATATATATATATATATATATATATATATATATATATATATATATATATATATATAGCTAGAATTCACTGAAAGTCAAGTATATATTTTATTTATATATACATATACATATATATATATGTATATATATATATATATATATATATATATATATATATATATATAGCTAGAATTCACTGAAAGTCAAGTATATATTTTATTTATATATACATATACATATATATATATATATATATATATATATATATATATATTAGAGATGCGCGGTTTGCGGGCACAACCGCAGAGTCCGCGGATTATCCGCGGATCGGGCGGATGAAATAAAAAAAAATAAGATTTTATCCGCGCGCGGGTCGGGTCGGGCGGATTAATTAGATTTTTTTTTTTTTTTTTTTTTTTTTTGCGGGTGGCAGTTAAACCAATTCGGAAATATATATACATAGTTAAATGTTGTTACCCACATACAAAAAACGAGCAGGCACCTGCTGCATATGCCACAACAGAAGAAAAAAAAAGAAAAGAGATGGACACTTTTACGGAGCGGAGAAGGGACGCCTCGCCGGGGTCCGGGACCGAGGCCCCTTCCCCCGAGAGGGCCCCACCGGGAGCCGTAGCTGAGGCGATTCGCGAGAAGGGCCCGACGCACGTCCAGGGTCACTACCGCGCCCACCGCACCGACACCCCGCCTCGTCCGCCTTCGCCGCGGCCGGCGTCACGCGCAGCAGGTAAGCAGCTTACCTGCCCGCCACCCCCGTGGCCGGGGGCTCGTAACATGGGTCACTCCGCGCGCTCCGCCCGCACAGCTTACCTGCCCGCCACCCCTGTTGCCGGGGGCGCGTAACAGGGGTCACTCCGCGCGCAGTGCGCTCACGAAAGGGGTGGGGCTCACCCTGGTTTATATAGAGAGCAGGACGGTGGCCATGGAAGTCGGAACCCGCTAAGGAGTGTGTAACAACCCACTTGCCGAATCAACTAGCCCTGAAAATGGATGGCGCTGGAGCGTGGGCCCATACCTGGCCGTCGCCGGCAGCGAGACGCGCTTGGAGGTGCGCTCAGCGCGGCTCCCATATGATTGCGCACTGGTGTGCGTCTGGGTCGTAACAGCGTGGCACGCGAAAGTCTGTGCTGCATTGGATCAGTCTCCTTTCTTTAACAGGCAAAAGCTTTATAACCTCACCATACCTGCCAACTTTTGAAATCAGAAAAACCTAGTAGCCAGGGTCCAAGGGCCGCAGGCCCCGGTAGGTCCAGGACAAAGTCCTGGTGGAGGGTTCAGGGCTTCGCCCCCCGACGCAAAATGATTGATTGCATTCAGACAGGTTAAAATGTTGCTAAAACCATCACTTTTCTATCAGTCACAGTGACTTTTCAAAACAAAAATATTACAGCAAAAATCATATGGGTTGATTGACATGTTTATTCTGTAAGCTAACTTCAATAGTTTGAAATTATTTTGACAGTTAATGCCAGTTATCCTGTCAACCTTTCACAAGACTTCAATTTGTTAATTGAAAGTATAAACAGTATAAACACTTTTTACAGTAAACAAATGGTAAAACAGCACTAAACAATTCCATAAAAAAAAAAATTGGTGTCATTATTAACTTTCTGTCCAAGCTTGTATAATCTACTGCCTTGTTCAATTGTAAAAAATATTCTGTGCCTAAAATTGACATTTCTATCACAATTATCATACTGTAAACATGGTAAGCTAACTTCATTAAAATTAATAGTCCTGTCAATAGCATGGAATTACAATTCAAATGTAGTTTTTTTGTAAGCCTTTCAAAAGAATTCAAAAGATGAAAAATTAATGAAAATTAATTGAAGCCATCAGACACTTTGAAAAGTGGCACATCACATCTCTAATGTAATCATTTGAACTTTTCAACAGAAATAGCACTGCAAAAATATTAAGGACATACTTCTGTATTTTGGTAGTTATGCTGTCAACATTTAACAAGATTTCTTCAACTTGGACTTGAAAGCATAAATAGTATAAACACTTTTAACAGTATGTCGTGCTGTGAAATACAGCCGACAGGATTGCGCACCAAACACGAAGCATGCGGTGCAGGAGAAGAAAGGACTTCTTTCATTTAAGGTTTGTGATAAACCATCAAACTCATTCGTTAAAAGGACTCTATAGTAATATAAAGCGAATTTTTCTGGACATTATCATGCAAGAAAAGTTTATTTTTTGGGACCGCGATCACCGCGTAATGATTTTTAAAGGTTGCATTACAAACATTTAACTGTCCCATGTGATCAGCCAGTGCGATTGGAAGTCCATGCTCAATTATTGCCTCCGTAAATAAAACTTCGGCATTTATCACATCCAAAGAATCTGTTTGGGCGACGAAAAACGTTGAAAGTTTTCCACTTGTATCGCTAGCAACGGCATTAGACTTGTGTTTTTTTGTCCCAAAGTGGTCTTTTACATCGCTAATTCCTCCGTGTCCGATCGAAAAATCTTGTCTGCACAAGGTGCAATTCGCGTAGTTTTCACCCTTTTTTTTTTTTAAATTAATGAAAAACCGTATTTTTTATCACTGCACCCGTAACCTGGAATAGGTTGATGAAAACCGTACGAATTACGGGAAAACCGGAGTAGTTGGCAGGTGCCTCACTAATGCCTTGCATCGTCTATATTAGATATAACGGGCGGATGGCGGGCGGGTGCAGTTCTGATCAAACGTTACATCGGGTGGATGGCGGATGGTTGACGACTTTCTGATGCGGTTGCGGATTAAATATTTGCCTATCCGCGCATCTCTAATATATATACATATACATATATATATATATATATATATATATATACATACAGTATATATATATATATATATATATATGTATATATATATATATATATATAAGAAATACTTGAATTTCAGTGAATTCTAGCTATAAATATACTCCTCCCCGGAGGTCTCAAGGTTGGCAATTATGACACTAGGTGTGGCGAAATTATTCTCTGCATGTGACCCATCACCCTGGATCACACCCTGGGAGTTGAGGGGAGCAGTGAGCATCAGCGGTGGCCGCGCCCGGGAATAATTTTTTGGTGATTAAACCCCTAATTCCAACCCTTGTGTAAAGCAGGGAGGTAATGGGTTCTATTTGTATAGTCTTTGGTATGACTCGGCCGGGGTTTGAACTCACGACCTACCGATCTCAGGGCGGACACTCTTAAAGTTGCAAACAGCCCCTAAATATCAGTAAACATGCAGACATTCGAATGAAAATGTGTTACTTTATTTACTGTAATAGTTCTTGACGAAGGGGTCAAAATATAGGCATTTATTGCTTCAGATGACTAAGTTAGATCTTAATAGTCACTTGTAGGGATGTCCGATAATGGCTTTTTGCCGATATCCGATATTTCGATATTGTCCAACTCTTTAATTACCGATACCGATATCAACCGATATATACAGTCGTGGAATTAACACATTATTATGCCTAATTTGGACAACCAGGTATGGTGAAGATAAGGTACTTTTTTTTTAAAATTAATAAAATAGAATAAGATAAATAAATTAAAAACATTTTCTTGAATAAAAAAGAAAGTAAAACAATATAAAAACAGTTACATAGAAACTAGTAATTAATGAAAATGAGTAAAATTAACTGTTAAAGGTTAGTACTATTAGTGGACCAGCAGCACGCACAATCATGTGTGCTTACGGACTGTATCCCTTGCAGACTGTATTGATATATATTGATATATAATGTAGGAACCAGAATATTAATAACAGAAAGAAACAACCCTTTTGTGTGAATGAGTGCGAATGAGTGTAAATGGGGGAGGGAGGTTTTTTGGGGTTGGTGCACTAATTGTAAGTGTATCTTGTGTTTTTTATGTTGATTTAATAAAAAAACAAAAACAAAAAAAAAACGATACCGATATTAATTTCCGATATTACATTTTAACACATTTATCGGCCGATAATATCAGCAGGCCGATATTATCGGACATCTCTAGTCACTTAGCCTCGTTTGGCCTCTATGCCACACAAAACTTCTTCCTTGGTTGGTCTGTTTTAGTCACATTGTTTGTTCCACTGCTTTGGTCACCTCAGAGAGGCCGACCAAGCGCAGTATGTGTGGGAAGGGTTAAGTGTGTGTGTGTGTGTGTGTGTTTTGAGGGCCAGGGAAGCACCTTTAAACAAAAAAAGGCCTCATTCCAATGAGCAGGCACAAGCAAATAGGGCCAACAACGTCACTCAATGGACTTTCTCCATGGTTACCACCCAGGACCTACTGTTGCCAGGTTACCACAGCCATAATGTGGTGGTATGGATGGTCCTAATAAAAGGGCCGGCCAGAAGACATTCCTGCCATGAGTGGGCACGCACGCATACCGGGAGTGTGGACAAAGAAGTGAGAGGAGATATACTTAAAGCTTGTTATAACACACCTGCAATCTAAACTTGCCTGGTTGTGTTGCGCTACATGTTCTTAAAGGGCTGGGGTGGGTGACTAAGTTGGGGAGGGGGGGTCTCATAACATGAACTTTGACCTCCCAGTTAGGCCTCAGGTCAGCTGTGTTAAAAGTCACTTCCCAACTGGCAGGATTCAACCAAACAGGAATTTGCTCACATTTTGATTGCACTGAAAGGTTATCTCGCCGGCCACAATATTAGGTACACATGAACAAATACTGTTTAAAGATGAGAATGGCTGTCAATAAAAAAATCTGCTGTTAACAAAAGTTTTACAAATGCACAACATTTTTGTATGTTTCTCCATCTGTTTGTTTGCAAGCAGGCTACTTTCTGGTTCATGGAAGACGACACCTTACGACGAGACCAGGGGTCGGCATAATTGCCAACCTTGAGACCTCCGAATTCGGAAGATGGGGGTGTTGAGGTTGGGGGCGGGCAGCAAATGTGCAGGCAGCATACCCCTTCCCCTTCGAGCTGTCCTGGATGAACTGAAATTATTTTTTCCAAATGATTTTGGAACTTGCAAGCGTACTTCTTCTTCTTACTTGCCGTCGCCATGTCTCTTCTTCGTTCTTCTGCTTCGTCTCTGTTATGTTTTTGGACATTACTACTTGCTGTAGTTTTGAAGCAATGCATGATGGGAATCCGGATGTTGTGTGTCAGTGTATAAATGCAGTGCTTTTCAACCTTTTTTGAGCCAAGGCACATTTTTGGCGTTGAAAAAGTCCGGAGGCACACCACAAGCAGAAATCATTAAAAAACGAAACTCAGTTGACAGTAAAAAGTCGTTGTTGGATATGACTTTAAACCATAGCCAACCATGCATCACTATAGCTCTTGTCTCAAAGTAGGTGTACTGTCACGACCTGTCACATCACGCCCTGACTTATTTTGGTTTTTTTTGCTGTTTTCCTGTGTGTAGTGTTTTAGTTCTTGTCTTGCGCTCCTATTTTGGTGGCTTTTTCTCTTTTTTTGATATTTTCCTGTTGCAGTTTCATGTCTTCCCTTGAGCGATATTTCCCGCATCTACTTTGTTTTAGCAATCACGACTATTTAAGTTGTTTTTATCCTTCTTTGTGGGGACATTGTTGATTGTCATGTCATGTTCGGATTTACTTTGTGGACGCCGTCTTTGCTTCACAGTAAGTCTTTGCTGTCGTCCAGCATTCTGTTATTGTTTACTTTGTAGCCAGTTTAGTTTTAGTTTTGTTCTGCATAGCCTTCCCTAAGCTTCAATGCCTTTTCTTAGGGGCACTCACCTTTTGTTTATTTTTTGTTTAAGAATCAGACACCTTTTTACATGCACGCTGCCTCCCGCTGTTTCCGACATCTACAAAGCAATTAGCTACCTGCTTCCACTTACTGATATGGAAGAGTATTACATGGGTACTCTGCCGAGCTCTAGACAGCACCGACACTCAACAACACATGATTTGCAGACTATAATTACTGGTTTGCAAAAAATATTTTTTACCCCTAACAAGTGAATTTAGATAATCTCCCACGGCACACCAGACCGTATCTCACGGCATATATATATATATATATATATATATATATATATATATATATATATATATATATATATATATATACATATACATATATACATATATATATATATATATATATGTATATATATATATATATATATATATATATATATATATATACATATACATATACATATATATATATATATATATACATATATACATATATGTATATACATATATACATATATATATATATATATATATATATATATGAAATACTCATACTTGCCAACCCTCCCGGATTTTCCGGGAGACTCCCGAAATTCAGCGCCTCTCCCGAAAACCTCCCGGGACAAATTTTCTCTTGAAAGTCTCCCGAAATTCAGGCGGACCTGGAGGCCACGCCCCCTCCAGTTCCATGCGGACCTGGAGGGTCTGCATGGAGCAATGTTGTTGTAATATATTGAGTTGGAGGCAATAAACAGGCGAGGGGATGAAGTACTTCTCTTTACTGTAGACTTCAGAACAGACTCACACACTTGACGTCAGGTGCGCAACACCACGTAAATCGTTGGCCAACCAAAAAGTAACCCCAGTACGCTATAGCCAACATTCACCAGGAGATGGCAACAGACAAACATAGATCACTCCATTACATTCCTCCCCTTTTAGAATTGTAGAAGTTACTCAAAAGAAATAAACAACCCAACCAAAAAATGCAGCAGCTCAATTAAAAAACTGTACTTAAGCCACATTCTTTTTTTTTTTTAGTACTGAACTCTTAACCCTCATTTGTAAACAATAACATGCTTATTATACAAACAGTATTTGTACATCTTTAACACAGATTTTTATACTGTCTTCAGAGATTAAGTTTTTTTGGTGGTACTCAAAACCTTTCTGGGTACCTGCGGATCACTGGTGGGGTTTTTGTTGTGGGTGATCTGGGTTCTGATGATGGCAACTCAGCAGCCCTTGAATCTGGTTCAATGATGAGACTAGCTTGTGTCTGACTCACTGATGGTCCTGATGATGGAACTGAAACAGCACTGTCCAGTTGTACTGATGGCACATTTTCTGCAACTGGTGGAGAAAAGATAACTGGCAGTCTCTCCATGTTTTCTCGCCATGGTAACACGTGATCCACATGCACTGTGCGCTGTCTCTGTCCCTCTTGATAGATACATAGATTGATAGATAAGTGATAAGTGTGTTATACTTGTATAGCGCTTTTCTACCTTCAAGGTACTCAAAGCGCTTTGACAGTATTTCCACATTCACACATTCACACACACATTCACACACTGATGGCGGGAGCTGCCATGCAAGGCGCTAACCAGCAGCCATCAGGAGCAAGGGTGAAGTGTCTTGCCCAAGGACACAACGGACGTGACTAGGATGGTAGAAGGTGGGGATTGAACCCCAGTAACCAGCAACCCTCTGATTGCTGGCACGGCCACTCTACCAACTTCGCCACGCCGTCCCTACATAGATTGATATATATATATATATATATATATATATATATATATATATATATATATATATATATATATATATATATATTAGAAAATACTTCACTTTCAGTGAATTCTAGCTATATATATATATATATATATATATATATATATTTTATTATATATATATATATATATATGAAATACTTGACTTGGTGAATTCTAGCTGTAAATATACTCCTCCCCTCTTAGCCACGCCCCCGCCCCACCCGGACCACGCCCCCACCCCCCACCTCTCGAAATCGGAGGTCTCAAGGTTGGCAAGTATGGAAATACTTGACTTTCAGTGAATTCTAGCTATACATACCGGTATATTTATTTATTTTATTATATATATAAATAACAGAAATACTTGAATTTCAGTGTTCATTTATTTACACATATACACTCATCTACTCATTGTTGTACTTGAATGTACAATGCAATACAATTCCGGGGCAATGGCACCTATCAAATACACAGTAATGAAAACACAGTTGTTCTACTAACTGTACTGTGTTTTATGAGAGTAGAGTATGTGTGTGTGTGGCCCTTTAATAGGTGACAGCATGTGAGGTGAGTGACGTCAGTGAGTGTGTGGGCAAGAGAAGAGAGGGAGCGGTAGCGTGAGTGCGGGGAGGGACTAGTTGGTTTTGTGTTGGATTGGCTGTGTGCAAGCAATCAATAAAGCAAGATTTGCAACTAATCGCTGGACTCATCATTCACCCTAAAGTCATCCGCTGTGGAGACCCAGTAAGGTGAAGGGTGTTGCCCCGAGCATACATCGGCCCTGGAGAAGTGTCTCCCCTGCGCTCTTCGACTACGGTCTCGTTCTTCTGCTTCGTCTCCTTGTGTGCGCACACTGGACTCAGGTCCGCATGGAGCTGGAGGGGGCGTGGCCTCCAGCTCCGGCTGAATTCCGGGAGATTTTCGGGAGAAAATTTCTTCCGGGAGGTTTTCGGGAGAGGCGCTGAATTTCGGGAGTCTCCCGGAAAATCCGGGAGGGTTGGCAAGTATGAGATAAACCTATGGATAACGGAGACATATATAATAGTCTCCTTTTCAGGTGAGAGAGGACGCTAAAGGCAGTGCCTTTAAGGCACGCCCCCAATATTGTTGTCCAGGTGGAAATCGGGAGAAATTCGGGAGAATGGTTGCCCCAGGAGATTTTCGGGAGGGACACTGAAATTCGGGAGTCTCCCGGGAAAATCGGGAGGGTTGGCAAGTATGGGGGTTGGCAACCCAAAATGTTGAAAGAACCATATTGCACCAAAACTACAAAAAACAAATCTGTCTGGATCTGCAAAAAATTAAAAGCTTATATAAGTGTTATAGTGAAGGCAACGCATGTAAGTGTCTATATTAGCTGTATTAGCCTACTATCAAAATGACTGTGTCGCAGGCTGACGCACATGTTGACATTTCTACGCATTTTACAACATTGGAAAACAATAGTGAAAAGGAGGCTTCTCTGAAGGTGAGATAACTCCTGAAAATTACTGTCTGAGAATGGCCAAAGTTATAGATGTGTGTGTCTAAGTTGAAGGAAACGGCAGGCTGTCTTCTTCTATTAGATTTTTTACAATCTTTGCAAGCTGGGTAACGTTTGCTGTGGTCTGGAACAACATGACACACAAACTATCAGACATGCAGCCAATATTACATACAGATTTTTTACTGTTACATTTTTATTTTTATTCTTATTGTTGCTTTTTATTTTTATTCTTATTGTAATATTTTCTATTTTATTTCCATTTAAACATATATATATATATATATATATATATATATATATATATATATATATATATATATATATGTATGTATGTATGTAAAAATTATTTACTTTTTAAATTTGATCTAAATTCTGTACACTGCTGCTGGAATTTAAATTTTCCTGAGGGAACTCTCCTGAAGGAATCAATAAAATACTATTTATCTAGATAATGTGTCATGAGACATGCAAATATAAATTAAATACACAGAGGACATAAGTAAAATAGCTCAAATATACCTACAAATGAGGCATAATGATGCAATATGTACATAGAGCTAGCCTAAATAGCATGTTAGCATCGATTAGCTTACAGGCATGCAGTGACCAAATATGCCTGATTAGCACTCCAACAAGTCAATAACATCAACAAAGCTCACCTTTGTGCATTCCCGCACAGAATAAAACGTTTGGGTAACAAAATGAGACAAAGAAGGAGTGGCATACAAAACGTCTTTCTGAGGCGGCGTCGGAGAAAGTTGTAAATGTAAACAAACTATGATGAGTTCAAAAACCTACGAAATTTGTAGGACAAAACGACGCTCGCCAAATACTCTCATCAGTGAAGCATGTTTAATGTAAACAGTGGGATTTGTAACAATGAGGAAGGTTTTTGTCATGTTTGTTCTCCTACAGAAACCATATTAAAAAAAATTAAAAATAAAAATCTCCCATTTTTCAATCAATTTCATCCATTTTTGAAAAAGCTCCAGGGAGCCACTAAATGCGGCTCTAGAGCCGCGGGTTGCTGACCCCCGGATGAGACGGTACTTTTTTTTTTTTTATTCTAGAGAAGAGTTGCAAGGACCAAAACGACTAAAAGAGAAAACCTATTCAACAAAAGAAAAAAAAGCAATGATAAAATGTTGAGTTTGTTTGTTTTCCCCGTTTCTTCAGGGACTCGGATGGAAGACAAACATTAAATAAGGCTACTGTTTATTTACAGATGTGAGCATATGTACATAGATGCCAGCTCTTCCGGATTCTCCGGAATACTTCCGGAAATTGTACATCCTGCCTCTTTTAAAAACCTCCTTGAGTGTGACGTTTTTGCGAGGATTCAGAATACTCAAATTTGTCAATCGCATGGTTAAAATAATAAATATTACAGTAAATACAGGTATTGTGTGAATTTTTTATATTAAAGCAGCATTGACGGCGTGGCACAGTTGGGAGAGTGACTGTGCCAGCAACCTGAGGGTTCCTGGTTCGATCCCCAGCTTCTATCAACCTAGTCACGTCCGTCGTGTCCTTGCGCAAAACACTTCACCCTTGCTCCTGATGGGTCATGGTTAGGGCCTTGCATGGCCATCAGTGTGTGAATGTGTGTGTGAATGGGTGAATGTGGAAATAGTGTCAAAGCACTTGGAGTACCTTGAAGGTAGAAAAGCGCTATACAAGTATAACCCATTTACCATTGAAGACAGCCAATCAAAAAAGCCGCAGCGGCTGACTCCCGCTAGCATATAGCATCACTCGCTAGCAACTTAGCAATAACATCGGTTCTGACAAGCACAAAGCAAATCCAAAAGGTTAAATCAGCGGCCAACTTTCCTCTGCATTATTCTAACAACATTTTGAGGCATTTTCTCTGCTTTGAATTGACTTCTTGCTAGGAAGACGCTTGTTTACCCACCTTCTGCTTGAGTCTGAGACGTCAGCAACCCGACAAATGTGTTAGCTAGAATGCTAAATCCTCGTCCACGACTAGGGATGCTGATATTATCGGCCAATAAATGCTTTAAAATGTAATATCCGACATTATCGGTATCGGTTTCAAAATTATCGGTATCGGTTTCAAAATGTAAAATGTATGACTTTTTAAAACGCAGCTGTGTACACGTACGTAGGGAGAAGTACAGAGCGCCGATAAACCTTAAAGGCACTGCCTTTGCGTGCCAGCCCAGTCACATAATATCTACGGATTTTCACACACACAAGTGAATGCAAGTTATACTTGGTCAACAGCCACACAGGTCACACTGAGGGTGGCCGTATAAACAACTTTAACACTGTTACAAATATGCGCCACACTGTGAACCCACACCAAACAAGAATGACAAACACATTTCGGGAGAACATCCGCACCGTAACACAACATAAACACAACAGAACAAATACCCAGAACCCCTTGCAGCACTAACTCTTCCGGGACGCTACAATATACATCCCCCGCAACCCCCTCTCACCGCATCAACCCCGCCCCCCCAACATCCTCATGCTCTCTCAAATTCCAAGCTGCTGTTTTGAGGCATGTTAAAAAAAAGAAATGCACTATGTGACTTCAATAATAAATATGGCAGTGCCATGTTGGCATTTTTTTCCATAACTTGAGTTGATTTATTTTGGAAAACCTTGTTACATTGTTTAAAGCATCCAGCGGGGCATCACAACAAAATTAGGCATAATAATGTGTTAATTCCACGACTGTATATATCGGTATCGGTTGACATCGGAATCGGTAATTAAGAGTTGGACAATATCGGAATATCGGATATTGGCAAAAAAGCCATTATCGGACATCTCTATTCACGACTTAAGTGAAGACTTTGACTGGACTCTACTCGTTTTGATTTTAGGAAAGTCATAATCGACTGGAACGACAAAAAGAGAAAATAAATATAATAATTTTCTCATTATAAAGACAAACTAAAGTTTGTTGAAAAAAAGAACGATAGCGTATCGTGTTGTTTGTCAACCTATTCACGGAGGCTGTCACAAGACAACTAGCCTAAAACATTTTTTATTTGGGGGCAGGAGAAAAAGTTTTATAAGGCCTGAAGGTGCAAAAGTAGAAAATAAATGATTGTTAGTGAGCAGGCTACTTCCTGGATGAAGGGAGAAAAACTTAAGATGACTGGACTTTATTACTTGAGTCTGGGAATGAGAGACTGGATCGAAGTAAAGCAAATAAGACCCTACTGTACTACAAAAAATTGACATTTTACAGTCACTCGTGATGTTATAACAGACCTAACGTTAGCATATGAGCAGCTTAAGCGTTAAAAAAACATCTACCACTAACCGCAACATATTATTTACGTTACAAGTGTAATTCTTGTAGGCTTAGATGTGAACATTTCTACTGACACGGATGACAGACCATAATATGGATGTTTTTTTTCCTAGTTTGTAAGTAAACATCGAAGAGTAGCGCTGCCTCTTCTGACGTGATATGCCAGGTTGTGTTTGATTGGTGAAATGGAGTCAAACGTCACTAGTAACTAGAAGAGGCAATTCCTGAAGAACTTGCGTGTAAATGCTCCAATGCTGAAGTTGAATTGAAATGCTGACAGAATGTAGTATGAATGTAAGAATAGTTTGAATGTTGGAATGGTTCGAACGTTAAGGAGTTTGAATTTCCAGGAAAATCGGAATTTGGTTTGGAACTTGGGAAAGTGTTAGTTTGAATATCCAGGGTAAGTGGAATGTGTTGATGTTGGAATGGTTAGAATAGGTTGAGAAATGTGGGAATTGTGCAAATTGGAAAAATGCCCCATTAATTTTAATGGGAACTTCCTGGAAATTTGGGAATTTTGGGGAAAGCGGGATTTTTTTGGGGAAAATGATTAGCATGAATGTCCTGAATTGGTTGATGTTGGAATTGTTTAAATCGGTCAAGAAATGTTAAAGTAGTAAATGGTATTAGGGAACTTCGGGAAAATCTGGAAATTTTTTGAAAATGGTAAAAAACTTGAATGTTCTGAATAAGTTGAAATGATTGGTGTTGGAGTTTTTCCAAATCGGTCGAGAAATGTTGAAGGAGTAACATGTTGAATTGAGAAATGGTATTACGGAACTCCTGGAATTTCGGGGAAAACCGGGAAATTTTCCAGTTCAAAAAGCAACTTTGTTTTTTTGTCCTGATTAAGAGGAATGTTTTGACGGTGGAACGGTTGAAATTGGTTGAAAAATGTGAGAATTGTGCAACTTGGAAAAAATGCCCCATTCATTTTAATGGGAACTTCCTGGAAATTTGGGAATTTGGGGGAAAAGCGGGATTTTTGGGGGAAAATGATTAGCATGAATGTCCTGAATGAGCTGAATTGGTTGGTGTGTTGAAATGGTTTAAATCGGTCAAGAAATGTTAAAGTAGTAAATGGTATTAGGGAATTTCGGGAAAATCGGGACATTTTTTGAAAATGGTAAAAAAAAAACCTTGAATGTTCTGAATAAGTTGAAATGATTGGTGTTGGAGTTTTTCCAAATCGGTCGAGAAATGTTGAAGGAGTAACATGTTGAATTGAGAAATGGTAGTACGGAATTTCTGAAATATCGGGAAATTTTCCAGTTCAAAAAGCAACTTTGTTTTTTTTGTCCTGATTAAGAGGAATGTTTTGGCGGAAGAACGGTTGAAATGAGTTGAAAAATGTGGGAGTAGTCGCCAGAAAAAAGGGTGGAAATAGGGCTTTGGAAAACCAGGAATTCTGGAAAATCCTGGAATTTTTTTTGAACTTGCAAAAGGGTAGCTTGAATTTCCAGAATGGGGGAATGTGTTGAAGGAAGAATGGTTTGAATAGGTTGAAAAATGTGGAAATGGTGAAAGTTTGAAAAATGGCCAATTCATTTTGAATAGGAAAATTGCGCCGGGAAACCTGGAAATCCGGGAAATCTGGGAATTTTTTTAATTCGTCAAGGGAAAAGCCCGCGATTCCCGAAGAGGCTGAACAGTTTGAAGTTGGAACCGTTTGAATCGGATGAAAAATGTGGAAGGTTGAGCGCGCCAAAATCTTAAGAAGAAGTTGAATAAAAACCATATAATTGCAGTGCTGGAAGAAGTCTCTCTTACAATC
The DNA here is from genome assembly GCF_033978685.3 of Nerophis lumbriciformis. Classification (NCBI taxonomy): domain Eukaryota; kingdom Metazoa; phylum Chordata; class Actinopteri; order Syngnathiformes; family Syngnathidae; genus Nerophis; species Nerophis lumbriciformis. Next base: position 2,705,709 of record NC_084580.2, read on the forward strand.
CAAATTAATGCGTTTTCACAAGCAGTAATAATAGATTATAACTAAATAGTCGGGGCGGCAAGGCTTGGTTGGTGGAGCGGCCGTGCCAGCAACTTGAGGGTTCCAGGTTCGATCCCCGCTTCCACCATCCTAGTCACTATCGCTGTGTGGTTGGGCGAGACACTTTCCTCCCAGTGCCACCCACACTGGTTTAAATGTAACTTAGATAATGGGTATCACTAGGTTAAGCGCTTTGAGTCACTAGAGAAAAACGCTACATAAATATAATTCACTTCACTTCACAAATACAACGATGTAGCAATGGGAATTCAATGCAATGAAACGGAGTAAAATTTGGGTTTTTTTCTTCACAAAAATGTTTTAAAAAGTCGACAAACAATTTTTAGGGGCGGTCTGGCACAGATAGTAAAGGGGCCGTGCCAGCAACTTGAGGGTTCAAGGTTTGATTCCAGCTTCCGCCATCCTAGTCATGGCCATCGTGTCTTTGGCAAGACACTCCAACCACCTTGCTCATGGTGGCACCTAGGGTTGTACGGTATACCGGTATTAGTATACTACCGTGATGCTAATGAAACATATTCGGTACTATACCGCCTCTGAAAAATACCGTTCCCCGCACCCCCGTCGTCGTGTCATTGCTGGTTAACGAGCAGAGGAGCATGTTCGGCAGCGCACAATCACAGAGTACTTACAAGCAGACACAGTGTGTAGACAGAAAAGGGAGAACGGACGCATTTTGGCTTAAAAACTAACAATAAAGGTGAAGTTATAACACTGAAACGCCCTCCGGAAGAGGTGCTTTAAGACATGGCTTGCTAGCGGCTAAAGTCCAGCCCCAGTCGGCAGTGTTTTAACTACAAACCCCGTTGCCATATGAGTTGGGAAATTGTGTTAGATGTAAATATAAACGGAATACAATGATTTGCAAATCCTTTTCAACCCATATTCAATTGAATGCACTACAAAGACAAGATATTTGATGTTCAAACTCATAAACTTTTTTTTTTTCGCAAATAATAATTAACTTAGAATTTCATGGCTGCAACACATGCTAAAGTAGTTGGGAAAGGGCATGTTCACCACTGTGTTACATGGCCATTCCTTTTAACAACACTCAGTCAACGTTTGGGAACTGAGAAGACACATTTGTTAAGCTTCTCAGGTGGAATTCTTTCCCATTCTTGCTTGATGTACAGCTTAAGTTGTTCAACAGTCCGGGGGTCTCCGTTGTGGTATTTTAGGCTTCATAATGCGCCACACATTTTCAATAGGAGACAGGTCTTGACTACAGGCAGGCCAGTCTAGTACCCACACTCTTTTACTATGAAGCCACGTTGATGTAACACGTGGCTTGGCATTGTCTTGCTGAAATAAGCAGGGGCGTCCATGGTAACGTTGCTTGGATGGCAACATATGCTGCTCCAAAACCTGTATGTACCTTTCAGCATCAATAGTGCCTTCACAGATGTGTAAGTTACCCATGTCTTGGGCACTAATACACCCCACACCATCACAGATGCTGGCTTTTCAACTTTGCGCCTATAACAATCTGGATGGTTCTTTTCCTCTTTGGTCCGGAGGACACGACGTCCACAGTTTCAAAAACAATTTGAAATGTGGACTCGTCAGACCACAGAACACTTTTCCACTTTGTATCAGTCCATTTTAGATCAGCTCAGGCCCAGCGAAGCCGACGGCGTTTCTGGGTGTTGTTGATAAACGGTTTTCGCCTTGCATAGAAGAGTTTTAACTTGCACTTACAGATGTAGCGACCAACTGTAGTTACTGACAGTGGGTTTCTGAAGTGTTCCTGAGCCCATGTGGTGATATCCTTTACACACTGATGTCACTTGTTGATGCAGTACAGCCTGAGGGATCGAAGGTCACGGGCTTAGCTGCTTACGTGCAGTGATTTCTCCAGATTCTCTGAACCCTTTGATGATATTCCGGACCGTAGATGGTGAAATCCCTAAATTCCTTGCAATAGCTGGTTGAGAAAGGTTTTTCTTAAACTGTTCAACAATTTGTTCACGCATTTGTTGACAAAGTGGTGACCCTCGCCCCATCCTTGTTTGTGAGTGACTGAGCATTTCATGCAATCTACTTTTATACCCAATCATGGCACCCACCTGTTCCCAATTTGCCTGTTCACCTGTGGGATGTTCCAAATAAGTGTTTGATGAGCATTCCTCAACTTTATCAGTATTTATTGCCACCTTTCCCAACTTCTTTGTCACGTGTTGCTGGCATCAAATTCTAAAGTTAATGATTATTTGCAAAAAAAAAAATGTTTATGAGTTTGAACATCAAATATGTTGTCTTTGTAGCATATTCAACTGAATATGGGTTGAAAATGATTTGCAAATCATTGTATTCCGTTTATATTTACATCTTACACAATTTCCCAACTCATATGGAAACGGGGTTTGTACTTCTAAATTACTAATCCTCGCCTCCATGGCGACAAATAAAGTACGTTTCTTACAAGTATCATCCCTGCAGGACGAGGAATAGCTAAACATGTTTCACTACACACCGTAGCTCACCGGCGTCAAAATGTAAACAAACGCCATTGGTGGATCTACACCTAACATCCACTTTAATGATACAAAGTACAGGAGTGTATCTCGTCGATACTACTATGATTACGTCGATATTTTTTGGCATCACAACATCTTCATTTGTTTTTAAAAAATGTATATTATGTTTATAAACTCAGTAAATATGTCCCTGGACACATGAGGACTTTGAATATGACCAATGTATGATCCTGTAACGACTTGGTATCGGATTGATACCCAAATTTGTGGTATCATCCAAAACTAATGTAAAGTATCAAACAACAGAAGAATAAGTGATTATTAGATTTTAACAGAAATGTAGATAGAACATGTTAAAAGACAAAGTAAGCAGATATTAACAGTAAACGAACAAGTAGATTAATAATTCATTTTCTACCACTTGTCCTTAATAATGTTGACAAAATAATAGAATGATAAATGACACAATATGTTACTGCATACGTCAGCAGACTAAATTAGGAGCCTTTGTTACTAATAAAAGACAAGTTGTCTTGTATTTTCACTATTTTATTTAAGGACAAAATTGCAATAAGAAACATATGTTTAATGTACCCTAAGATTTTTTTTGTTAAAATAAGGCCAATAATGCAATTTTTTGTGGTACCCTTTATATAGAAAAGTATCAAAATAATTTTGGTACCGGTACCAAAATATTGGTATCGGGACAACACTCCAATACTGGTGTGTGAATGTGCAGGACTGCCTTGAAAAAGAGTAATATAAAGGTTGTATATATAAAACAAAACACCATGTATCCACAAAAAAGTGTACCAAAGTAAATGTGGTGCGTTACTACCCACCTCTGAATATACTGTAGTAAACATCTTCCAGTAGTAGTTTTACAATATTTTTGTATGTCATTATTATCTTTTAAAAAGGGAGAATTCGTGATACAACTCTTGCATTGGATCTGAGTGTGCACACACCTAACCAAGTGTCCAGTGTTTCTAATCAAGTCGCAATGCAGATGACTCACATGCTTAATAGAGTCTTAAGTAAAGTTTTTACAGATTAGCTCATGAGAGCCAGCAGGTGCACATACAGGCTTTCCTGCGGGACAAAGCTCACTCGCAGATAGCAAAGCCAAGAGTCAGCAGGTGGTTCAACACAGAGGACAAACGGTGGTATTGTGTAGCGACTTAAGACCCCCACGAGCCGTTTGTCTGGGAAACAATGTGAGAGGTAACGCAGTTACAGATGGAGATCAGGAGGGGAGAAACAATCCCTTTGACAGCTTTACTGTGTTTTACTGCAGGGTGACTCAGAGCTTTTTGTCATGGCCCAGTAACACCACAAGACTTCCTGAGCAGCGGACAGTTGAGCAGGAAACAGGAAGGGATGTGGGTGAGGGAGTGGGAGAGGCCAAAAAAGTGAGTGTAAATGTGTGTTGGAGCAAACTGCAGAGCTTCATTTGTTTCATTCAACCGTTTGACCACTCCCACAACTATATACAAACACTTACACTATACTGCCAAAAGTATTTGGCCACCTGCTTTGACTCACATATGAACTTGAAGTGCCATCCCATTCCTAACCAATAGGGTTCAATATGATGTTTTGCAGCGATTACAACTTCAACTCTTCTGGGAAGGCTGTCCACAAGGTTGCGGATTGTGTTTATAGGAATTTTCCACCATTCTTCCAAAAGCACATTGGTGAGGTCACACACCGATGTTGGTCCAGAAGGCCTGGCTCTCAGTCTCCGTTTTAATTCATCCCAAAGGTGTTCTATTGGGTTCAGGTCAGGACTCTGTGCAGGCAAGTCAAGTTCATCCACACTAGACTCTGTCATCTTTGTCTTTATGGACCTGGATTTGTGCACTGGTGGAAGAGGAAGGGCCCCGCTCCAAACTCTTCCCACAAGGTTGGAAGCATTGGAATTGTCCAAAATGTTTTGGTATCCTGGAGCATTCAAAGTTCCTTTCACTGGAACTAAGGGGCCAAGCCCAACTCCTGAAAAACAACCCCACACCATAATTCCTCCTCCACCAAATTTTACACTCGGCACAATGCAGTCCGAAATGTACCGTTCTCCTGGCAACCTCCAAACCCAGACTCGTCCATCAGAAATTTCACGACTGGATTTGTTGCATCCTATGACAGTTCCACGCTGGAAATCACTGAGTTCCTGAGAGCGACCCATTCTTTCACAAATGTTTGTAGAAACAGTCTCCATGCCTGAGTGCTTGATTTTATACACCTGTGGCCGAGCCAACTCATTAGGACACCAGATTCTCATCATTTGGATGGGCGGCCAAATAATTTTGGCAATATAGTGGATATACAGTGGGAACCCGAAGGCTGGACATTTGTTTGACTTAAAATAATCAGTTAAAATGTGTGTTAACTGTAACACACAATAAATAAGTGAACCGCTGTTAAAAGTAATGACGGAAATGTTCTATTTTAGATCGGGGGCCACATGGAGAAAAATCCACTCCCAAGTGGGCCGGACAGGTAAAATCACGGCACAATAACTTAAAAATAAAGACAACTTCAGATTGTTTTTTTTTTGTTTGAAAATATAACAAGCACATTCTGAAATGTGCTTGTTCTATTGAAATTATAATGTTTTTTTACAATTACATCTTGCGGTTAATAGTATATATACTTTATTTGTGGTAATTTATATTTTCTGAATAAATTATGTAATCATATTCATCAGTCAACTAACTCATTGGTGTTCATTTTCAATCTATCAAGATAAAAAAAATGTACATCAAAATCAAATTACAGGACGTTATTTATGTAGTTTGATAATTTTCCTCGACTGATGTACTAACAACATGTGGTTTATTTTGTGTCTGATGTTGCGAGACCCGAAACACACAATTAATCCAGGATACATCACTGATGATGTGTCCCAGTGCATCCAGGAGATGTACCTTTTAAGTGCAAGTTAAAACTCTACTATGCAAAGCGAAAGCCATTTATCAACAACACCCAGAAACGCTGCCGCTTCGCTGGGCCCGAGCTCATCTAAGATGGACTGATACAAAGTGGAAAAGTGTTCTGTGGTCTGACGAGTCCACATTTCAAATTGTTTTTGGAAACTGTGGACGTCGTGTCCTCCGGACCAAAGAGGAAAAGAACCATCCGGATTGTTAAAGGGGCAAAGTTCAAAAGCCAGCATCTGTGATGGTATGGGGGTGCATTAGTGCCCAAGACATGGGTAATATTAATGCTGAAAGGTACATACAGGTTTTGGAGCATCATATGTTGCCATCCAAGCAACATTATCATGGACGCCCCTGCTTATTTCAGCAAAACAATGCCAAGCCACGTGTTACAACAGTGTGGCTTCATAGTAAAAGAGTGCGGGTACTAGACTGGCCTGCCTGTAGTCCAGACCTGTCTCCCATTGAAAATGTGTGGCGCAATAAGAAGCCTAAAATATCACAACGGAGACCCCGGACTGTTGAACAACTTAAGCTGTACATCAAGCAAGAATGGGAAAGAATTCAACCTGAAAAGCTTCAAAAAATGGTCTCCTCAGTTCCCAAACGTTTACTGAGTGTTGTTAAAAGGGAAGCCATGTAACACAGTGGTAAAAATGCCCCTGTGCCAACTTTTTTGCAATGTGTTGCTGCCATTAAATTCTAAGTTAATGATTATTTGCAAAAAAAAATTTAGTTTTTCAGTTCGAACGTTAAATATCTTGTCTTTACAGTCTATTCAATTGAATATAAGTTGAAAAGGATTTGCAAATCATTGTATTTAGTTTTTATTTATGAATTACACAATGTGCCAACTTCACTGGTTTTGGATTTTGTCTATTTAAAAAAAAAAGCAGAAAAAGCCAACACGCGCAAGGCACATACCAGAAGTGAGAGCATGCAGGCATAAATTCGACCATAAGCTCAGTTTGTCTTAATATTTATGAAATGAGTAGTACACTATTTAGTCCCTGACATGCAATATTTGAGATTCTATGAAAAAAAAATTCCTCATAAAAAAAGGTTTGAGTGCACATGGAAAGCATTATCTGTAAAATATGAGAGTGGAGAGTTCAAATGTGGGGGAGTGTACTCCTTCTCCTGTGAGCCATCAGAATGAAGCACAGGTGTGCGTGCACACACACACACACACACACACACACACACACACACACACACACACACACACACACACACACACACACACACACACACACACACAGTATGCATTTAGCAGTAAATGGCAGCTGCCTGCGGAGGTGGAACAGCAGTCATTTCTGGACAGGATCAAGACACATCGCCAATTTGGCACGCTCAGAAAATCCTTTTCAACATATATTAAGGATTTTGGTAATGGCCACAGACTTTTTTTTGCATCACTGTAAACTCCCCTGTCAACATAAAACACACACTTGCCATTTCTCATCCGAAAAGCCTGACAACCCTAATGACAATTCATTGAAGTGTTAAATGTTGCAACATTGTATTTCAGGATGTCTTCATTTGAGGCCTGTTTCCATCCAAAAATGGGTCGTATTATGATTTTTTTTTTAGACATTTCCTTGTCTAAATGACATAATGGTCGTTCTTTGGTCAAAATTTTGCATGGCTTATGTTTTCTAGACCGTCTTCAAGCCGCTTTTTAAAACTCTCTTCAGGATGTGCCGTTTTGTAGGCGGTCTATTTATGTTCCTCCACTTCGACTGCGTCTTCTCCCCGTCAGCTTTGTTGTAGTTTTTAGTGCTTCCATATTGAGTCTACTGACAGATATAAAGTTAAAGTTAAAGTACCAATGATTGTCACACACACACTAGGTGTGGCAAAATTATTCTCTGCATTTGACCCATCACCCTTGATCACCCCCTGGGAGGTGAGGGGAGCAGTGGGCAGCAGCGGTGGCCGCCCCCGGGAATAATTTTTGGTGATTTAACCCCCATTTCCAACCTTTGATGCTGAGTGCCAAGCAGGGAGCTAATGGGTCCCATTTTTATAGTCTTTGGTATGACTCGGCCAGGGTTTGAACTCACAACCTACCGATCTCATGGCGGACACTCTAACCACTAAGCCACTGAGTAGGTTATTACTATACACTACTTTGTATTAGAAATGGCAACAGCGAGGGATGCATGTGCATGTACGAACCAGTAAAACAGAGTAAAACAACTTGCACTGAGCCTAGTCTATAAAATACGCTACACCTCCCTGATACCGAAGTACATGTCAAACTACTTCCTTAACATAAATGACCGCCATAACCACAACACCAGGGGGAGCTCCACTAACCACATTAAACCCTGATTCCGAACTAACAAAGGTCTTAACTCATTCTCTTTCTATGCCACATCAATATGGAATGCACTCCCAACAGGTGTAAAAGAAAGGGCATCTCTATCCTCCTTCAAAACCGCACTAAAAGAACACCTCCAGGCAACTACAACCCTAAACTAACACCCTCCCTTCCACATAATACCTCTTCGGATTGTAAATAATCAAATGTAAACAATCAAACAATCAAATGTAGACACTTTTTCTTATACTTTCTGATCTCTCTCTCTATGTCCACTACTTGCTGTACATATCCTACCAAGTCAGTCCTACACTGTTTCAATATCCATTTCTCTGATGATGTAATTGTTGATGCTGATTGTTGATGACTGAAGTGTTGATACCAACCAAACCTAACACCTCCCCCCCCCCTTCCATATCCCACACCCCGGATTGTAAATAATTCAATGTATATACCCTGATGATTATCTTGTGTGATGACTGTATTATGATGATAGTATATATTTGATAGTATATATCTGTATCATGAATCAATTTAAGTGGACCCCGACTTAAACAAGTTGAAAAACTTATTCGGGTGTTACCATTTAGTGGTCAATTGTACGGAATATGTACTTCACTGTGCAATCTACTAATAAAAGTTTCAATCAATCAATCAAAAACCAGTCTGCCCCACAACAAGAAGATAGAGAAAAAGAATGAGCTAATTGACTACAATGGGCAACAATGGTGGACTCGCACACAGCTCCTCGGGTAAATCTCTACCATACATGGAGATATTTGCTGACGTCACAACTAGAAAAAACACCACAAATCGGGCAAATTCTAAATGACTCATTTGGAGGAAGAATGAAGGAAGGCAAGATTGTTCCATAAATAGCTCTGCCATGCCTCCATGGTCCATCCATCCATCCATCCATTTACCGCCGCTTATCCGAGTCCGGGTCACGGGGGCAGCAGTCTAAGTAGACATGGACAGACTTCCCTGTCCCCGGCCATCTCCACTAGTTCCACAGGGGGACATCGAGGCGTTCCCAGGCCAGCTGTGAGACATAAGCTGAGTCCCAATTCAGGGTCTGCAACCTTCGAAGGGCGAATTTGAAGGCCGCTTACGTCACAACGCTGCGCGAAGGCTGTCCCAATTCATTCAAATTCGAAGGCTCCTCCAAATGCAGCCGACGAATGTGCCCTCCTTTTTCCTGTATTCAGAGGATGCACCGCGACTATCCTTCGTGGCCTCCCATATCCCAAGATGCATTGCGCGCCTTTGTTTAACCCGGATCTTTTTGACGATGGCGGCAAATACAAGCAGCGGCAGCGAATGCACTTTCAAATGTAAGTATCCTCCGCAGGCTAGACTGTCCCATTTAACAACGGGTGACGCATCTTTCGGAGGTGCCTCCGAAGGTCCAGCCTTCTGAGGCTGTGTAGCCCGGGTCCTCCGAAGGATGCAGACCCTGAATTGGGACACAGCTATAGTCTCTCCAACATGTCCTAGGTCTGCCCCGAAGCCTCCTCCCGGCTGGACATGCCCGAAACACCTCACCAGAAGGGCGTCCAGGAGGCAGGCATCCGTTGTAGATGCCCGAGCCACCTCAGCTGGCTCCTCTCGTTGTGAAGTAGCAGCGGCTCTACTCTTCATCTCTCCCGATGACCGAGCTCCTCACCCTATCCCTAAGGGTGATCCCACACATCCTGCGGAGAAAACTCATTTCTGCCACTTGTATTCGCGACCATGTCCTTTTGGTCATTACCCAAAGCTTGTGACCATAGGTGAGGGTAGGAATGTAGACTGACTGGTAAATGGATAGCTTCGCCTTCTGGCTTAGCTCCTTCTTCACCTCAACAGACCAGTGCAGTAATTGCGTTACTGCCGACGCTGCATCAATGCGTCTGTCAATCTCGCGTTCCGTTTCCCCATACTCGTGAACAAGACCCCAAGATACTTGAACTCCTCCACTTGAGGCAAAACTTCACTCCCGACCCGAGGGGTGCAGTCCACCCTGTGCCGACTGAGAACCATGGCCTCAGATTTGGAGGTGTCGATCCTCATGCCAGCAGCTTCACACTTGGCTGCAAACCGTCCCAGTGATGGCTGAAGGTCCCAGCCCAATGAAGCCAACAGGACCACATCACCTGCAGAAAGCAGAGATGTGATCTTCTGACCACCAAACTGGAATCCCTCCACACCCTGACTGCGCCTAGAAATTCTGTCCATAAAGATAATGAACAGGACCGGTGATAAAGGGCAGCCTTGGCGGACTCCAACGCCCACTGGGAACATGTCTGACTTAGTACCGGCTGTAGATTAACTACGATCAAAGTATTGGACAGGACGTCGGAAATGTGTAAATAAAGTTGTACTTTATATAAGGAAAAATGGGCATACAAAACGGTACAAAACGATCCCTTTATCTTGTTATCATCTGTCGTTCATTCATTCACCCGTTGGCTCGTAATGCTCAATCTCAACAACCACAATTCACCTGCTCCCGGTCTTTTTTAACATCCGGTTTGCCGCAATAAATTGTGGAACATGGCCATCCATTTTTTCTACCGCTTATTCCCTTCGGGGTCACGGGGGGCGCTGGAGCCTATCTTAGCTACAATCGGGCGGAAGGCGGGGTACACCCTGGACAAGTCGCAATGAAGTAGAAAACAACTCAATTCAGTGTCAGTGTTTCTCAAATAATCAATATCAAATACATGTATAAAGAAAATCAATTCCCTTTTAACTCTTTTTAACTGTAAATAATAATAGATTAATTTATCAGCAATTAAATCAAGTATGCAAATTATGAATGATCATCACACATGAACTATATAATCCATAAATTACAACACCGGCAATGCGAACCAGACTCCTGCACCACTTGCACAGGGATCAAATGGCCCGTAGCAACGGCTGCCTCCATGGTTTTATTTCAAATTGTCACAATTTATGCAGGTCCTAAAAACACAAAAACAGGTACCATCCATCCATCCATTCATCCATCTTCTTTCGCTTATCCGAGGTCGGGTCGCAGGGGTAGCAGCCTAAGCAGAGAAGCTCAGACTTCATTCTCCCCAGCCACTCCTCCCTGGGGATCCCGAGGCGTTCCCAGGCCAGCTGGGAGACATAGTCTTCCCAACGTGTCCTGGGTCTTCCCCGTGGTGCCCTAAACACCTCCCTAGGGAGGCGTTCTGGTGGCGTCCTGACCAGATGCCCGAACCACCTCATCTGGCTCCTCTCCATCTGGAGAGGTACAAGTACCAATAGGTAACAAAAGTTGATTTTGTCTAATAGGTCCCCTGGTATGTTTGATTCCTTCTGACTGACTCAAAAATTGTCAAGAACAGCAATACAACAGTGAAAGGGCTTGGGAGGTTAAAGGCTACATAGGGCATCAGTGCGCTAACAGATAGATGAGCCTGCCCAATGTATACGCCCCTTAACTTCACGAAGGGAAAAAATATATTAAAAAAATCAAGCTTCACTACATGTTGTTCAAATAAAACCTGAAACGCTGCCAAATATCCATCAGTTAGATGTGGAAAATGTAAGTTTTCTTTTTTTGTTTTTCCGTAGGCTAACCTAGCATTATGTTGCTGTTAAAATGTGACTAAGTTTATATTTCCATCCCAACTCATATCATTGCTGTATTTTATGTATGGCATCTTTAACGTTGGACAAGTGCAGAGTTACAGTATAAACAAGAATAAAATGCACAATAGCACTTTTCTAAGTCAGTGCGTGTTTTTGGACCGCCAAAAATATCTGTTTGTCATCTGTACATACATTTTAGCACTGAGTAATTGTATGTATTTATTTTTTTAATTTTTATGAGCCTCATCTTTTGTTCTATATTTCATTAGTATTTATTGTGTAATCAGCCTGACCGGGCCTGTGGGATTTATTTTTTACTGGCGTAAAGCACTTTGTGTTACCATTTGCCTCTGCATGAAATGGGCTGTATAAATACAGCTTGATTGATTGATTGATTGGTGACCTAAGCCTGGATATTAATCTTTCTGATTAACACATTGTTTCATGTAATTTCACAAGATTTATCCTGTTAGATTTAATTATTGAATACAATTAAAAAGGCCAAAAAGGCTAAGAATCCCTGATCTAAGTCACACACGCTTTAGCTCATTAGCATTAAAGTTATAGACACATAAAACAGCTAATATAAGTAGCGCTTACTAAAACAACTTATAAAAAGGTTAGATTTTGGCCAACAGATTTCCAATATACAATTTTGAGGCCGATAACATTGATTTAAAATCCTTTAAAAAATATACTATAATATGGGATTTTCAAGTACACATCTGAGTAAGATCCAATATAAGTGTATTATAAGTGCTGTATCAAAAACTCTGACTTAAGAAACATGGAAATAAATATTCCACTGGCCAATCATATTACATATCAAAGCTGCATTACATTGTCTTTCATAAGGACCGTGTATTGGTTGGGTTAGCCAATGCAAGTGTTGCATACCATAAATTTGATGATTAATACGTTTGATATTGACACTTGCCCTAAAATAAGCAATGTCAAAAACAAAAAAACAAAAAACAGAGACATAAAACACCGCCGCCCCTCCTCCTCTGCCCAAGCTCCCACTGTGCAACTCTGGAATAAAAGCAACAGGACAGTCTGAGAGGCTTGCCCAGATCACTACATGGCTGCATGATCATGCCTTGTGAGGGTCTATTTCCCCCAAGTGTGTGTGCTGCATGCCACATTCCTCACACGCAGAGTGGCGGAAAGGGCAGTGGCCCCTCATCGGCAGAGGTGTATGCCTAAGGGGAGTATGAGGGGGGATGGGGGAGGAAGGGTGGGTTGGCATGGAGGCAAGTGATTGACGGCTAAGGCAAGATCGCCACATGAGGCAAACAGGTGGATTTGGAAATACTGTAACTACTTAATCATTTTTTATATTAAGTCATTTGTGAATTTTAATTTATGTTTCCCAGTGTTTGCATTAAGTAAAAAAAAAACTTTTTAAAGTGTCTCAAGTACTACAGTAAATTGAGTACCGTAATACTATACCATACATGCTCCAATTAATGTTCCTATTCAATTAACGGTCATTCTCTCCTATAGTCCAAGGATATCTAATTAAAGCAAAAAAGTGGTCATTAACAACTGTGGCTGTAAGCAAGCACCCAGGTATACTGTATGTAATTTGTCAGGTAGCCACATAACTCAAAGTTATGGACACATTTTGATGAGATTTTCAGGACATGCCATAAAGGGGATACTCAAAAAGTGATTCGATTTTAGGATCATTGTCTGGATTTTGATTTTTTTTCCCCAAGGATTCTTTATTGTTGGGAGCTAGCGCCTGGTGGAGGATTGAGTGTTTTTCTCATTTACAATCAACCAATCAGTGGCTGGGCAGTTTGCTTCTTGCTGCTCTTACAGCATTAGGTCTGTTGCTACGGTCTTTTAATATACTTGTTGGAAAAAGGCAATGTTGTCAAAGAGAGGTATGTTGTAATTTCCACTTTCTCATGAACTCCAAATAATTATTAATGAAAAAAAAAACTTGTTATATAAAAGTTTTGCAACTCTTATGCGATAGCCTCGAGGACCCTAACTTTAGAAAGGGTTGTAAGCATTATATCATACCCTCTTCCAGCAGCGTTGAGCACGCAAACTACACTCCATGTAACACACAGTGGTAATGTATGTTGTCAGCTAATGATTGTGATTAGGCAATTCGCAACATTACCAACATTAGCTATTATTAAATGTATAAAAAAAATATGTATAGCCTATCGTTACATCAACAGGACCGCAAATTGTTAGTTTCTTCTCTGGGACTGCTTTTGGGCACGTTGACATGCTTCGGGCATGGAAGTGTGTATGAGACAATCATGAGTGACAGCAATTTACACCAGACCTTTTACATGGGCCGACTAAATTTTCCATCCATCCATTTTCTACCGCTTGTCCCATTCGGAGTCGCGGGGGGTGCTGGAGCCTATCTCAGCTGCATTCGGGCGGAAGGCGGGGTACACCCTGGACAAGTCGCTACCTCATCGCAGGCCAACACAATCAGACAGACAACATTCACACTCACATTCATACACTAGGTTCAATTTAGTGTTGCCAATCAACCTATCCCCAGGTGCATGTCTTTGGAGGTGGGAGGAAGCCGGAGTACCCGGAGGGAACCCACGCAGTCACGGGGAGAACATGCAAACGCCACACAGAAAGATCCCGAGTGCAGGATCGAACCCAGGACCTTCGTATTGTGAGGCACATGCACTAACCCCAATTCCACCGTGCTGCCCAACTAAATTTTTATTCTATATAATTAGTAATTGTTAAATATATACAGTATATATTTAATTTTTAATAAATATGTTCTTTCAATTCGTTAATGGTAACATAAGCGAAACGTTTGTGTTCCTGTTACATGTTTTTGGTTTGAAAAACGTAACTTTTAAACAAATTGCAAACAGTCACTTTAATGACTTGCTGTTTTTGTGGCTAAGGTGACTCAACACCAGAATAATTACAGCATTTACATTAAATAATTTCACTTAATACAAAGAAAGTATTACTTCTATTAGCTGGAGCAATGTGTACTTAATGTTTTGGCCAGGGATCAGCACTGTGTAAATCCGCTCCAGCTTTCTCAATCTCACCCATATGGAAGAGCGATAAGGATCCCAATTACCAGTCTCACAGCTGGACAGCACCCCCCCCCATCCATGCCCCCCTTTGCTTTCAAGTGGTGCTATGGGCCGACAGCAAATCAGCACCGGGACGTCTGACCTGCATTCTCGCTCTTGTGTGCAGCAAGGATGCATGTGCTCGCTCACCTTTGGTTTGCGTGATCTGAGCTTAGATCAAGTTCATTCAATTTCAGTAAGTCTTTGATTGAGATCAAGGCGTAAATTGAAGTGTATTGAAGCACTGAACTGTTAATGATCACTTGCAGTCAAGATGGATAGGGCTTGTGGCAAATAAGCAAAAATAAAATACTGTGTATATGTCAGTTTGTAAAGGATTTAAGTAAGATGTTATGATTTATTAAACACGTTTGAAAATATTGCATTTAATGAAAGCCATATACAGACGAGAATAAAATGGCAAATGTCCTGTATTTAAGAGAACCAATAAAATCATCCACACAATTAGAAACTCACTGTACAATATACACAGATAAAAAAAACAGGACAAACTAAAACAAACAAAATACTCAGATTAGCGCTACTCACATCACACCGGACTAACAGCATTCAGACTTGTTAAAATATATCAGTCCCACTCACATAAATGAAAGTTTCAGGACAGGAGGGTGATGAGTGCGTCCAAGAACTTGCTGCGGTCTTCTGTCTTCAGTTCAATGACTGCACAGGAACAGTCAATACAATGCAAACTTAATGTGTGTCGTTCTACAAGCAAACAGCACATGTCACTTGGGCATGTACATGTTTATACACTGGCTTTAAACGAGGAAAATAAACTTTCTGATATCTATTAAATTGGAAGTACTTTGGGGATATTTTGATTTTCATTTAACACTCAAAACAGTTAAACAATTCTATTACCTCATTGCCTAACTTTACAGTGCTGGTTTTCTACTTGAAATTAAACACTGCTACCCTCTAGTGTTCAATAAAGATTCAAACTAAATAATAAGGTTTTAACTTACTGGATGTGTCAAAGTGGTCATGGAGAGTTCTGGAACTGGTGTTCTCTGCAGCTTTCTCAAATGCTCTGCCAAAGAAACTGAGAACACAGCAGAGAAATAGATTATAGTAATAATGCCCTGCCAGAAAAGGTAAAATTACACCTGCAAAAAAGAGCTTTCTCATGAATACTCCTTGCAGTTACAGTATACAATGCTACAATCAGTATTTTTTTAAATAATACCATCCATCCATCCATTTTCTACCGCTTGTGCCTTTTGGGGTTGCGGGGGGTGCTGGAGCCTATCTCAGCTGCATTTGGGCGGAAGGCGGGGTACACCCTGGACAAGTCGCCACCTCATCACAATAATACCATTCAATAAAAACAATTTTAAACAGTTCAATTTTAAATGTACTTTTTCTTATCAGACGTCTCTGTCTCAGGTGGGATTCCCACGATGAGGATGGTCCCTTTCTCAACATCTTTAGGAGCAGCCATGATGAGAGGAAGCAGTTTGCATCGCTTATTCCTTGTCTGACAAACAAAAAACAACATGATGACAAACATTGACTGTAATCCTGTTGGGTGGAATGTCCTTGAAAATGTACAAATCAGAAACAGACCAAATTTGTCTTGAAACGGCAAAGAAACTGGCCTGCCATCATGCATGTCACACACAAGACCTAAGCGTATCTGGGGACAAGTCAACTCAGTCCACATTTCTAAAGGATTAACTCAATAAGTTTGTGTGACGTCACCATAAAAGATGCATCTCTGCCCTGTCTAATCAGTACAAGATGGCTACATTAATCAATACTTAAAGAACAGACTACAAAGTCAGGTTTGTTTAACATTATCGTTAAGGGAATGTCTTCCAGAGTTAAAAGGAAACTGGACTTTTTTTTTTTTTTAATTGCTTCTCATTCACAATCCCTATGTGCGACCAGAACACTTTTCTCATTTTTATGCATTCTAATTTTGTAATTACTGGCGACTTGTCTAGGGTGTACCCCGCCTTCCGCCTGATTGTAGCTGAGATAGGCTCCAGCGCCCCCCGTGACCCCGAAGGGAATAAGCGGTAGAAAAAGGATGGATGGATGGATGGATGTCTCGTAGTACACGGCTAACAATGTAGGTAATGGGATTCGATATATTCCACTTATTAAGCGCTCTAAAACCATCCAAAAGCCTCCATCAACATTTTATAAACAGTAAATGCTGTAAGTATATATGTAATGTAGTAACAGGCAGATTATTAATAACGTTTAATATTCACATATTTTGGTCATTTTAAGCACTACAGCGGAGCATTGATTTTACATTGCATCACGATTGCTATTCACTTCAACAAAATACACAAAATACGTATTTTCGTGTCAATCATGTGCTGAATTTAATGTCAAAGTTGACCAACTTCTCGTTTTATGGCCATAGCCTACTATACAAGTGAGAGGCATGATTTATAATCCAGCACAAACTTTTAACAACTCAGAGACAATGCAGCAGCTCACCGGCTCAGCATATCAATAGCTACATAAGCTAGCTACCTCTCTTATAATAACAATGACGCTAATACTTGGTTAAAATGCACGCCACGACATCTAAATAGACTTTTGTTGGCGGTTTTTAGAAGATTTTTAAGAGGGCTCTTATGGATAGATCAAGGATTAATCCCATTATATATGATGTTAGCCATGTAGTACCGGTACAAGCCAAAAATGTATAGAATGAATTTAAAAAAAAGAGAAAAAATATATGTGTTCTTGTCTCACATTAGGGATTGTGAATGATAGGCAAAATCCCCCTAAAAGTGCAATTTCCTTTAAGAGTGAATAGTAGACAACCTGGGGCCTCATTTATAAAGTTAGCTGCATACAAAAAAGTTGCTTAAAATGAAGTGAGATGTGCTTAAGTAACTTTTACCGCAAACATTGGTATTTATGGAAAAATGGAATGCGGAAATGATACGCACCCTTTCCATCATGCGTACAGCTCATGCAAAATTGATCAGACACGGGAATCAGCAACGTTCAATGGTGTTACCACAAAATAAAGCTCATGTTCACATGTAAAAACACATGTACACTAAAAAATACATAACAAAACATACATTATACAATATACTGTATACACATTACTAAGTTGGTATGGATTGAAAAAACTAAAAAAATATATAAATACACACACACACATATACATACACATGGGAGTATTTATATATATACCGGTATATATATATATATATATATATATATATATATATATATATATATATATATATATATATATATATATATATACACCGGTATATATATATATATATATATATGCACACATACTTGTTAGAGTTGAGATATCAAAATGCGGTTATAATGTCTTTGCAAATAAGGTCATTGAATATTGTTTATTTTGCTCATTTTCAATTGAATGACAACACTGTATGCAGCTTTAACTTTATGTGTAGTCAAACAGTGAAAAGTATTTTCTTAGACTAAAGACAAAAATATGAATTGTAGCAATATTTCTTAACATAATGTCATGTAATGATTTCATTTTTTCAATACATTTAGACTTTGGTGAAATGTTTCAATCTCACACAGCATATATCAAGAATATTGTTATTGTTATTTTTTTTAAGATTAACAATTGTACAAAAAACACATTTATATTGTAAATACTATATTGAAATCATCTCGTATGCATGCAAATTACCCACAAGAGTGTTAAATATTGCTCAGGACTACTTGTGTCATTAAACAAAATATCTACTTTGATTACTTGACAAAATAAATACATATAAATATTAAATACTATAATTATTTGGACAAAAACTTGGCACACAGAAGAACATGTTTTCTTCATGTCAGCAACAGTTCTCAGTCACGGTGGAGCAGACACTATGATTGGTCAAATATTGACATTCAAATTCCAATTATTTTGAATTAGATATGACGTTACTTAGCCTTCCAAAAATAACCTTGTTACTGTGCTCAACGTAATAAGCACCAATCTGAAAATATTGTCTTCTTTTTCGGAGTTGCTGTCTTTTGTCATTGACAGTCTAACACGAGATCCTTCAAATCATCACCATATTCATGAACTAAAATAGCATGACTATTTATGGTTGGATGTGGGATGACACTGGAGAGGTGCATACAAGTGTGCTCAGCAGGGTTTTATAAATCAAAATTTTTTTGTGCGTGTGTACAACCTGAGGTTTGTGCTTACTGAATGTTTTGTGCTCAGTTCTAATAAGTTAACTTTTTTTTTTTTTTTACTTATCTGAGTGTTAGGAGTTCTAAAAATTGTGATGCGTGACTTCCCCTCATCTTCAGCAGTCACAATATGTTCTTCATTACATCTACAAAGTTGATAAATTATTGTTTTAAAGCTTGTAGTGGTTAACTTCTATTTACATTAGTATGACCGTGATAATGTTCAAAACATCGGACCATAATATGTAATCTAAGAAAGTAGAAGATAAACAGCACCCAGGAAGAGATGATTTTTTGCAAACTTAGTGGATCCAGTATAGCTTTGAGATACTCACTGAATGGACAAATGCTTTAAGGAGGTACTTGGAGAGCAGAGTCAAGGCCATGGGCTTTGAAAAAACCTTTACATCAGGGGTGCCCTGCACAATAACAAACAGGATTATTCAGCGGAGGTTGATGTGCAGCTAGCAAATATGCACGATGGTGAGTCAGGTGTACCTCCATGAGATAGCAGTAGAGGAACGGTCCCTGAGACAAGATGAGGTTGGTGCAAATGCAGCTGGCAACGGTTTGCTGTATGGCCATCAGCTTCTTCTTAGCCAGGTCCATGCCTGAGTGCAGACGTTCCAGGTTACTCCTACAAGTGAGACCAGACATCAGAGGTGTGGTAGTCATTTCATTAAAACCAAAGGTACAAGGGGTGCTGAAAAAAATAAATCTATTCACATCTGAATCGCGAGTCTTATTTATTCAGACTCAAAATTGTTCCAAACATTTTTAAGAATCGATTATCAAAAATGTTTCCAAGCCACCTGCGCGCTTATTTGCTGTGCGTACTGTTTGTTAGGTAATGGTTTCCGTGTTTTATTCTAACAAGGTACCGTATTTTTCAGACTATATGTCGCAGTTTTTTTCATAGTTTGGCCGGGGGTGCGACTTATACTCAGGAGCGACTTATGTGAGAAATTATTAACACATTACCGTAAAATATCAAATAATATTACTTAACTCATTCACGTAAGAGACTAGACGTATAAGATTTCATGGGATTTAGCGATTAGGAGTGACAGATTGTTTGGTAAACGTATAGCATGTTCTATATGTTATAGTTATTTGAATGACTCTTACCATAATGTTACGTTAACATACCAGGCACGTTCTCAGTTGGTTATTTATGCGTCATATAACGTACACTTATTCAGCCTGTTGTTCACTATTCTTTATTTATTTTAAATTGCCTTTCAAATGTCTATTCTTGGTGTTGGCTTTTGTCAAATAAATTTCCCCCAAAAATGGGACTTATATACTCCAGTGCGACTTATATGTTTTTTCCCTTCTTTATCATGCATTTTCGGCCGGTGCGACTTATACTCCGGGGCGACTTATACTCCGAAAAATACGGTACTTGAGTAAGCTAGCGTACTTTAGATGTTAACATTTTAGCATCAATACAAAAGGAGTACAGTCAGCCCCATCTGAAATGACTGCAAATGTTTGGGCACACTTTAATTCTACAATTTTCCAGATGAGAAATAGCTTAACATGACATATTCAATGTCGTTATGTTACGATCGCTGCACTAACAGCGCTAATGTCTCCCATGTAGTATGTGAGTGTCTTATTGACACACACTAAAGCCTACACAAGATTCCCTCAAAAAAGAGACGTAATCACTGGTTGTATGTATTTTTATACTTCATTAATACTTTGTGTTTGTTAAACTTTCACCTTAATTTTGTTACCAAATTCATGTGCATGTCTTAAATGAGTGGCCAAAAAATTTAACCCATTCAAACTGTAAGATCACATCAGACTGGGATAAAGTAGATATCAAGGCATGTCCTGTCATGAAAGCATACATTTGTATAATGATATGTATGAGTGTGCTACACTACATAACTGACCAAGTGCATTAAATATTTCAAGTCAGTTAAGATACAAAATTGTTGTACAAACCCCGTTTCCGTATGAGTTGGGAAATTGTGTTAGATGTAAATATAAACGGAATACAATGATTTGCAAATCCTTTTCAACCCATATTCAATTGAATGCACTACAAAGACAACATATTTGATGTTCAAACTCATAAACTTTATTTTTTTTTTGCAAATAATAATTAACTTAGAATTTTATGGCTGCAACACGTGACAAAGTAGTTGGGAAAGGGCATGTTCACCACTGTTACATCACCTTTTCTTTTAACAACACTCAAACGATTGGGAACTGAGGAAACTAATTGTTGAAGCTTTGAAAGTGGAATTCTTTCCCATTCTTGTTTTTTGTAGAGCTTCAGTCGTTCAACAGTACGGGGTCTCCGCTGTCGTCTTTTACGCTTCATAATGCGCCACACATTTTCGATGGGAGACAGGTCTGGACTGCAGGCGGACCAGGAAAGTACCCGCACTCTTTTTTTATGAAGCCACGCTGTTGTAACACGTGCTGAATGTGGCTTGGCTATGGCGTCACATTAGTGCCAAAAATCCGAGCGCATAAAAACTGTTATCGCGCGCTGATTCTCCACTTCGTGCGCGCGCGCGACACCCTTTTGCGCGCGCAGTGCCTTTCTGTGGGCGCGCGGTGCCTATTTGCGCGCGCGCACGACGCCTTTCTGCACGCTCTCTGTGTACTCCTGGCATCTCTCCTAGCGCTGTCATGTTTCTTTTTGGCACTTTGGGGGCGGGTATGCTTAGATGGCCCCTTCTTTCTGATTGGTCAGGCGAAAAATGCTGAAAAATGCTCAGAGCCAATCAGAAGTATAGCAGGGCGGGTCATCGTCAATATGTATCAAGATTTACGGAGGAAGAAGTGGATAAAAAAATGTCGCGCGCTGATGAAGGTTATTTCATACCACATAAACACAATACAGGGTAATACAAAATGTGACCCAAATAAATAATAAGACAACAAACACCATAATCACATCTTTCAGCCAGAGCTGGTCCACCAGTAATAACATCCAACCATAACATTATTTTATATTTTCACTTCTTCTTGAACATTTGTTTTCTAATTTATGGAATTTCTTTTGATTCAGCCATAAAATTAATGAAATAATCTTTGAATTTTGTTTTTAAAATGTTAAAAATAGCTTTTAATAATGTATTCTGAAACAGTTTAAAATAATCAGAGAACTGACTAACACTGACCCTACACAACTATGTTGCACAATTAAGTCATTTTTTTTTTTAAGCGAAAGAGGTAATTTCAACAGGTACAGCATCCTATGTCATATCTACATGTAATAAGATTTGTGACAATGCAAACCGTTTGTAAATTGGTCGAAAATCGAGCAAGTTATGGTAATTTAATTAGTACATGTACCATTGACATCAATGTAATGATTGAGGTTAGATGTCCGAGGTAAGATGGCTACAACGTTGCTACACTGGAGAATGATTGGTCATGTGAAAAATGCTCAGAGCCAATCAGAAAGGAGGGGCCGTCTAAGCATACCCGCCCCCAAAGTGCCAAAAAGAAACATGACAGCGCGAGGAGAGATGCCAGGCGTACACAGAGAGCGCGCAGAAAGGCGTCGCGCGCGCAAAAAGGCACCACGCGCGCGCAAAAGGGTGTCGCGCGCGCACGAAGTGGAGAATCAGCGCGCGATAACAGTTTTTATGCGCTCGGATTTTTGGCACTAATGTGACGCCATAATTGGCATTGTCTTGCTGAAATAAGCAGGGGAAAACTTTGCGTCGATAACAGTCTGGATGGTTCGCTTCCTCTTTGGTCCGGATGACACGATGTAGAATATTTCCAAAAACTATTTGAAATGTGGACTCGTCAGACCACAGAACACTTTTCCACTTTGCATGAGTCCATCTTAGATGATCTCGGGCACAGAGAAGCCGGGGGCGTTTCTGGATGTTGTTGATAAATGGCTTTCGCTTTGCATAGTAGAGCTTTAACTTGCACTTACAGATGTAGTGGCAAACTGTATTTAGTGACAGTGGTTTTCTGAAGTGTTCCTGAGCTCATGTGGTGATATCCTTTAGAGACTGATGTCGGTTTTTGATACAGTGCCGTCTGAGGGATCGAAGGTCACGGTCATTCAATGTTGGTTTCCGGCCATGCCGCTTACGTGGAGTGATTTCTCCAGATTCTCTGAACCTTTTGATGATATTATGGACCGTAGATGTTGAAATCCCTAAATTTCTTGCAATTGCACTTTGAGAAACGTTGTTCTTAAACTGTTTGACTATTTGCTCACGCAGTTGTGGACAAAGGGGTGTACCTCGCCCCATCCTTTCTTGTGAAAGACTGAGCATTTTTTGGGAAGCTGTTTTAATACCCAATCATGGCACCCACCTGTTCCCAATTAGTCTGCACACCTGTGGGATGTTCCAAATAAGTGTTTGATGAGCATTCCTCAACTTTATCAGTATTTATTGCCACCTTTCCCAACTTCTTTGTCATGTGTTGCTGGCATCAAATTCTAAAGTTAATGATTATTTGCAAAAACAATGTTTATCAGTTTGAACATCAAATATGTTGTCTTTGTAGCATATTCAACTGAATATGGGTTGAAAATGATTTGCAAATCATTGTATTCCGTTTATATTTACATCTAACACAGTTTCCCAACTCATATGGAAACGGTGTTTGTAATACTTTTAACATGCTGAAATCTACAATTGTTGAGCATTTTATTGAGTTCAGACAAATAATACGAAAGATACAAAGGATTGCATCCTCTTTGGGTATTTACAAATTTACAATCACTTGATTGAACCTTATGAGCTGATTTTTCTTTAAAATAACCACTTTTTAAAGTACCGGTAGTATAACAATTTCTGTTTGTCTATTCTAGCTTCTTTTTTTTTTTTAAATACTAAGCAAAATTATTGTATTTCAATCTGTGTGTTTTTTATAAAAATCCCATTTCTGTATTAATTTGTGTCTGTATCTGAGTCTGTGTGTATGTAATCAGATTCGCTTGTGTGTGTTTTAATTTATGTGTCCTTATTATAATTTGTCTGTGGGTAAAAAAAAAAAATCTGTCCGTATTTTGATCTGTATAAAAAAAATGTTTTTGGTGTAAAAAAAATGTGTGTTCTTAATGAGAGTTGTGAAGCAAGAACCCTTGATAGGCTGTCTATTTACACAAGACTTTTGCATATTTAGATCTGTGTGAAGCCCGAACCCTCGTCTTTTTAGGGTGTCTGCAGGTTTCAACACATCAAATCTAAGACTTTTTTAAAGACCATATGAAAATTATTTAAGACCATACAAACACAAATATTACAAAGACAAAGGAAAATCAGAGGGCCAGAATTAATTGTAAGTATATGAATTCATTCACTGCTCTTTCACATTGGAAAACACAATGGATTACCGTACCTAAAAACACCAGAAGCTTCTCTATTGTAAACTAATTGAAAAAATATTAGCAAACATCATAACAGCAATTTTTCAGATTTGCCATATATATGTTTTCTTGCAAAAAGTGCAGTGTGCCTCATATCAAGTGTTTTCATAAAACAACCACCAGAATGTCAGCAATGGTAAAGTACAACATTTTGTCTGTGAAAGGGCCTGTTAGCATCTCTGCTAAAGCTAAATGGTTAACTTTTGCAGTGTTTTTGCATTTGTCAGAATTGAGCAAACAGATAAAAACATCTACAGTACTACTGTATCTGCACAAAGTTGTGAAAAATAGAGAGTGCAAACAGAGAAACGTTCTAAAAAGAAAGAAGGCGATTATGGCTTGCAAGCCTCAAACATAATTTGGATGTGGATAAGAAGGCAATTATGGCTTGCAAGCCCAAACATAATTTGGATGTGGATAATGAGGTTAACATTTAAATTTGCTTTGCTCATTTTGTATCAGTAACGTGTGAATACATTTTAACCTGTTTTTGTGACTTTTTAGATAACATATTGCTAAAACACAAGGATTTTTATTTAAGCCTGACAAGATGACATTCGCAAATCTTACTAGCTTTCCTCACCCCACCATAAACTGAGTGTAAAAACTAAACAGACAACCTTTATAGCTTTTAATGTCAGTTGCTGTATTATATTGGAGAAAAGGTTAGACATGATGAGCAGACCTGAAAATATTGCATATTAATATATATGAGAATTATGTTTTTTTTTTATAGTTTTACTGCTGTTAGTCCACTAATAGCACAAATAAATTGGTGTGTGCTTACAGTATTTAATAGTATGATTTCACTAGGAAACATTTCATATTGATTTCCTTCAGCAATTAGCGCCACTTTACTCACATAACACTTTTTTGGGGGGATTACCGGTAAGTTGATCCTTGTATACTGTAGTTGTGCAAGTGTTTGTGGCGTGTCAGCATCTTTTGATACAGACTCATCACAGATTTTTTACTTTTACATAGGCTCCAGCACCCCGTGCCCCCGAAATGGACAAGTGGCAGAAAATGGATGGATGGATTATCATTCACTTTCACTGCAATGTTTACAGATGCTTCCCTCTTCGATGGCTCCACATCTGGGTATTAAACACTTTGTGCGTTTCCATCCACTGGCTTCAAGCATACATTAAATTGATCATTCTGGGGCCATAAATCGTTGAACTTGCACTTAGCCATCTTATGCAAGTAACTCAGCTTTGCAGTGGGCTTTCCTTTAGTTTTCTCCGCTGCTATGCTAAGCTAAGCACATCACACTTACTGATGATGCGCGATATATTCTGACCGGTCAGCAGAGGGAGCCTACTTTGGTTCCGTTTTGCAGTTACCTTATAGCGTCCTCAAAAATCGAAACATTCAAAAGCAAGACTGACGTTTATGCATGTTTTAAAAAAAAGTAATGTTAATAGATTTTTAAGACCTTTCAGAATGGTATTTAAGACCTTTTATAAGATTTAAGACTTTTTAAGACACCGCGGATACCCTGTTTTTACACATGACTTTAGCTAGATTTCTGCCAAGAAAAGTCTGTGTGGATAGAGAAATCTGAACATGTACAAAAATGTGTCTGCAACTTCACCTTTTCTTTCCTTATACTCATCACTAGTAGGCGACACACACACACACTCTTAGCATTGCAGACAAGAACAATGGACTTGAACCACTTGCTGTAAATAAAAGTTTGTGTTTTAGTAGTAACTTAGTTGTCAGAAGTATTTTGTACTCAAATAAGTTATCAGTAATGATAGCGACCGAAATGAGGGGGAGTGGGGGATCTGTTGTTCTTGGCTTCGACGCCAACACAAGCAAGGCACCGACTACAGGATAGTGTAAGGAAAGAAAAGATGAAGCTGCAGACAAATCTTTGTACATGATCAGATCACTGTAATCATAGACAAATATCTCACAGCAGAAGTGTCGCAAAAAACAGGTGTAAATAGACAGCCAATCGATGGTTTTTGCTTCACACAATTCTGATTATGGACACACACACACACACACACACACACACACACACACACAAACACACACCAAGAAATATGGACAAACTGATTTTTTTTACAGATAGATAAAAAATAATACAAACTCACAAATTATAACATACACGCAGATCTAATTACACACACAGCTGGAGATACAGACACAAAAATGTATGTACCGGTATACAGACATGTGAATTGGATTACAGACACACAGATTGAGATACGGTACGTGTTTGCAAATAATTTTCCCACAATAATACTTCCCTAGTATTGTATGTCAAATTGTCAATCAAGAATAGGTTTGAATTGAGATTTGATTCTGAATCAAATCATCACTCCAAGGATCGGTATAGGTTCGAATCATAATTTCCTCTAAGATTGAAATCCCTATAAAGTTTACATTCTTACCTTGAAAGAGAATCCAGTGCCTTGATGAAGTTATCTGTGTCACTCTCGTCCTTTTCCGTGCTCTCCAGTAGTGCGGTGGTAGAGTGCACCATATCGCTGGCCAGGAAACGGTTCTTGAAGCCGAAGTGGACACCAAATGTTTGGATACGGATATCTTTCATGCTGCCATTTTCAGTGAAAAGAGTAAGTAAATGCATCCCTACAGAATTTATATTGCTTAATCTTCACCACACCAGTACCCATATTTATTAGAAGACTCTTCAATGACGTCCCGCAGGTTCTCTTTGATGGACAAGTCCATGGAGATGAACTTTTGCCGCACTTGCTTCAGAGGCAAACTTTTATAAAGAAACAGTATCAGTGGCTTTTCCGGGTCATCTGCATTTTGCTGTGTACAACTTACCCCATGTCGGCCAAGAACTCCTGCAGCTTCTTCTGGCCGTTCAACGTCCAAAGCTTGAAGTGGCAGGAGGTGTAACATGAATTACAGATGCTATCGTACAGAGACCAGTGCTGGTAGAGGGTGAGACGGAGGCTGAAGAGCAAGGTTAAGGCAAGAAGTACTACAAAAAGCTAAAAGCTTAAAAAAAAAACTAAATAAAATTCTCCTCAAATGTATCAAGGATACTCGTACTCAAAGGAGATCCTCATGCAGTCAATGGAAAGGGAGTTCTCCTCATCCTCGTTACGGTGGTTATGCCGGGAAACATGTCGCTGCATTGTGGCGATGTCTGTTACGTACTTCATACTAACGGAGTAAAAGAGAGAGAAAGACAGAAACAGTCATATCACTGTACTCTATCAATACACCAATATCAAGTACATTGTCTCATTTATTTCTGCTTGACACTCAAAATTATGGAGCATGAATTAAATTATGTATTCAAAGTTGAATTACATGCAAGAATTTGATAACATCTCAACCTTTATGTTAACACTTGCTAAATAACATTCGCTAAAAGGCGTGTGGAAACTATAAAATTGTGTGTACGGTAGTATTAGTGAGTGTGTCGCAGGTGATCTACTAAGACAGCAAGCGCAATTGATAATAAGTGAAAAAGTGGTGCAGACCACCTTATCTTAATAAAGTTTTTGCATGTACTACTGGCTGTCCCCTGGAGACACTCATTTACTGCACATCCATGTCATCATGCTCCAACTTGTTGTGGTTTCTGCTATGTTGAGAAACATGCAGCACACAACTATAATCTGTGTCACCTATTCTGGGCTGTATAGAAGTGCGATCAAAAATAACAGAACCTATTTTAAGCACACTGTAGGTGCGCTCTGGGAGATAACACTGCCAATAAATGTGATGGTGCGCTAGAATGATCCAGATTCTAGAAAATGCATGACGCAAGATTTTTTTTTGTATATAAATATTGATATTATATCTCCCTTTATGAAAAAACAAACGCTATATTGATTGGAAAATAAAAGAACAATGTATAGATCTGGAAAATATAAAAGGGTTGTAGATATGTGAGGGGTGTATGGAGAATTGCTATATTTTGATCCCATTTCATTATCCTGCAATTCCCACCCCTAACATCACTTCCGCCTTCTAATAAACTGAATGTTAGACCAACACTACTACAAAAGAAGTTCAATTTACACACTATAAACATTTCTCACTGTGTAATTTTATCGTGAATCCACTGATCTGTGAGTCCAATGACAGCCCACCTGCAAAACAAAAGACAACTCCAGTTTTTACTTGTCTGCACAGTTGAATCCACAGTAATCTACACAGGGTCAAATTTAAGACCATAATGAATATAATTTAAGACCATTTAATATCCATACGGACAAAAAAGTTCAAAGATAAAGAAAACTCAGACGGGTGGAATGAATTGCAAGTAAGTAAATTAATTTGTGCTTGTAAACAAAATGGTTAAGCTACCTAAATACACCAAAAGCTTCTCTATTGTAAACTAATTGAAAACAATATTAGCAAACATCATAACAGCCATTTTTCACATTTGCCATGGATCTGTTTTCTTGCAAAAGGTACCAAGTGTTTTCATGTAACAACCATAACATCAGCAATGGTATTGGAAAGCACAACAATATATTGTCTATAGAAGGAAGTGTAAGCATTTCTGCTAAAGCTAAATGGTTAACTTTTGCAGTACTTTTGCGGCTGTCAGAATTGAGCAAACAGATAAAAACATCTACAGTACTTTTGCGGCTGTCAGAATTGAGCAAACAAATAAAAACATCTACAGTACTAAAGTACTACTGTATCTGCACAAAGTTGTGAAAAACAGAGAGTGCATACAGAGCGATTGTCTAGAAAGAAAGAAGGTGATTATGGCTTGCAAGCCTCAAACATAGTTTGGATGTGAATAATGTGGATAGAATTCAAATTTGCTCAGCTCATTTTTAATCTAGTATGTATGAACACATTTTACCTGTTTTTGTGACTTTTTTGAACACATATTTCTAATAAACAAGGACTACTTTTTATCCAAGCATGACAAGATTGACATTCCAAAATCTTCCTTGCTTTCCTCACCGCACCATAACCTGAGTGTAAGCATTAAAGAGACAACCTGTATTTAATGTCAGTTGCTGTATAAACTTGGAAAATAGATTATGCATGAGAAGCTGACCTAAAATTATTGGAATAAATACATATAAATATAGGAAAATTATGTTTTTTAACAGTTTTACTGCTGTGAGTACACTACTGGCACAGATAAATTAGCCCGTGCTTACTGTATGTACGGTAATAGCAGGATTTCACTAGTAAACATCTCATATTGATCTCCTGCAGCAATTGGTGCCACTTTACCCACATAACACTTCTTTGAGAAGGGGTTAAGTTGATGTTTGTATAACTGTGCAAGTGTTGTGGCGTTTCAGCATCTTTTGACACAGAGTTAGCCTGGATTTTTTTTACTTTTACATCATCATTCTATTCACTTTCACCACCACGCTTCCGCCCTCGATGGCTCCACATCCGGGTGCTAAACACTTAATACGTTTCCATCCACCGGCTGAAAGCATGCATTAAATTGATCATCCTGGAGCCACACTGTTGAAATTGCACTTACTCATCTTATGCATTTAATTTGGCTTTGCTGTGAGCTTTCCTGAAGTTTTCTCCGCTGCTACGCTAAGCTGTAACAACACATCGCTGCATGCGCACAGCACACTAGGTTGTATGTGGGTAATTCTGAACGGGCAGCACAGGTAGCCTGCTTTAATTTCGTTTTGTAGTTACGTTATAGCATCCTCAAAAATCAAAACATTTAAAAGCAAGAAGTTTATGCACGTTTTAAATAAAAGTAACATAAATAGATTTCTAAGACCTTTCAAATTTGTATTTAAGACCTTTATGAGATTTTAGGGAGAATTTTAGATATTTTAGGGCTTAAATACAAATTGTTTGATTTAAGACTTTTAAGACCCCGTGGCTCCTCTCTGAGCTGCCACCTTAACGTGGTAGAGGAGTTTGCGTGTCGCCCGGACGCGGGTCACCGGGGCCCCCCTCTGGAGCCAGGCCCGGAGGTGGGGCACGATCGCGACCGCCTGGTGGCCGGGCCTGTCCCCATGGGGCCCGGCCGGGCACAGCCCGAAGAGGCAACGTGGGTCCCCCCTCCAATGGGCTCACCACCCATAGCAGGGGTCATAGAGGTCGGGTGCGATGTGAGCTGGGCGGCAGCCGAGGCCAGGGCACTTGGCGGTCCGATCCTCGGCTACAGAAGCTAGCTCTTGGGACGTGGAACGTCACCTCGCTGGGGGGGAAGGAGCCTGAGCTAGTGCGCGAGGTGGAGATGTTCCGACTAGATATAGTCGGACTCACTTCGACGCACAGCAAGGGCTCTGGAACCAGTTCTCTCGAGAGGGGCTGGACTCTCTTCCACTCTGGCGTTGCCGGCAGTGAGAGGCGACGGGCTGGGGTGGCAATTCTTGTTGCCCCCCGGCTCAGAGCCTGTACATTAGAGTTCAACCCGGTGGACGAGAGGGTAGCTTCCCTTCGCCTTCGGGTGGGGGAACGGGTCCTGACTGTGGTTTGCGCTTACGCGCCAAACCGCAGCTCAGAGTACCCACCCTTTTTGGATTCACTCGAGGGAGTACTTGAGAGTGCTCCCCCGGGTGATTCCCTCGTTCTACTGGGGGACTTCAATGCTCATGTTGGCAGCGACAGTGAAACCTGGAGAGGCGTGATCGGGAAGAATGGCTGCCCGGATCTGAACCCGAGCGGTGTTTTGTTATTGGACTTTTGTGCCCGTCACAGATTGTCCATAACGAACACCATATTCAAACATAAGGGTGTCCATATGTGCACTTGGCACCAGGACACCCTAGGCCGCAGTTCCATGATCGACTTTGTAGTTGTGTCATCGGATTTGCGGCCTCATGTTTTGGACACTCGGGTGAAGAGAGGGGTGGAGCTTTCTACCGATCACCACCTGGTGGTGAGTTGGCTGCGATGGTGGGGGAGGATGCCGGACAGACCTGGCAGGCCCAAACGCATTGTGAGAGTTTGCTGGGAACGTCTGGCAGAGTCTCCTGTCAGAGAGAGTTTCAATTCCCACCTCCGGAAGAACTTTGAACATGTCACGAGGGAGGTGCTGGACATTGAGTCCGAATGGACCATGTTCCGCGCCTCTATTGTCGAGGCGGCTGATTGGAGCTGTGGCCGCAAGGTAGTTGGTGCTTATCGTGGCGGTAATCCTAGAACCCGTTGGTGGACACCGGCGGTGAGGGATGCCGTCAAGCTGAAGAAGGAGTCCTATCGGGTTCTTTTGGCTCATAGGACTCCCGAGGCAGCGGACAGGTACCGACAGGCCAAGCGGTGTGCGGCTTCAGCGGTCGCAGAGGCAAAAACTCGGACATGGGAGGAGTTCGGTGAGGCCATGGAAAACGACTTCCGGACGGCTTTGAAGCAATTCTGGACCACCATCCGCCGCCTCAGGAAGGGGAAGCAGTGCACTATCAACACCGTGTATGGCGAGGATGGTGTTCTGCTGACCTCGACTGCGGATGTTGTGGATCGGTGGAGGGAATACTTCGAAGACCTCCTCAATCCCACCAACACGTCTTCCTATGAGGAAGCAGTGCCTGGGGAGTCTGTGGTGGGCTCTCCTATTTCTGGGGCTGAGGTTGCTGAGGTAGTTAAAAAGCTCCTCGGTGGCAAGGCTCCGGGGGTAGATGAGATCCGCCCGGAGTTCCTTAAGGCTCTGGATGCTGTGGGGCTGTCTTGGTTGACAAGACTCTGCAGCATCGCGTGGACATCGGGGGCGGTACCACTGGATTGGCAGACCGGGGTGGTGGTTCCTCTCTTTAAGAAGGGGAACCGGAGGGTGTGTTCTAACTATCGTGGGATCACACTCCTCAGCCTTCCCGGTAAGGTCTATTCAGGTGTACTGGAGAGGAGGCTACGCCGGATAGTCGAACCTCGGATTCAGGAGGAACAGTGTGGTTTTCGTCCTGGTCGTGGAACTGTGGACCAGCTCTATACTCTCGGCAGGGTCCTTGAGGGTGCATGGGAGTTTGCCCAACCAGTCTACATGTGTTTTGTGGACTTGGAGAAGGCATTCGACCGTGTCCCTCGGGAAGTCCTGTGGGGAGTACTCAGAGAGTATGGGGTATCGGACTGTCTGATTGTGGCAGTCCGCTCCCTGTATGATCAGTGCCAGAGCTTGGTCCGCATTGCCGGTAGTAAGTCGGACACGTTTCCAGTGAGGGTTGGACTCCGCCAAGGCTGCCCTTTGTCACCGATTCTGTTCATAACTTTTATGGACAGAATTTCTAGGCGCAGTCAAGGCGTTGAGGGGATCTGGTTTGGTGGCTGCAGGATTAGGTCTCTGCTTTTTGCAGATGATGTGGTCCTGATGGCTTCATCTGGCCAGGATCTTCAGCTCTCACTGGATCGGTTCGCAGCTGTGTGAGAAGCGACTGGGATGAGAATCAGCACCTCCAAGTCCGAGTCCATGGTTCTCGCCCGGAAAAGGGTGGAGTCCCATCTCCGGGTTGGGGAGGAGATCTTGCCCCAAGTGGAAGAGTTCAAGTACCTCGGAGTCTTGTTCACGAATGAGGGAAGAGTGAATCGTGAGATCGACAGGCGGATCGGTGCGGCGTCTTCAGTAATGCGGACGCTGTATCGGTCCGTTGTGGTGAAGAAGGAGCTGAGCCGGAAGGCAAAGCTCTCAATTTACCGGTCGATCTACGTTCCCATCCTCACCTATGGTCATGAGCTTTGGGTTATGACCGAAAGGACAAGATCACGGGTACAAGCGGCCGAAATGAGTTTCCTCCGCCGGGTAGCGGGGCTCTCCCTTAGAGATAGGGTGAAAAGCTCTGCCATCCGGGAGGAGCTCAAAGTAAAGCCGCTGCTCCTCCACATCGAGAGGAGCCAGATGAGGTGGTTCGGGCATCTGGTCAGGATGCCACCCGAACGCCTCCCTAGGGAGGTGTTTAGGGCACGTCCGACCGGTAGGAGGCCGCGGGGAAGACCCAGGACACGTTGGGAAGACTATGTCTCCCGGCTGGCCTGGGAACGCCTCGGGGTCCCCCGGGAGGAGCTGGATGAAGTGGCTGGGGAGAGGGAAGTCTGGGCTTCCCTGCTTAGACTGCTGCCCCCGCGACCCGACCTCGGATAAGCGGAAGAAGATGGATGGAAGACCCCGTGGATACCTTGCTACATTACATTTATATATAGTATTTTAATTAAAAAAAGACTTACCAGAGCATGTCTTTAGTGTCTTTAGTCAACATCCAGGCCAGCTCAAAAAACATAATTGCTGCCTGATACAGGAAAGATTTCAAAAAGCCATATTTCATTCTGAACACATGCTTAAGAAATATGTTTGAGTAGTTTACTCACAGAAGTCCCATGGTATTCAAATTGCTCGTAATCAAACAAGATTTCCCTCCTGTGATTAAAAAAAACATTAATACAAATATCCCATTGTCGGCAGGACACTGCAAATAAAAATAATAATTTACCTGCGTGCTTCCCACTCCCTCTTCTCCCGTTGCCTCTCTATTCTTCTCTCAACAGCCCCCTGCAAAAAACCCACAATCTCAATGTCAATTACATGATCATCTTTTTCATGATTAAGCACACAATATCTGTAAACTGCATGTGCAGTACCTCATCAAATCTCCTACGCTTGCCAGATGGCTCGGACCCTTCGTCACTTTCATTCCCAGAGTCGTCGCCTTCCTCCTCCTCATCATCACGAAAGATTTCGTCATAGGAAGGCACGCCCAAGTCATCGTCCTGTTTTATCAGAAGTTTTATCTACGGGGAAAAAGTAATTAACACAAAGTTTGACTTAACATTACTTGAATTGTAGTCCAACTTAAGGGGTGATTTTTATCCATCACCTGAGAATCATTGTAAACATTAATAACATCCACTGGCCGGTGAGTGTCACAAACGAAGAAGATAGAGTCATCGTCCGGCTGCAGCATCTCAAGAAGGTCAACGTTGGCACCGCAGTTGATGAGAACAAAGTATTTGAACTACGGCAACATAAAAAGACATATTATTAGCTATCATTGAGAAAATAGGTCATTCATTTATCCATTATTTAATTGTTTATTTATTACAAGGGGTTTCATACTTGCTCTTTGTGTTCGAGGAAGGAAGTGCCAAGATCCTGCCATCCTGCCACCGGCACAAGGGTATATGGAACTTGGTCGCAGTGGAACAAGGCCTGGAGATACAAAAAAAAAATACAAAAACATACAGGACACCAACTTTTACTGACATATTTTGATGCCAAAATGGGCATTAAGAGTGTGTGCAAAATTGTAAAAAGGTGCAACGTTAAACATGTAGTCCCACATTATGAGACAGACCAGTCTACTTATCGGACTCGAACTAGTGGTGTTTTTATTAAGTGCCAACAACTAACCAAAACAAAGTAGCTTGTGACAGTGCTTGCTAGATCAGTGTTTTTAAACCTTTTTTGAGCCAAAGCACATTTTTTTCATTGAAAAATGCAGAGGCACACCACCAAAAAATGAAACTCAGTAGCCGATATTGACAATAAAAAGTTGTTCTTGCAAGTGTTGTATATGAATTCAAACCATAACCAACCATGCATCACTATAACTCTTGTCTCAAAGTAGGTGTACTGTCGTGACCTGTCACATCACGCCGTGACTTATTTTGAGTTTTTTGGTGTCTTCCTGTGTGTAGTGTTTTAGTTCTTGTCTTGAGCTCCTATTTTGGCCTTTCCTGTTTTGTTGGTATTTTCCTGTAGCAGTTTCATGTCTTCCTTGAGCGCTATTCCCCACACCTGCTTTGTTTTAGCAATCAAGACTATTTAAGTTTTCGCTGTCCTTCTTTGCGGGGACATTGTTGATTGTCGTGTCATGTTCGGATGTACTTTGTGGACGCCGTCTGCTCCACACGCTGTAAGTCTTTGCTGTCGCTCAGCATTCTGTTTTTGTTTACTTTGCAACCAGTTCAGTTTTAGTTTCGTTTTGCATAGCCTTCCCTAAGTTTCAATGCCTTTTCTTTGCGGCACTCGCCTTTTGTTTATTTTTGGTTTAAGCATTAGATACCTTTTTACCTGCACACTGTCGTCTGCATATTGCGATCACGGAAAGATGAGGTCACCTACCTAGGTTCCATTCTAGAGGCTAATCTTTCCTGTGATAAAATGGCAACCAAAGTAAACAAAAAGGTCAATCAACGAATGAGATTTCTCTATAGAATCTCCTCTCTGGTCAACAAAAGCACCATGAGGATTCTAGCGGGAACTCTCGTTCAACCCTTTTTCGATTACACATGCACCTCCTGGTACCCTAGCACCTCCAAAACCCTCAAATCTAAACTCCATACATCCCAGAACAAGCTATTCAGATTACTTCTAGACCTCCACCCCAGATCCCACCTCACTCCTACCCACTTCTCTAAAGTGGGCTGGCTCAGGGTGGAGGACAGAGTAAAACAACTTGCACTGAGCCTAGTCTATAAAATACGCTACACCTCCCTGATACCGAAGTACATGTCAAACTACTTCCTTAACGTAAATGACCGCCATAACCACAACACCAGGGGGAGCTCCACTAACCACGTTAAACCCAGATTCAGAACTAACAAAGGTCTTAACTCATTCTCTTTCTATGCCACATCAATGTGGAATGCGCTCCCAACAAGTATAAAAGAAAGGGCATCTCTATCCTCCTTCAAAACCGCAATAAAAGTACACCTGCAGGCAACTTCAACCCTAAACTAACACCCTCTCCTGATTGTTAATTATCAAATGTAAACAATCAAATGTAGATAATTTTTCTTATGCCTTCTGATCTCTCTCTCTCTCTATGTCCACTACTTGCTGTACATATCCTACCAAGTCAGACCTGCACTGTTTCAATATCCATTTCTCTGTTCTCAATTGTTGACTGATGATAACAACCGAACCTAACCCCCCCCCCTCCACACCCCGAATTGTAAATAATGTAAATAATTCAATGTATATACCCTGATGATTATCTTGTGTGATGACTGTATTATGATGATAGTATTTAATGATAGTATATATCTGTATCATGAATCAATTTAAGTGGTCCCCGACTTGTTGAAAGTTGAAAAACGTATTCGGGTGTTACCATTTAGTGGTCAATTGTACGGAATATGTACTTCACTAATAAAAGTCTCAATCAATCAATCAATCAAACGACAAACCATGTTCCCGACATCTACAAAGCTACTTGCTGCCACCTACTGATATGGAAGAGTATAACATGGTTACTCTGTCGACACTCAACAACGTCACATTTGCAAATTATTATTACTGGTTTGCAAAAAATATTTTTAACCCAAATAGGTGAAATTACATATTCTCCCACGGCGAGACGTTAACTTACCTGAAGTATTTTACAGGCGCACAGAGCGTCGATATCTGACGCCACCAGGAGCGCCACTCTCTGAAGAAGAGTTCATCAAAGTTAGGTAAACACAATAGCGTTTCCAAAAGATATCAAATATAAGTAAAAATGCTAGCAAAAGCTAGCTAACTTTACAATTGGCTCAACGACCTACCTGGTTGGCCACGACTTCATAAAATTCCTTCCGTATGTCCGTGACAAACATCGTGGATAGCGAAAAAAAACAGGGGGTTGAGAACACAGTTCAAATCTTCAAAGACGCGGAAAAACCTCGAATATATCCCCCAAATCGCATTGAAGAATGGCGTTTTACTGTGTTTGTTATACGGCGGATAGCTGCTTCCCTCTTGGAACTATGGCGCCAAATGCACGCGTCACACAGCTAACCAATCACTGAAAAGAAAGGCACAAACCGGAAGACTGCTGCCTAAAACCAAAAACTCATAACAAAGACGCCGCAACATTTTTCTTTTCGAACACAAAAATGACATTTAAAATAACTTCTAACAACATAATTTCAAAGGAAAAAGCACTACTGAAAACAAAGATTTTTATTTAAAAAGGATACAGGAAGTAACAGAAGGTTATGGTGTTTCCCCATTCACACGTAACACTTTTCCTAAACTCAAATATTATCCACTTATTTTGGCCATGTCTTACATTTTTGTTATATTATTCGAAATATATGAAATATACATCCATCCATCCATCCATTTCCTACCGCTTGTCCCGTTATACCGAATTAAAATCATATTTGTTCCATTTGAAAGTTACAATGCAATGATGAGAAAAACGATTTGAGCTCATAATAGGTTTTTATAGGAGTCTGAAAAAATTGGTAGGCTAGAAACTCACACATTTTGAGAAGTTTCCTTGCTATATGTGTTTAAATGAGATAAATAATGTTGGGGTTTTCAAAAGAGAGGTGAGCACCTCCTCGGAGTGTAGTCGTGATCAAAAGTTTACATACACTTGTAAAGAACATAATGTCATGGCTGCCTTGAGTTTCCAATAATTTCTACAACTCTTATTTTTTTGTGATAGAGTGATTGGAGCACATACTTGTTTGTCACACTGCAGGGTCAAAAGTATACATACAGCAATGTTAATATTTGGTTACATGTCCCTTGGCAAGTTTCACTACAATAAGGCGCTTTTGGTAGCCATCCACAAGCTTCTGGCAAGCATTTTTACCATGAATTGATTTACGTGGACCCCGACTTAAACAAGTTGAAAAACTTATTCGGGTGTTACCATTTAGTGGTCAATTGTACGGAATATGTACTGTACTGTGCAATCTACTAATAAAAGTTTCAATCAATCAATCAATCAGTCTGGTTGTATTTTTGACTACTCCTCTTGACAAAACTGGTGCAGTTCAGCTAAATTTGTTGGTTTTCTGACATGGACTTGTTTCTTCAGCATTGTCCACATATTTAAGTCAGGACTTTGGGAAGGCCATTCTAAAACCTTAATTCTAGCCTGATTTAGCCATTCCTTTACCACTTTTGACGTGTGTTTGGGGTCATTGTCCTGTTGGAACACCCAACTGCGCCCAAGACCCAACCTCCGGGCTGATGATTTTAGGCTGTCCTGAAGAATTTGGAGGTAATCCTCCTTTTTCATTGTCCCATTTACTCTCTGTAAAGAACCAGTTCCATTGGCAGCAAAACAGGCCCAGAGCATAATACTACCACCACCATGCTTGACAGTAGGAATGGTGTTCCTGGGGTTAAAGGCCTTGCCTTTTCTCCTGCAAACATATTGCAGGGTATTGTGGCTAAACAGCTCAATTTTTGTTTCATCTGACATCACATGGACAAAGATAAGGCCTTCTGGAGGAAAGTTCTGTGGTCAGATTAAACAACAATTGATAAATACCCAACAATATGTTGCTGACCCAGCAGATTTGGTCACGTTTTCAGTAGAGAATCAAACTTCATGAATGTTTTTTGTGACCAACAAGTATGTGCTCCAATCACTCAATCACAAAAAAATAAGAGTTGTAGAAATTATTGGAAACTCAAGACAGCCATGACATTATATTCTTTACAAGTGTATGTAAACTTTTGACCACGACTGTATATAGTTTAATACGGTTTGTCCCCTACTCCCTATAAAACATAATTTCTGGTGCATATTTTGTAGAGGTTTCTACTCACCCCAAACTTGTTTACTCTCTTACCATATGTAAAAAAAATCAATGATGTTTGCCTTTAAACATGGTTTAAATTAAATAGCTTCCTTTATTTTTCATTATTCAAGCTGAATCATAGAAGAGGCGCCCCTTAAGATCCCTGGTCTAATGTTGTGGCATAATATACAAAAGATCGGTAGGTTGTGAGTTCAAACCCCGGCCGAGTCATACCAAAGACTATAAAAATGTGACCCATTACCTCCCTGCTTGGCACTCAGCATCAAGGGTTGGAATTGGGGGGTAAATCACCAAAAATGATTCCCGAGCGCAGCCACCGCTGTTGCTCACTGCTCCCCTCATCTCCCAGGGGGTGATCAAGGGTGATGGGTCAAATGCAGAGAATAATTTCGCCACACCTAGTGTGTGTGTGACAATCATTGGTACATTAACTTTTTTTTTACTTAAAACCCAAAACCAGTGAAGTTGGCACGTTGTGTAAATCGTAAATAAAACAGAATACAATGATTTGCAAATCCTTTTCAACCTATATTCAATTGAATAGACTGCAAAGACAAGATTCTTAACGTTCGAACTGGAAAACTTTATTTTTTGCAAATATTAGCTCATTTGGAATTTGATGGCTGCAACATGTTTCAAAAAAGTTGGCACAAGTGGCAAAAAAGACTGAGAAAGTTGAGGAATGCTCATCAAACACTTATTTGGAACATCCCACAGGTGAACAGGCTAATTGGGAACAGGTGGGAACTATGATTGGATATAAAAGCATCTTCCATGAAATGCTCAGTCATTCACAAACAAGGATGGGGCGAGGGTCACCACTCTGTGAACAAACGCGTGAGCAATTTGTCGAACAGTTTAAAAACAACATTTCTCCACGAGCTATTGCAAGGAATTTAGGGACTTCACCATCTACGGTCTGTAATATCATCAAAAGGTTCAGAGAATCTGGAGTAACATTGAATGTCCATGACCTTCAATCCCTCAGGTGGTACTGCATCAAAAACCGACATCAGTGTGTAAAGGATATCACCACATGGGCTCAGGAACACTTCAGAAAACCACTGTCAGTAACTACAGTTTGTCGCTACATCTGTAAGAGCAAGTTAAAACTCTACTATGCAAAGCGAAAGCCATTTATCAACAACACCGAGATACGCCACCGGCTTCGCTGGGCCTGAGCTCATCTAAGTGGAAAAGTGGTCTGACGAGTCCACATTTCAAATTGTTTTTGGAAACTGTGGACGTCGTGTCCTCCGGAACAAAGAGGAAAAGAACCATCCGGATTGTTATAGGCGCAAAGTTGAAAAGCCAGCATCTGTGATGGTATGGGGGTGTAGTAGTGCCCAAGGCATGGGTAACTTACACATCTGTGAAGGCACCATTAATGCTGAAAGGTACATAAAGGTTTTGGAGCAACATATGTTGCCATTTAAGCATTGTTATAATGGACGCCCCTGCTTATTTCAGCAAGACAATGCCAAGCTATGTGTTACAACAACGTGGCTTCATAGTAAAAGAGTGCGGGTACTAGACTGGCCTGCCTATAGTCCAGACCTGTCTTCCATTGAAAATGTGTGGCGCAATATGAAGCCTAAAATATGACAACGGAGACCCCGGACTGTTGAACAACTTAAGCTGTACATCAAGCAAGAATGGGAAATAATTCCACCTGAAAAGATTCAAAAATTGGTTTCCTCAGTTCCCAGTTTACTGAGTGTTGTTTAAAGGAAAGGCCATGTAACACAGTGGTAAAAATGCCCCTGTGTCAACTTTTTTGCAATGTGTTGCTGCCATTAAAGTTAATGATTATTTGCAAAAAAAAAACGTTTCTCAGTTCGAACAATATATATCTTGTCTTTGCAGTGCATTCAATTGAATATAAGTTGAAAAGCATTTGCAAATCATTGTATTCTGTTTTTATTCACGATTTATACAATGTGCCAACTTCACTGGTTTTGGGTTTTGTACATTATGCATCATATAGCTACAGCCACAACATTAGCCACTCCTGCTCAGTCAAATGAGAATCATAATTTAACATGATATATCTTATTAAAGTAGAGAATATCATTAGATCGTGCAAGTGTACCTACTTAGGTGTACAGTGAGTGTACGCGTGTAGCAAAGACTGAGACAAGTTAAAATAAGAACAAATATAAGCAAATACCCCTAGAAACAGTATTTAGTGTGACCAAAATACATCACAGCATATTTCAATCAGGCAAATGTGCATTAAATGCTACATGGTCATACAACCGAAACAAAAAAAGATGTGCCTGACTAAAAAAAGCAAAATTGTACTTGACAAAACAGTATCAGGACGGACAAAATTAACACCCCATGAAACCTTTCTGAAAAATAACAGGAATGTTTTGATTTGTATAACCTCTGATCAATGAGGAAACTAATGTTACATTAGGAAACAAGTATTTTCTAACAATCTAGCCCAGAAACCTGTGTGCCTAACATGATCACATTTCAAGCAAACACTGAAAATTCAAGTAAAACTCATGCAAGCTATAAATTACATACAACACTATCATCTCATTAAAAAAAACTGCAACGCTAGATCTAATGTGAAAAATCATCTTTACGGTGAAAAAACGGTCATCTAATTTATTACCAAGAAATAATTGCATTTACCAAGAAAAAAAGTATGTACTGTATGCATGCCACATTTAGGTAATAATCATCATCTTTATCATTCACATTGACAAAACATAAGTGAAGTTGCAGAAGAAAACCTGAAAACTAATTTTTTAAAAAGGCACTAAATCCCGGCCAAGTTTTGTCATGAAAGACGCTGTGAACCAGCTGACTAAAGTTGGGTTCACAGTGACCAGCAAAATGCTTTTACCCTGCAAACTTTGGCGGGTTTCACACAAAAACAGTTTGGTTATTTTCTTCTCAACGTTCTAATAAAATAAAACAGAGATAATTCAAAAAAAATACAACATAATGTATGCTCCTTCTCTTACATGAAATTGGTGAAAATCTAATTGCTGACAAATATGCACAAAATATGAACCCGACCAGCAGGAGCACTGGGATGCTAGCACCATGGAAAATAAGTAACTCCAAATAAAGTCTGTATGTGTCACAAATATCTATTTTCTTTGTGTTAACATTGTGACAATAGTCACAGCTGGACTGTTGTCTTGTTTTTTTCCTGCTGAAATCAGTGACACTGCTAACAGACTGACGCAGATATGCAAACAAAACACTGGCAAAAACATACAGTTGAGGTTATTTCAGTTGGAAAATATATCAGTAATAGTCCAATCAAGTGAGGGTTCTATTGGAAATAAACGACAGGAAGATCATGATATTGAGGCAGGATTGTGATTGTGATTTCCCTATTTAACAAGAGCTGTTAGTGCTATTTATATGAGATGCATCGGTTGATTATGCCTGCTTATCTCTGCAGTTGGGCAAATATTTCCCAAGAAAACACAAGTTACACAAAAGTAACAATGACTTGTGAGTCTCCGGCAAATAATAAGTGAAAGCAGCCAAATTTTAAAAGGGAGAGCTGTTTTTCCCCGGCAACATACTTATGTATTGGTTTTTTTCCAAACCCGTTTCTATGGGCACTAACATGTCCTTAATTGTCCCAGGTCCTAAGCAAAACACCGGTGTTAGTTAGATTGGCCACCAGCAATCTATGACGTTAATGTTATTTTATCCACAGACCATTTCATAATTACACAAATATATTGACATCATGATTTAAGATAAAATATTGAGATAAAAGTGTTACACTCCATCTTTATCATATAATTACTGATATGAACTAAAATCATCCTTTGGGATCACCAACAGAGATAGTGGACTCTCTATGGGGTGGTTACCATGGTTGTTTTACCAAGTCTCCTACTCCATGTGTCCATTTAGTGAAGAAAATAACCCATGTACCACCCTTTACATTTCATTCATCCATGATGGTTCAAATGATACCCAGCCCCCAGTAAAAAGGATGCCGTTTGTTGTTCACAGGGGCAGGATGTAGTTGGAGTTGGCCAGCTTGCGTTCCTGTGCAGCAGGGATACCCTCTCTGTGACTCAGGGGTCGGTGGCAGTCTGGTTCGTGAAGTGCAGGGTAGTGCTGCCTGTAGCACAGCCAGGCGAATGACAGGCCCAGCAGAGAGCCCACCAACACGTCTGCAAGCAGGAAAAGCATTCAACAGGCTCATTATTGATCAACTAGATGTGGACTGGCTGCGATGAGGTGGCGACTTGTCCAAGGTGTACCCCGCCTTCCGCCCGATTGTAGCTGAGATAGGCTCCAGCGCCCCCCGCGACCCCAAAAGGGAATAAGCGGTAGAAAATGGATGGA
Organism: Nerophis lumbriciformis; assembly: GCF_033978685.3. Taxonomy (NCBI): domain Eukaryota; kingdom Metazoa; phylum Chordata; class Actinopteri; order Syngnathiformes; family Syngnathidae; genus Nerophis; species Nerophis lumbriciformis. Next base: position 2,748,494 of record NC_084580.2, read on the forward strand.
TGGATAGATGTGGACACATAAGTAACAAGACTCTCAAAAATTGGCAATAATTGCACATCTGGTATTTTTTCGCTTTTAACACAGTTAATTGAACAAGGATATTACAAAAATGTGTCAAAGGAACAACCTATAGTTTGATCATTTGATGCATAGTAATATATACAATATATAAAAATAGCTCAAACAGTAACAATTGCAAAAAAAAAAGGCAGCTAGCATTTGTATGCTGTGGTAAAGGTGAAAAAAAAACAATAGTGAGACTCCAACTTACTCGTAAATGTCTATTCCCATATTGCAACTACAGGTATACAATGTATCATAACATCTACAAAAAGTTATAAATGCTGGGTCGTGACACAAAATTGTGTAATGAAACCATTCATGGTGAGGCAAAGACATCTGTCAAAAATAACGTATTACATAAATATTTAATATACAGCTCTCCATAGCAACGCTGCTGTAACTTTCACTCAATGAGAAATGTTTCTCTGCTTGCATCAAGCCTGGTCAGTGTCCCAACTCCGAGAGCCTTATACTCCACCGTGATTGGTAGGTTCGTTCAGCTCCACACACAACACTGTAAAGTGCCATTCATGTAAAACATGCGGGCCGCACTAACAATAACTTTCATATTAAGGTGGGGGTCGTGAGTTTGAGACACATGGTTTAATGTATTTTAAATAGAGATGTCCGATATTATCGGCCGATAAATGTTTTAGAATGTAATATCGGAAATTATCGGTATCGGTTTCAAAAAGTAAAATTAATTACTTTTTAAAACGCCGCTGTACGGAGCGGTACATATCCGGTAAAACACGGACATAGGGAGCAGTACAGAGCAGTTATGTCTCCCAGTCAGCATCCCCTCCCTCCTCCCCTCTCCCATACACAACACAGGAATTGACGACTGCAGCATGAAAGGTTTACTGGCGACGCTTGATGACCTCATCAAACCGCCGCGAGCGTAGCATAACATCAACAAGAGTGTGTTGTTGCCGGTGCTGTAGCCATGGCTAACAAGCCAGCTCGCTCTGTGACTGACTAGTGACACCATGTCTATGGTTTGGGATTATTTTAAAGTGTCTCTGACGGATAAAAAACTGGCAATTTACAATGACTTCAAAAAGTTGGTTATGCGAGGAGGAACCAAGACGTCTTCCTTTAATACAAGCAATTTGATCTCCCACCTCTCCAAGAATCATAAGGAGATACACAATGAATACAATCAGAAGATGGATGAAAAGCAAACACCGAAACCAGCTTGCAGTGAACGGAGGAGCCCTGTCTCAACGCAGCATTTCAGAAGCTCTGGCTGACTGGTAGGCCACTTCAAGCACTCACCACGAGCTTGCAGCACATTTGTGTTACTCATACAAATACATTAGAGCAGGGCAGATTGAGCCCAGTTTACAATTTCCTGTTATACAGTATGCCAGGCAGTCTACTAAAGGAGGACTATGTTATTGTTTACTTAATTATTCTTGTATACTCTGGACTGAAGCTGTGTGCCTTCATTGTTTTTGTAGCTGTTGTTTTGAGGCATGTTTAAAAAAAAAAAAAGCACTTTGTGAAAGTCAAAGTATAGTATTTCCCATAGTTGTAGTGGGTATCAGGATTATCTCAGGGAGAGCATGTCCCAAATTCCAAGCTGCTGTTTTGATGTTAAAAAAAATAATGCACTTTGTGACTTCAATAATAAATATGGCAGTGCCATGTTGGCACTTTTTTCCATAACTTGAGTTGAAGTTGTTCTCTTATTTTGGAAAACCTTGTTACTTTGTTTAATGCATCCAGCGGGGCATCACAACAAAATTAGGCATAATAATGTGTTAATTCCACAACTGTATATATCGGTTGATATCGGAATCGGTAATTAAGAGTTGGACAATATCGGAATATCGGATATCGGCAAAAAATACATTATCGGACATCTCTAGTTTTAAAAGCTACCGGTATATTACATTTTTAACAATTGCCTGTTTTCATTTCTGTAATAGTGTGTTGTGACCTCCATGAGAAAATGCATATCCCAGGATGAGAGCAGCTGAGAACTCCTAACTAGAGGTATAACATTTTAATTTCCCCTCGGGGATTAATAAAGTATTTATGATTCTCATTTCTGATTCTGATAACCAAGCAGAGCTATCCTTGATGACATACTGGATTTAAGTACTTTTCCTCGGAGCAGTGGAACGACATTTTTTTCTCATTCTGTACATATCACGTGGGACCCAGCCTCCGACTGACCTTGCCAGTGGTGTTTGTAGTCGCAGGTTCTGGAGAGAGCGATCGTCAGCGCTGCAATTAAAGGGGTGAGGAACGCGCAGAGCCTCCACGCTCTGCCTTGGCCTGCTGTGTTGAAGCATCGCAGCTTTCCGGCAATGAAGAAGGCAGTAAAGCCCAGCCCGGCAAAAGCAACTACAGGAAGACAACGTAAAGAACATTGAAAATTACTGCAGGACAAACACTCACATGGTTTAATATTAATAAGATGGATCTTTTTACTCCGTGGCCTTCTTTGTGATGTTTCTGTGCCCTAGCTACTCTTTAATTAAATGAGACCTATCATGATTTTCAACTTTTTAGACGTCTTAATGTTCCATCCATCCATTTTCTACCGCTTATTCCCTTCGGGGTCGCGGGGGGTGCTGTAGCCTATCTCAGCTACAATCGGGCGGAAGGCGGTGTACACCCTGGACAAGTCGCCACCTCATCGCAGGGCCAACACAGATAGACAGACAACATTCACACTCACATTCACACACTAGGGACCATTTAGTGTTGCCAATCAACCTATCCCCAGGTGCATGTCTTTGGAGGTGGGAGGGGCCTATCCCCAGGTGCATGTCTTTGGAGGTGGGAGGAGCCTATCCCCAGGTGCATGTCTTTGGAGGTGGGAGGGGCCTATCCCCAGGTGCATGTCTTTGGAGGTGGGAGGAAGCCGGAGTACCCGGAGGGAACCCACGCAGTCACGGGGAGAACATGCAAACTCCATACAGAAAGATCCTGAGCCCGGGATTGAACCCAGGACTACTCAGGACCTTCGTATTGTGAGGCAGAGGCACTAACCCCTCTTACACCGTGCAGCTATTAATGTAACAATACAATAAAACAAATATATTTAATTATGCTTTTTCCATTATTTTAACAATAGGCTAATGTATATTACTTTATATAGATTCTACAAGAAACACAAAACTTAAAAAGTAAATGATTTACAATTGCAGACACAAGGTTTGGTGCAGCTTCACTCATTGTAAAGGAAGACGGAAGTCCACGCAGGAGAAAAATGACTACAAAGATGGTGTATTTAGAGCGGGAAAGTAACTTTTTGTCAAACACAGACCAGGTGTAAAGTGGAGCTAATACATTTTACTATAAGCAGTGATGAATACTTACTTTCTTGAAAACGTTTCTTATGTCCATTTTGCATCCGTTCACGTTCTTGTTCTGCAATCTGCAGTGCTGTGTGCTAATGTGCTTCGTACAACTGCAGGACCGCAAGCAAGGTCGCAGAGGAAATGCGGACTGGATTTTGAGTGATGTGGGCATTTTCTATATGAAGAAGTGGAATGGATTGGATACCGACGCACTAAAGGGGCTCGCTACCTTACGCTATGAAGTGAGGGGAAACTGAGTGAATAATGACAGGTTATATGATTATTTATTTAAACTCATATTCGGCCCACTTTATAATGAATATGTCGGCATGTATTTGTAAAATAAAAAATAAAAATATATAACACCAAATGATTTAGGGGGGCTTAAGAATATTTTAGGGGGGCTTGAGCCCTAACAACTCATATTAGTAGATTAAAGAAAGTGCCTACTATGGAATTTTGGTTTGATTTATACAATGCAATTTTTAATTCTCATAGCCAGACCTGTGTCTTTATTTCCATACCTGACAGTTTTAGCTACAACTGTGGCCTTCATCAGAAGTTGTCACGTGATGTGTCAGGTCAGTTGATTTAAAACAGTTTTTGGCGCGGTCTTCCTGATTGTAGCCCCGCCTGCATTTAAATCAGCTGACCAGACACATCACATTAACATCACGTGACAACTTCTGAGGAAGACCACAGTTGTAGCCGAAACTGTCAGGTACGGAAATAAACACACAGGTCTGGCTATCACAATAAAAAAAATACATAATTATTTGAAGACTTAAGGAACCTAATAGGACTAATGTTATACAATGTTGGATACTCTTGTTCAACAATACCAAAGCGTCAAATCATGAGGTCCATGCATTTGGAGGTGAACTTGCATGCAGTTTTGGATGCCTCTGCCTGCTGTGTTTTGCAGTCTTTTTTAACATTGGGCCATTTGAGTCATCACAGCGTGCCAGACGTACTTATGTAGACATTCTATAGTACATGCTCTCTGCCTGGCCTCTCCTCTCTGCTCTGCTCTCTGTGCCATGCTGCACGGCATGTCTCATGCCCTTCCGACTGCTCTGATGTCTACAAAAGAAAAAATATTGCTGTGTTGATTTGTTCGCGACATTCTACACAGTACTATTTTGTCAACATGGGTCATTACAAAGTTGGATTAATCGCGAAACTCAGATGAAAAAGATTGTGCCATAGCGACTTTAGTACTTGGTTTGAGGTACCACAAGCGAAGGTAGGATAAACTACGTGTGACATGCAGTGAGATAAATGCTGATAAATACTTTTTTTTTATTATCAGAGACTGTGTAGGTGTACCAAATGTTGTGACTGGTGAATCTATAAATTGTTTAAAAAGTACATTTTCGACCTTGTTTGAAAAAAAATAGCATTGATGTTCGTCTTTGAGATGCTAACTCAAAAACTAGAATATTGTGCAAAGGTTGGTTTATTCCAGCAATTAGATTTACAAGGCTCATAACATGCAACACTAAACATTATGGTTTACAGGTTATGAAAACCTTAAATTAAAACAAATTGAAACTCTAAAAAAACTGTAAGCCATTATCATCAAAATTATAACATAAAGGCTTGACATATCTCACTTTGCATGTCATGAGTTTATATCACATATTAGTTTCAGATTAGAAGTTGAATTGTTGATATGAATAAACTTAAGCACAATATTGAATTTTTTGAGTTTTACCTGTATTTGAGCATTGTACATTTTCTAAAGATACATTCTGAGACTTTCTGAGAGGATGGGGCCTTGATGAGTTGTTTTGCATCTAAAGGAATGAAGTGTTTGCACAAATCTCAAAAAGAGGGTTAGACACAGTGACTGTGTAACAAACTTTAAGGGGATGGGTCAAATGCAGAGGACAAATTTCACCACACCTAGTGTATGTGTGACAATCATTGGTACTTTAACTTTTAACTTGAACTTAAACCAAAGCTAATGCATATTATCTAGACCACAAGGAACTTGGAAGTGTGGTAAATGTAGATTCAAATCATCATAGGTCCCATTTAAAGATAAGTAGTTGCTAAAAGGTCAAATGTACAATTGGTGCAGCGTTAAACAGTTAAAGGACACATGTAGACAAAAACCCATTCACACATTACCGGGAGAATATCAGTACCATACTTCAAACCTCGCTTCGAAAAGCGGTACACTACAAAACATGCTCATTGTAGCCATTAATCCGGACTTCCTCATTTCATTTTATTAAAAAATGTTTATAGTTTAAAAGGATTATTTTTTTAATAATTTCAGGCAAAATTATGCACTTAAAATATTTTTTCTTAGAGACTAAAAAACTGTGAATAAAGGCATTGTTTGTTGGAAGTTAATCTACATTTCTTTCTTTTCTTTAATGTTAGTAAGGATACAATGCTATGTATAGGTGTACACATTACAATTTTATAGACAAATGACACAGTAAATAATTGAGAAGCACCTAATTAATCTAAAATGCAGACTAAAACACTGAATAAAGTCAGTGTTTGTTGGAAGTTAATCTACCGGTACATGTCTTTCTTTTTTCTTTTCTTCAATGTTAGTAAGGATACAATGTTATGCAGAGGTGTATGCATAACAATATTATAGACAAATGATACAGAAAATAATTGAGAAGCACCAAATTAATCTAACATGCATATTGTTGGAATGTGGGACTAAACCAGAGTTCACCATCACCACACAACAAGCAAATGCCACAATCAAGTCCAACCTGATTGGCGGGCTGTGACGCAGAGGTCAGAAGTACCCAAATGTGTTGCCATGTATAGTATTTACTATTGCTGCTCAAAGTTCATACTCATGTAGTTTTTTTGCATGCATTTTTGGAGTGTGTACAGTACATGTGAGTCACCTAAAAATACATGGAAATAAATAATGTGATGAAGGGGCCATTACACCAAATCAATGCCTTTTGCATCCCAGGAAATAAAATGTATAAATACATAATACAATCAACTGTAAAATAGTTTACTATAAAGCAAAGTGTCATGCACATTGACCTTGTCATAACATTCAATAAATACAGTTTAAAGGATCAATTTAAACTACACTGAACACTGACAAAATAGCTTTAAATTTAGCTTGTCTGTGTTGAACTGGAGACTGCTGAAATAAAGGAGTCGTATAAACAAGTTGAGTCAGTGTTGCCAACTTGGCGATTTAGTCACTAAATCTGGTGACTTTTCAATCCTCTTGGCGACTTTTTTGTAAACAGCTACTGGCAACAAATCAAGTTACCTTTTGCCGGTCTTCTTTGAGATTTTTTTGTGTCTTGGAGACTCTGAGGTGCAGTTACAGCGGTTACTGTATTTAGCGCGAGCAGAGTGGAGACCCTCAAAGGGCGGGAATTGCAGGGGTTCACAAATGCGCAAATCATTTGCCGTTTAGACGTTTATGGTGCATTCTATTTGTACTGGGAAGTCGGTATTTCCGAGTTCCTGGCCAGAAGTTTCGACTGGAATTTTAGATGTAGATGTTTCTTTATTGTCACACTTACATAAATCACTGATTTTGATTTGCCCACCTTGTTTGCGTGTGTCTCTGTGACAGAAGTTGACCATTTAACTAGCTATGTTATCATGTCAGTGAAGAGGAGACCCACACTACTACAGACTGCAAATGAAATGCGCATGGGCAAAGCCGCCACTTTTTCCTTCTTGGTTTACACAGCGAGATGTAAATGTAGATATTTCTTCACGGTCATGTCAAGCCAATATAAATCACTGCAACGTCCCAATTCCATCGTTCATGTTAATGAGCCAGTCATTAGATTTTGATTATTAGTAAATACCACAACCCTTCCTTCTTGTGCTTAAATTTGATACTCTAACATTCAACAATCCATCCATCCATTTCCTACCGCAGGGTTCGCGGGGGGCTTGAGCCTATCCCAGCTGAACTCAGGCGGAAGGCAGGGTACACCCTGGACAATTCATCGCGGGGCCAACACAGATAGACTACCATTCACTCACACTCACATTCAGAATGCAGAACTACATTGATTTATAGATGAACAACCAAGAATCAAAAGAAGAAAGTTAATTTAAAGTTCTAATCATACTTATAATTTTTTCAAACTCTCACTTTTGTACAACTTTCAGCGATTTCTAGCTACTTTTAGAACAACAAATAGCTAATTTCCTTGCTGAGGAGTTGGCAACACTGAGCTGATCTTCCTCACTAACATGACATTGTGTCACAGTTAAAGACTACACACCAACACTCACCAAAGAATGGCAAAGTTTGGGCCCCTACAGCCGTTTCATTTTGCCGTATTGAGGCAGCGGACCGGACCTGACAAGACCTCTTGTGTCCATTTTGAAAGCCACAGCCGAAGTAAGGAAACACAGATAAACGAATCGATGACAGCCAAGTTATTGAGTTTATTTTTATTTACCATTCAATTGATTGACTTACTACTCTCAGTCCAGTCCTACAATTGTTGAATTTTTTAATGCCTCTGGACATCAAATTTACACTTTTTAATGCCATTCAAGTCCTTAATTTTGGCAAAATCTATATAATGACTTTTAGTGCTTTTTAATGTTGTGTGAAAACCTTGAAGAGTCACTCCTGTTACTTTCAGTTGTCTTATTTAAATGGGTACAAAGTTGCCTGAGATGAGCAAATACACAATTTTAGTTGTTTAAAATGTGTACTTTCAGATTTAGAGTTGAAAAAAGACCAATTTCCTTTTGGGAGCGTTAAAACAAGCAAAGTGCCCGTAGACACTAAATAAGAATTTGACACCTGCAGTGTAAATCAAGCTTATGATCTCACATGATGAGTGGCCACTGGGAAAGCTCTTTCTGCCCTCCATGACCACGTCTGGGTTGCCCGTGCAGCGCAGCTCCAGGTTCATCTGCCCGTCCGGGAAACAGCGGTAGAAGAAGTCCGGCCTGGGCCTAATACAGAGATATTTGTTAGTTTTAGGTTTTGCCTTAAAGTAACAGTATCTCACAATTGCACATGTACCTGCCAACAGCTAATTTGATGACATTAGTGAAGACGCCGTTGAGCACAAGAGTCAAAGTCACGCCTGGATGACAGAAGGAAGGAATGAGGGGGGTAAAAAGATCAGCTAAAGTATCGAAACAAGGGAGGTGTGCATCTTACCCAGTAATGCTTCCTTTGCGTCCCCTCGCTCTGACTTTGTCATGAAGGTAAAAACCAGGATGACAATCAGCGGCGTAAAGACAGCGATGCTCTGATGCCGCAAAGCAGAGGCAGATAATTCAGTAAGAGTTCATTATACAACACTTTTGAAGTCATACAGTATTAAAATAACTGGCAACTGCATCACTTACGAACATGAGTGACGTGGGGACGTGATCCTGCTGCGCACGGTGAAATTTATATAACCACATCTCCTCTGGCTGGATCTCACGATAGAAAGGGGGAAGCTGCTCCGTCACTCTGCGTGAGTGAGACGCAACAGTTTTGCTTAAACCATCATCTTGAATAATACATTCCAAAAGGGACGCAAATGGAGAATGCACTTACAGGAAAACCACAAAGAGCACCAAGCGGACGGAGATCTCTGACAAGAAACCACGAAGGAGCCTCCGCTTCATTTTGTCTTTCGAGAGTGGATTTCAGGATACACAACACATCACCTCTATCTGCTTTTCATGGAGAAGATACAGGTATACAGTTTAAATATGTATAGCTAACAAAAATTAAGTGTGTACATGTCCCATATATTAGTTCATTTTTTTAAAGATTTTAAATAAGCCTCAGATTGTGTGGCTCCAAGAAATGCTGTTGTGCTCAGTAAAAACCCGTTTTTACTGGAGGGCCACATTGCAGTTATGGCTGCCCTCAGAGGGCTGCTTGTAACAGTGAGTAATAACTGAATATAAATGTATAAGGATTTACCTCATGATATTATTAAACAACGGTTTATTCCAGTTATTCTCAAACTGTGGTACGTCTACCACTAAACAAAGAATCACTTGAGTAAAAATACAGTGCTTCATTTTCCTATCTCCCAACACAGTGTTTCTGTTCAAACTGTGGGTAATGTTATAGTGGACACAAATAAGAAATATACTTGTTAAATACAACCTGCCTCGTTTTTAATGAATACTTAGGCCTACTACGCTACTGTTTTTAATGTTGGTCATTATGGTGGTATTTGGAGAGACATTTTTTCTGAGTGGAAAAAAACCGAGGAGACCAATTTTTGAAGCTTTTCAGGTGGAATTCTTTCCCATTCTTGCTCGATGTACAGCTTAAGTTGTTCAACAGTCTCTGTTGTGGTATTTTAGGCTTCATAATGCGCCACACATCTTCAATGGGAGACAGGTCTGGGCTACAGGCAGGCCAGTCTAGTACCCGCACTCTTTTACTATGAAGTCATGCTGTTGTAACACGTGGCTTGGCATTGTCTTGCTGAAATAAGCGGGGCGTCCATTATAACGTTGCTTGGATGGCAACATATGTTGCTCCAAAACCTGTATGTACCTTTCAGCATTAATGGTGCCTTCACAGATGTGTAAATTACCTATGCCTTGCGCACTAATACACCCACATACCATCACAGATGCTGGCTTTTCAACTTTGCGCCTAGAACAGTCCGGATGGTTATTTTCCTCTTTGGCTCGAGGGCATGACGTCCACAGTTTCCAAAAACAATTTGAAATGTGGACTCGTCAGACCACAGAACACTTTTACACTTTGCATCAGTCCATCTTAGATGAGCTCAGGCCCAGCGAAGCTGGCAGCGTTTCTGGGTGTTGTTGATAAATGGCTTTCGCTTGGCATAGTAGAGTTTTAACTTGCACTTACAGATGTAGCGACGCACTGTAGTTATTGACAGTGGTTTCCTGAAGTGTTCCTGAGCCCAGGTGGTGATATCCTTTACATACTGATGTCGGTTTTTGATGCAGTACCGCCTGAGGGATCGAAGGTCACGGGCCTGCCACTTACGTGCAGTGATTTCTTCAGATTCTCTGAACCTTTTGATTATGTTACGGACCGTAGATGGTGAAATCCCTACATTTCTTGCAATAGCTCGTTGAGAAATATTGTTCATAAACTGTTCGAAGATTTGCTCACACATTTGTTCACAAAGTGGTGACCCTCGCCCCATCCTTGTTTGTGAATGACTGAACATTTCATGGAAACTGCTTTTATACCCAATCATGGCACCCACCTGTTCCGAATTAGCCTGTTCACCTGTGGGAACGTGTTTGATGTTTGATGAGCATTCCTCAACTTTCTCAGTATTTTTTGCCATTTGTATGTATATATATATATATATATATACATACATATATACATACATTATATATACCAGTGACGTGCGGTGAGGTTGATGGCTGGTGAGGCACTGACTTCATCACAGTCAGATTTACAAACATATGAACCCTAAAGAGTATCTTATTCACCATTTGATTGGCAGCAGTTAACGGGTTATGTTTAAAAGCTCATACCAGCATTCTTCCCTGCTTGGCACTCAGCATCAAGGGTTGGAATTGGGGGTTAAATCACCAAAAATGATTCCCGGGCGCGGCGCCGCTGCTGCCTACTGCTCCCCTCACCTCCCAGGGGGTGATCAAGGGGATGGGTCAAATGCAGAGGACAAATTTCATTACACCTAGTGTGTGTGTGACAATCATTGGTACTTTAACTTAACTTTAACTTTACACATACAAACTGTAGCACACAAAAAAGCACATTTAATAAAAAAAAACGTTATTATGGTCTTACCTTTACTTATAAATGAAGTCCATGCGTCGCTGTTGTGTTGGATTAATGCACCCCTGACGGAAGTGTTATATCAACTAAAGCCCTCACTTAAACTTTCCACGTGCAAGGTTGAATCTATTTAAAAAAAATGTAACCGAGGGTTTATAAATGTCGCCTATACTGTATGAAACTACAAAATAACAAACACGGAGGCTCCAGTTTACACGAGGACCACTTTATTTACCTTCTTTCAAAAACCTCCACTCCACTCCAACGTGTCATCACTTCCGCTCTTAGCGCCTTCAAAATAAGAGCTCAAGGCATATACTGTATAACAGCGCATAACAGGAACTTAACATCACAAAGAGGAAAGCCCATAAAAATAGGTTACAAAAGTTATT